>NC_059117.1:42580349-42891777 GCF_020740685.1 Jaculus jaculus
CCCATGAGCACTCTGGTCCCAGTCCCACCGTGCCTTTCCCCTACCTGCCTCTCCTTTCCTGCAGGTGAGTTCCTGGAGGGCATGTCCTATGCCTGCCTCATTTCTGTTCCCAGCATCAGCACCACACCAACGCCTTCCCTAACAGTTGTTGATTGAGTGCTGAGTGAGCAGATACGTGAAAATCTTCAACAGTGGATTCTCTGTGGTTTGACTTTCTGCCTCATTCTTCTCTGGTGCTCTGGATTTTCTGCTGTGATCACTCACATGACTTGTAAGGGCTGAAGGTTTTCAAGCTCCATGTGTAAAGGCAGAATGCTTCTCGTCTTCAAAGGAGCTCAATATTATTTTTCTTTTGTATGGCGTAATATTGAACACCTGAGCTTGAGTTTTGTACTTATCACTTACCTCTTGTATGATCCTAGACTCTTGTTTTGTTTGTTTGTTTTTGTTTTTGTTTTTCGAGGTAGGGTCTCACTCTAGTCCAGGCTGACCTGGAATTCACTATGCAGTCTCAGGGTGGACTCGAACTCACAGCAATTCACCTACCTCTGCCTCCCAAATGCTGGGATTAAAGGTGTATGCCACCACGACCGGCTAGACTCATTTCTTAACCTCTGTGTGCCTTAGTTTTCTTATCTGTAAAATAAGAATAATAAGAGTACTTACAACTGTGGTAAGTAGGACAATGCCTCACTCATAGTAGTGTGCAACAAATTAGTGACATTTTTTATTATGATAGTGATCTGATGCTTTAAAAATTGTTGGGCCCACATATTTCCTGGTCCATAAAGCCAATGAGGCATTTACCAGAAATGAGTATTAAATAATATGAAGTCCATAATGAAGTGAGCTTAAAGGAGCACAGAGAAGAAAATGCGATGGAACCAGAGATAGACAACAGGAGTATATTATAAGGTGAGGAAAGTAGTTTCCAGAAGTGGGTTCAAGCCGGTCAGTGCTTCCCAGCAGCCAACACAAGAAGAAAGCACACACAGTTACCTGAACCACAGTGGCCATGAGATAAACACAGATCAGTTACCCTGCTCTTCCCAGTCCTGAAACCTAGGACAACTTTCTCCTGGCAAGTCGTTAAAGCTGTCGCTGTTGCCATAGAGATCCATATCTTCCCCATCTTCTTGCTTGCAGACAGGGAGAGTTTTGTGGCAGAAGACAGCACAGTTTCCTAGAACTCTAGTGCCTACACTTCTGGAGAAAGGATCCCGAGCACATCTCATGACGTGCTCTTGCAGGAGGGGTCAGGATACCACGGGCAAAGGGTTTGTGATTTTCTTAGCTTTGTGCCTAGGGGAGAGGAAAGGTTCATCCTTTCAGAGATGGTAATTCTGTGAGTCTGGGAACAGGTCAATCCCATTCTCAAATCCACTGGTCCCAATTTTTTTTTTTTTTTTTTTTTTTTTTTTTTTTTGGTGTTTGTGTGTGCGAGAGAGTGAGGGCACATGGGCCAGGGAGTGTGCAAGGCCCAGCACATGCTAGGCCAGTCCTCACCTTCCGCCTGCTTTGTAGACAGGCTCCCTCATTATTCCTCATTCATTGCTGTGCCAACCATACCACCTGGAACACAAAATTACACGAAATTCTCCTGTCTCCACCTCGACGCACTGGGAGTATGGAAACTCACTATGGCTTCTGGCTTTTACATGGGGCCTGGGGACCTGAGCTCGGGTACTCAGGCTTGCATGGCCAACACTGCCCTGACTCAAGCCATTGAAATGAGCCACATTAGTTTACCTCAAGCAGAAAAGATCCAAGAGCGTTACTGGGCACCAGAGTCCTTACCAGATGATTGTGATTCTGGGTCTTCTTCTTCACACTGCTAGTCCATAGCTTGCTTGTTCCTCAGAAGTCCTAATCAACCTATGTGGAAAAGAAGAAATCTACTTCTGGCAAAAATGAATGGTGCTATATTTTTCCATATTTTTTATAATTGGAATAATGTTAGTCATGTTGTTTGAGTGTGTGTGTGTGTGTGTGTGTGTGTGTGTGTGTGTGTGCACGCCCAGATATGACTGCATTGCATCTTGATTGCATTTAAGCACTAAAATAAATAAAAACATCTGGATCTACCTAGAATAAATACAAGTTTGTCATGTGGAACTAGAGAAAGGCAGTCAAGGGCTGCTGCAAGTTGCTCATGCAGTGCTATCAGAGACCAGCTTCTTGCCTTCTTCCTGCTTCTCCATCCTTGCTCTGGAGAATGCCCTCCTCCATCTGGCTACCTTCTGGTCACAAGGGCTTGCACAGACAGGCTAGGTAAAAAGAAAGGGCAGGACAAGTAACTAGAGTGAAATTTAGTCTATTAGGGAGCTTTGTGAAGTTTTGTTCAGAAAATGCCTTCCCAGGGTTACAGCTCATTAGCCCAAATGATTTCCACAAGCTTGTTCAAATGTGAAAACAAATCTTTTTGGCTGACTGAACTGCACCCCTTGACATTAGAGGTTCTACCATGAGAGAAAGAGGATGGCTAGTGAGTGGGCAACCAGCACCGCCACTATTAGCCATATCCCTGACTTAATTAGCAAGGACAGAAAGCCACTTGGTCATTTTATATGTTACACTTTTATAGATCCTTTTGGGATTAACACTGAGAAGGAAATTCACTCAAGTGCCTATATGAAGATTCCATTACTGCTCTTACTAACCCTGCTCCTTTTCTGAACCAGATCTAAAGTTCTGTTTGCCAGAGGGCCTCATACTTGCTTCTCTCTGCCTGGCCCACCACCCCCAATGTCTGTGGCTTTTCCTTATTGATACTCAGTTGTCAGGCAAGGAGCTCTGCAGTGGCTCTGGGCTCTTCCCCCTCCCCATCCCACAGGCGCTGTCTCATTTCTGCCCCGGCTCTGCCCCCTTGCTGGGACTTCCACTCGGATAAACCTGCGCTTAGGCGGGTCCTTGACGGATCTGTTTGCTGTATCTTCTCCACTGCTTTTTGTCCCCACACCCCCATACACAGTGCCAGAGTGGGTTCTGGAAACACACATGTGATCAACATCTTCCTTTTTATTTTTACTTGCATGTGATTGTACAGATTCACAAGACCCACTAGGATATTTCCATGTGTGCAGTTGGCCTAAAACTTTACAAACTAGAGCCCAAGACAGAACTCTGGGTGTCTTGTGTGCTGTGAGCACCTTTCTACTCGTCCTCCACTGGGCACAGCTGGCTTGAGCTGACCTTGCAGTCATAGAAGTCCCAGTCCCCAGTTTCTTTCTTCTGCCCTTGGCTTATCCATTCCCCATGGAACCAGTTCATTGCTCCCTCATTCATGTTTCCAAAGCACTTATATTCTTTCCCTGGATTGCATTTTCTCTGAGATGAATAATACTGCACTGTTTTGGTGGTTTTTTTTAAATTGTAGCTTCACTGAATTATAATACACAAATGAAAAATAACTTCTGCAATTCCAGTGGTTTTTAGGATATTCAGAGGCATGTAGCCATTGTTAAGGACATCTTCGTCGACCAAGAGAAGCCCACTGCTTCCCCTCTCATCCCATCCTCTCAGCCCCACCAGTCTTCGTATTCCTGTGGATTTACCAGTTCTGGCCGTTTTCTATGAGTGGAACTATACAGACATGGTCTTTCGTGCTGGCATCCTCTCTCTTAGTTTAATACTTGTAAGGTTCTGCCCTGTCGTAGCATGGGCAGTAGTCTGTGTCTTAATTGCTAGATAATACTGCATCATAATATAGCCATACTGCAGTTTGTTGGTCCATTCATAAGTTCATGGCCGCTTGACTTATGTGTGTTGATTATACCTAATGCTGGGCTAGGAGTGTATGGCAGTAGTGGAGCACTTGCCTGAAGAGTGCAAGGCCCTGTGCTTGATTCCCACAGAAATAGACAAACAAGGAGTTTGAGAGTTGGCTCAGAGGTTAAAGACACATGCTTGCAAAACTTGCTGGTCTGGGTTCAATTCCCCAGCACCCACAGCTGCAAGGCACAGAAAGTGGTACCAGGTGTTCATTTGCAGGGGCAAGAGAATTGCCTACACACGCATACACATATACACACACACACACGCACACACACATAATTTTTTTTTAAAGAAGAAGAAAAGAGAAACCCGAATGAATAATACTGCTGTAAGTGTTCATGGGCAAGTGTGTATGTGGACTTTGTACATTTCTTAAGTACATCCCAAGGAGTGGAATTTCTGGGGCCTAGGGTAATTTGATGCTTAACATTTTAAGGAACTACCAAAGATTTCAAAAGTGGTCTTACTATTTCCCCTGTACAGGCGAAGTATATGAAAATTCCACCACAACTTTTAGTGTTTTGCTATCATTTTCATTCTTATATTTTCAACTTTTAATAATCATTTGTTTTGACAGTGCCTCTTGTAAAAAAGATACAGTTTATTGAAAAATCTGAATAGCTCTCTATCTTTAAAAAATCTGTTTGATTATTGTAATTACTGATATGTTGGAACTTGTTTTGTTTTTCTATACTGTGTACTTTAAGGGTAAGCTGCCACTACCAGCTGTCACCTGGGGACAAGACATGCTCATGGATCTGTGAATTCATTTATCCACTGAGTCCTAATTATCTGTTCATCCTGGCCATGCCTGCTGGTTGGGATACTGCTGACGCATAAACATTTGTGAATATTGTTAACACAAAAGGCACAGCTCTCACCTCAAAAGGGATGAGTTTATTCTGGAACCAAATATAAGAAACCATAGCCCAGGAACACAGATTTAGGTTACCCCAAATTCCATGTTCCAACATTTTAAAATTTGATGAAGATTTTATAGTTACAGAACAAAAGAAAGTTATAAATCAAGGCACATTTCAAATACATTGGCTGACCATCAGTAGGTAGGTTATAGGAAATCTGGGACATCTCCACCACAGGCTTCAGATTGTTTTCTAATGACATTCTTAGCCCTTGGGTTGATGGAATCTGGGGATCAGTTCTGACATTCCAAAAAAAGTAGCACCTGATCAACTGATACTCACATAGACAGGTCAGGCACAGAGGTGGAAAATGAATGGCTATGAAGGGGCTAAAAGTAGCCCAAGGTCATTTGGCTCTGACTTGCAATAGTCCAGCTCTTGGTCACAGGAGCTTTATCAGCCCATTCAGCCTTGCTAGAAGTAGGTGCAGTGGATGCAATGCTTTCAAGGAACTTTAGTTCACAATATGATCACTACATATTGCACCCTCGTATCAAATTATCATGTTGTACCTCATCAACATGTACAATTATTATGTGTCAGTGAAAAATATGCTGAGATAGGGGCTGGAGCAGTGGCTCACCAGGTAAGGCACTTGCCTGGATGACCCTGGTTCAATTCCCCAGTACCCACTTGTAGCAGGATGGCACAAAGTAACGCATGTGTTTGGAGTTCATTTGCAGTGGATAGAGGTCCTGGTGTGCACATTCTGTCTCTCTCTCTGTCTCTGCCTGCAAGCAAATAAATAAAAATATTTTTTTAATATATTTTTAAATTTTTAATTTATTTATTTGAGTTCGACAGACACAGAGAGAAAGACAGATAGAGGAAGAGAGAAAGAGAATGGGCACGCCAGGGCTTCCAGCCTCTGCAAACGAACTCCAGATGCGTGTGCCCCCTTGTGCATCTGGCTAACGTGGGACCTGGGGAACTGAGCCTCGAACCGGGGTCCTTAGGCTTCACAGGCAAGCGCTTAACCGCTAAGCCATCTCTCCAGCCCAATAAAAATAATTTTAAAAGTATGCTGAGAACAGGGCTGGAGAGAAGGCTTAGCAGTTTGGGTACTTGCCTATGAAGCCTAAGGATTCATGTTCCACTCTCCAGATCCCACATAAGCCAGATGCACAAAGTTGAGATAAATGCAAGGTTGCACATGTCACTAGGTGGCAAAAGCATCTGGAGTTCAATTGCAGTGTCTGAGGCCCTGATGTGCCAATTCTCTTTCTCTCTTTCTTTCTTTCTTTCTTTCTCTCTTTCTTCTCTCTCTCTTTTTTCTCTCTCTCTAAAATAAAAATAAATAAATAAATAAATATGATGAGAGTGAAGTGCTCAGCAAAGTCTGGGTAGATATAGAAGGACAAAGTGCAACCCACTCCCTGGGATCATATGTCCTTGTCATGTGGTAGCTGTTTGTCTCAGGGTGATGACATCATTGAGGCTTCCTTTCTTCACTTGTGAAAAGGGGATGACAGCATGTGTTATGCAGAGGGTTTTTATTTGAGGTGGATGGAAGAAAGAGAATAGTTAAGTAACCAGTAGAACTGCTACACACAGCAGAACATGTACTGTCTGAACTGGTTAATGAATTGATGGACAGAGTACTGTTTGTTTTATCATGGGCATCGGTATTGGTCTGGGCAGTGCTGGGGATCAAACCCAGGACTTTACACATGCTCTACCACCAACTACACCCCAGCCTCAGTGTCCATCAGTGGCAAGACACCAGCCATGTCTACTCAGGGAATAAAGTTATAGTGAAAAATGAACTATTATAGCACGGTGCATTGACCTCCCCCTACCCCAAACTAAGAATCAAAGAAAAGATACAGAGGTACACTTTCTTTAAAAAAAATATTTATTTATTAGAAAGAGAATGTGTGTGGATATACCAGAGCCTCTTGCCACTGCAAAAAACACCAGACACATGCACCACGTTGTTTATCTGGCTTTACATGGTTACTGGGGAATTAAACCTGAGCTGTAGGCTTCGCAAGCAAGTGTCCTTTCACTGCTGACACCTCCCCACCCCAAAGGTGTACTTTCTGCTTCCTCTTAATGACAGAAATTGATTTTTAATTCTCCAGTGTCACTTAGAGCTGTTATTTATCCTAATATTCTTTTTAAAAATTGCGTGTGTGTGTGAGAATGAGAGAGAGATATGTGGGAGTGAGTGTGTGTGGGCACACTTACGCCACTGCACATTTGGAGGTCTGAGGATAACCTTGAATGTTTGTCCTCTTCTTCAATTTGCTTGAGACAAGGGCTCCCTTGGTTTTTGTTTGTTTTGTTTTGTTTGAGGTAGGGTCTCACTCTAGTCTGAGCTGACCTGTAACTCACTTTGTAGCCCAGGCTGACCTTGAACTCAGGAAAATCCTCCTACCTCAGCCTCCCAAGTGGTGGGATTAAAAGTATGGGCCACCTCACCAGGCTTCCCTTGTTTTTGTTGCTCTATGTGTGCCAGTCTGGCTGGCCCTTGAGCTTCAAGACTCTCCAGAGTCTGCCTCCCATTTCCAGAGGCACATTGAGGTTGTAAATGTATGTGTCTGTCACCTTGCATCCAGCTTTACTGGGGAATGAAACTCAGGCTGGCAAGCTTGTGAGCAAGCACCTTTAACTGCTGAGCCATCTCAACAGCCCTATTCTAATACTCTTTTAAAGCTTGGATAAGGTATTTTTGTTTCAGTTATGCTGCTTTGATGCAATTCAGAGGAAAAATAAAAGAACTTCAGAAATAATTACCTAACACATGGAAAGCAATTTTCCTGAATTTAAAGTTCACCTTCCCCTCATTTTAACAGCTGTTGATGATTGCTGTCAGTGCTTGCTTGTCACATTCGTGTGTCTGCCACACAGCTTAGCACTCACTAGCAGAGTCCAGGAGGAAGGGGAAGAGTGGGTGGAGCCAGGCCGGGGTGTGCCTTCCTGCTGCTCATGGGTGTTCTAAATGACAACAAACACGCATGGTGAGTTCTACGTGATGGGGTTTGACCTGCAGTCATTTTTACATTATCCATGCAAATTATACACATGCCAAAACAAGGTGACCCAGGACATCTGTCTTTAGGAACTGGGGTTCATATTATGCAGCTGGAAGGAGGAAGCCAACAGTTCTTATTTCAGACCTATGACCTCTTGGCCAGCATCTCTGTGTTCTTGCATTTAATGAATCGCAAGGATCACTTACAGCTGGAACAAAATTACAAGTGACTCATGTCCAATAGAACTTCTTAAATGGTGGGGTCATATAACTAAATGAGGGTCACAAAAACAGCAACAGTAAAAGGTTTCTGAATATTCGATAGCTGTGTTGATCAAATCAAAATCAAAAGGATAGTGAACCCAAGGTGTTTCTGGCCAGCTTTGTCCCTGACGCAACGTGTGACTTCATGGCAGCCTTGACTCTGAACACACATGTGCACTTTCCACTGCACGTGCCACAATGTCATACAGCCCAGAAGAATGCTGCCTGAACCACCTCAGCTCAGATCAGATGTGTTTGGACCATTGTGTTGTATTGAGTCACAGTGGTTTTACTATATGTAGTAACTTTTCTGCTCTTGGAAAACATAATGGTTTAGTTACTTCTCAACATGTTTCAAATTAGTGTATTTTTGGGTTGTGTTGCATTAAATGTTTGATTTTAAAATTTGCTGCTTGAGTTGCTGATTTGAATTTCATTCAAAAATTGTTAAATGGATTTTAGCTTGGGATTTGGATTTTGTTTTTAAATATTTATTTATTTATTTGCAAGGAATGACAGAGAGAGAAACATAAAGAGAATGGGGAGAAGGAATAGGCCTGCCAAGGTTTCCTGCCACTGCAAATAAAGTCTAGATCTTATGCCTTTTATGTGGGTACTGGGGACTTGAACCAGGACTGCCAGGCTCTGCAAGCTAGCACCTTTAAGCACTGATTCATGCCTCCAGCCCTTCTCCTGCAATTTTTAATAAGGCCCTGAACACAGATCAACACAGCAACGGAAAAATGCCAGAGGTTCTTTTGAAGTCTTACTGCATCAAATATTCATCCAAGATTTTACTTTTAAGTAAATTAAGCACAATACAATCCATCAATTTGCAAGTTGGTTTTCTTTAATAAATAGTAAAAATTACACCATTAATTTCTTCTATGATTTGTTGACAGTAAATGTTGGATTTGTATGCCTGTTATATGTACCTAGATATCCATAACTGTGTAAAAACTTCTCTAGTGAAGAGAAGTTATGAGTGAAAGTTTGAGAAAGTCTACACTAGAGAATCATGTGAGAGTTCCTCACTGTACCCTAACCATGCATTAACACAAGAATTAAGTTTGTAGGGTTGTGAGTGGCATATGGAGAATTCGTGGTTCCATAGTTGCCTATTTTCCTGGTATGCTGGCCAGTCATCTCACACTGTGGATGGCTATTGCAAAGATGTCTCTGTGTGGGACAGACCATGAGGCTCCTCCTCCATAGCTGCTCCATTAGACCAAATCATCAAGATGTCTTTATACATTTGAAGCAACAGAATGCTCTTCCGGTTCAGATAGTACAAAACTTCATAGTTTTTCCAAATAAAGATGTGCTTTGTGAGTTGGTGAGGTTCTTATTAATTACTAATCCATGAAATTAATTTTGGGGATGAATAACACTGTGCATGATGCATACTTTTATACTGTACAAAAAGGGGACCAAGGAGATGGCTGTTGGCTAAAGTGCTTGAAATGCAAGACTGAGGACCTAGTTTGGATCTCCAGCACCCACATAAAAATTCCAGACATGGTGGTGTGCACCTTGTAACCCCAGTACTGGGGAGGTGGAGACAGGAACATCTCCAGGGCTTGTCCACTAGCTAGTCAAGCTGATTGGTGAGATCTGCATTTGGTGAGAGACTGTCTTGGAAAATGAGGCGGAAGTGAATGAGGAAAATACCCAGTGTCAACTTCTGGCCTCCGTATGCAAGAACACGCACACACTTGCATGCCCACCCATATGATCACGCATATACACACATGTAGAAAAAAAGTACATAGTTTAGAGTGTTTCTCACCCCCATTCTCGGACCACCTAGCTATTAGGCATTTTTCAAGACTTTCCTACAACATATAAGCATGAGCATGTATATAAATACACACTTATGGCATAAATAAAAATCCTACTCAGTATATGTAGATTTGCTACTGCTTGCTCTCTCCCCGTACTATAACTTGGAGACCTTTCCATATTGCTACATTAAAGCTTATCAGCTATCTAGTATGTCATTATAGAGTGTACATTGTCATTTACATTATATTCCATTGTCATTGTCCCCAGTTCCTCTACAATGCTGGCATGTGGTCATGTCAATACTATATACTCTTGTCCTGTTGCTGACTTTAGCTGGAATTTGTTGAGTCATTTCCCATTTACCATGGTGTATTTTGAGCATTGTTAAAAAAATGAAATAATTGAAAGGCAGTTATTGTGTTGTTGCTATCTTTTCTTGCTAAATTTGCTTTAACATGTCACTTAACATTCTGTTTTCTCTTTGGGTTTGTATCCGTGTATCACACTTAGGAGATGAATTCTGTTTAAAGGTTTTTAATGCATGAATTTATAATTATAGCTTAGGCAATCCCCTGGGTAGTATTTTTTTTTTTTTTCGAGGTAGGGTCTCACTCTGGCCCAGACTGACCTGGAATTCACTATGGAGTCTCAGGGTAGCCTTGAACTCATGGCAATCCTCCTATCTCTGCCTCCTGAGTGCTGGGGTTAAAGGCATGTGCCACCACGCCCAGCTCCTGGGTAGTATTTTTTATTGACTTGTTTTTAACAGTGAATATTTACTGATCACCTCATCATCAATGCCAAATATCTGCTTCTTCCTTCCTCTGCACAATCCCTTTCTAAGCCTCATTTGAACCATCCAGTTTTAGCTGATAATAATCATTTTCCTTAGTTTTTGTAGTATCTTTATTTTTCTCTTCCTCCATGATGGTCTCTTCCTCCATGGTGATCATGGTTCCCTTTTTACTTTCATGACCTACACACACACACACACACACACACACACACACACACACACACATACACAAACACAATTAAATCTAGAGTCTGCATACAAGGGAAAATTCATCTACATTTGACTTTTTTTTTCTTTTTGCTTAACATAATCATCTCCAGTTCCATCCATGTTCCTGAAAATGTCAAATTCATTCCTATCTGGGACCATAATTTCATGAGTACATTGCACTGAGTTCTACAGATAACTAAATACTCACTGCCATTTCTTTGGCCCTATTTTTGTCAACTCCTACTTAGTTAGTGGGGTTTTTTTCCCCTATAATAGCATTATCAACACAAATTCAGGAATGTACTTTACTCTGTTAACAACATTTGGACATGCCTCTCTACCAATAGTGTGGCTAGCTATATATACTGTGGGGCTTTGAATGGAAATGTATGTCTCCCATAGACCCAGATATTCTTGATTAAGCTTCTAATTCTTTAGCAGAAGGAGCTCTGCTGGAGTAGGCATGTCACTGGGGGTGGATATTGAGTTCAGCCCCACTACATCTGCAGTCATGGTGTCCTGTGTGAGAGCACAGAGCTCTGTGAGCTTCTGAGGTCTGGAGTCATAGTGTCTGTTGTTAGAGAAGAGGGATCTGTGATATCCTGAGGTCTGCAGTCATGGTGTCCTGTGTGAGAGAACAGTGCTCTGTGACCTCCCTGAGGTCTGCTGTCATGGTGTCCTGTGTGAGAGAACAGTGCTCTGTGACCTCCCTGAGGTCTGCAGTCATGGTGTCCTTCATTTTTACCTACTTCCTGTGTTTTTCCCACCTGGAGATTGGCAGCACTGGCCCATTTACTGATGTTCAGACTTGTTGAAATGGAGATTAACAAAGAATATTATTTCACACCCCCTTAGTTTTTCCTTCCCATTTTAGTGTGAAATGGTTTACGAGAGAAGATATAGAGGCATTTCTTTTTACTCTACCATGAGCAAATACCTACATATGTCAAATAAAGTGGTTTGTCACCGGGCAGGCAGGGTGGCCCACAGCTTTAATCCCATTACTTGGAGGCTTGCTGTGAGTTCTAGGATGCATAGGGGATTGTTGTGTGGGCAGTGCCAGCCTGGGACTATAGAGTGAGTTCCAGGTCAGCTGGGGCTAGAGTGAGACTCTGCCTTGGAAAACCAACAAAAAAAAAGAAAAAATTTTCATCTTAGCCCACTTTCTGTAACAATAACAAAGTTCTGGACCCTGGAAAACTTGAGAAGAAAAGAGGTTTATTTAGCTCTTTTGTGATGTGAGGTTTTATCTGGATGGTGCTTTTCTTTATAAAGGGTAGGCTGTGTCACTTCCCCACTACTGCTAGCTCTGATGAAATACTTTCCTTTGGGGAAATGTCAAAGATGAGGAAACTGTGTCTGATGAGGGTTCTTGTAGATGGCAGCACATGGAAAGCAAGTAGACAGAGGCGGGTGAGCCACTTCACAACCTGTGGTCACAGTAACTCTTACTGTCCTGCCAAACGTAACCCATCTCTGAAGCTGGGCATTCATCCTTTTAGAAGGCAGCCCTGAATGATGTACTGGTCCTTGACCAGGCAGTGACTCTGACAGGCTCCACCACTTCTCACAGCACTGCACTGGGACAGGCGTGCAACACATGGACCCTTGGGAGCAACCTATATTCAAACACAGCAGCAAGTAAGAAAACTCAGCAGTGCTGTAGTAGGCTGAGTTCAAAGTTAGGATGAGAGCTAGAGTTTGACTCCATGGCAAAGAGCCTGGAGAGGGGTCGGTATCAACTCTGGGAGTGAAGTCACGGAGTCTGGAAGGTGCTACCTGCCAGTCAGAGTAGCAGGCTTGGTTGTCAGTGAGCTATACTCAGGCTGGCTGCCACTGGAAGGATTCTGCCTAGTGACTGAGATGACAGTGGCAACTTGCGGCTGACTGAAGTCCTCACTCCAAGCTAGACAAGGAGTCCCTACTGCCATAACCTCCCTGGCCTTCTCTGGTCTATAGACGCAGCAGCCGGAACCCTGAGATGGTAACAGTTCACATCCAAGGCCCCCAGGTGAGAGTTGGAGGAGAGGATGCGTCTTCTGTGGCAGCTGTGCCGCCTCCAGTCCACAGGGGTCTCCGCCAGGACAGCACCTTTGCAGAGCTCGCAGTCCTCAGGGAAGAGCTGCTACCTAGATGGAAGAAATTGACATCATCAAGTACATTAAAGAGGGGGCTATTCATTTTTGTAAAACGACTCATCTTACAACATTGAAGGCAGGTTTCTGTTGATGAATGACTCCTCATTTTAATGCAAAAGACCTCTATTTCCCAAGACAAGAAATGGCATTTGACTGTTATATAAAACTTTCATATAAATAGGTGATTATACATAACTTTTTCTTCTTTTAGTCAACTCAGAGAAGAAAATAGAAAAGGGACAAAAAAAATCAGTATTTTCTCCCTTTGCCCATGGGAACCATATATACAGTGGATTTTATGGCTTTCAGCCTTAATTTAAATAAACCCAAGTCAGTGGTGAATATTATCAATATTACCGATTTTACCAAATGCTGTTCAAATATTATAATGAATTCAATGAATGAGCTGGGAACTGATTTGCATTTTAGTAAGTCTTATAAAAGGAAATCAATTCATGAGCTTATTGTAGGTGTAGCATACTCGGGTTTGCACTTGACTGTGGTTAAGGTGTGTGTTCATATTAGAATCCATGTGCTTATTACTGTCTGGGGAGGGCAGAGTGGACACCATTTCCAGAGCTGACATTGGCCAGGTGTTTCTTGCACCTACTGTACTGGGAGAAAGATGGTCCCAAAGGGGCCAACGCTTCTAACATTTCCACTATAAGAGCTTCTCCAAGTGTGGTCCTCAGAGAAACAGTATTCTCTTGTCCTAAGGGGCACTTGTGAGAAATGCCCACCTCAGACATACTGAGTCACCTGAGTTAGACTCTGCTTCAAACCTGAATGTCATCAGCCAAGAAAGCTGAGTGACCACTGCCTTAACTGTTCCCTGCCCACTCCCAGGACCACTGCCTTACACCTCTGTCTGTCTACACCTTGTGTCTCTGCTTAGACTTCCCTGGAAACAAGCTGAATTTAGAGGAATGTTGGATAAATACCATAAGTTTAATAATAATTGTGTTTGCTGTTATTAACTTTCATTTATAGTAAGTGGTTTTACCTTATCATTTACAATAGAAATTTAAATTTTCTTTTTTAAAATTAATTTATTTTTCTAAAAGCGTGTGTTAATCTATAGTGAATGTTAAAAGACTATAATTTCAGGTGGTACCTGTGTGTCATAGGAACTCTAAGAGTCACATATGTAAGTGACTGAGTATAGATTAGTGTGGCGCTAAGGAGGTTGTTCCAGAGCTGGACACTGGAGTTGAATACCAGCTCTACTGCTACTCTGTGCGAGTTGGGACAAATTTCTTTCTTTCTCTCTTTCCTTCTTTCTCTCTTTTGTGCTTTAAAATATTTTCATTTACATGTGTATATTGTGCATGCATATCCTTGCATGCTAGGGCCTCTGTCTACTGTAAACGAATGCCAGCCACTTCCACCGCTTTTGCACCTAACGTATATGGATAGCTTGGGAGTTGCACCCAGGCGGGAAGGTTTTGCAAGCAAATACCTCTAACTACTTTTCAGCCCTGTGTTCTTTCCTTCCTCCCTTTCTTTCTTTCTTTCTTTCTTTCTTTCTTTCTTCCTTCCTTCCTTCCTTCCTTCTTTCCTTCTTTCCTTCCTTCTTTCCTTCCTTCATTCTCTTCTCTTTTTCTTTCTATCTATCTAGTCATCTATCCATATACAATATATAGAGAGAATTTTAACACAAGGACATGCTGTAATCTGATCATATTTCCATTATATTATCCTCTTTGGTACCCCTCTCTTACCTCCATTAAACTTCTCTGGGCAGCAGTCCCCATCTGAAGAATACCGAGAATAACAGTATCTGTGTCCTTGGATGTTGAGGTACTTAAATGAGTTCCCATGTGAAAATCCCTAAGAACAGTGCCTGTTCACAAGAAGGATTGTGATGGGGTTTGTTTTTTGCATTATTTATCAAGTATCCTATGTGTTTTAGTTCCCTTTATCCTGTTCCCACACTACTCAGGCTAACATGTACCACCACCCCCCCCAAAAGGCTAAATATTTCCGAGGCTTCTGTTCACGCACATTGAGAGCAGTAGCTTCCATATGGCCAAGAGGGGTAGAGTCACACTGGGGAGAGAAGCAGTGTGTAGGACATGAGGCCAGGAGAGGACTGCTCTTAGGATTTGCTCACTAGACCAGCAGGAAGTGACATTGAGTATTATTGTCATCATCACTTAGAGAGAAGGTTTAAAACAAATTCTTTTCATTATTTTACTTACAGGCTTAGACATTTTCCATGTGTGTTTTGGGACTCCTTTATTCATAGTGTTTGCCCGTGGGCTTGGGGTTTGAGCAGTCCAGGCTGCAGGGTGCCTATGATAAATAAGCTTCCGTGTCTGGTCCTTGGATGCAGCAGGACCCCCTGAGGTGTAACATAAGTATGGAATTGCCTCCTGAGGTTCATTCTTCTCCCTTAGTTCAGAGGTGACACATCTGTATTCTTTACTCTGATTTCATGGCCTAACAAAAAGGAACTCAGAGGGACAACATCAAAGTAAATGTTAGAGATACATAGACAACCCTATTTTTAGATTTGTGTTCAAATACTTAAACAAAAGATAATAGCAGCGATTCTTATTTTTTAAAGTAAGTACTTTTTTTTTTCTATTTGTGAACTGCCATACCCAACACACTACAGCGAGTGGGGGTTGATTCCTTAAACATTTCAGTGGGAGACATTGTTTACTGCTGGCTCTCCTCAGATGACTCCTGAGGTCCAGGTGGAACAAAGCTGTGTGTAGCTTTTATGTCAGCAGGTGAGCCCACATGGCACATGTCTATGTCTAAATGGGTACAGCTGACAGGTCATGGAAAGGAATGGTGGGACCCAACGGATTGAGGAAGGATAGTTCCCACGCAGCAGGAGGAGCCGTGCCCCCATGCCACAGTGGTTTCAGTAGAGAGATTGCACTTGGCAGTCTGTGGGTCCTGTGTGACACACATGTTAGTCCCCTGGGGTAGGCAGAGGAGCATACAAAGACTTGTAGAACTATAGTCAGGCCTCCATATCCATGGGTTTGCATTTGCTTATTAAACTAACCATGGTAGAAAATACTGGAAAATTGTGTCTGTGCTTAAGTGCATGGTGTGTGTGTGTGTATCAATGCAGTGAGAGTATCTCAACTATTTCCATGTCACTACATTGTTTGGGGGCATTGTGGGTAACCTAGACAAGATGTAGACTACACTGGGGGATGTGTGCTGGTTACACAGACTCGGACATCTGAGAATTCCGGAATCCACAGGACTTCCTGGAGCCAACCCTTGCAGATAGCAAGGGATGACTGTACTTACCCACATTTCAGAATCAGACTTTACACACAAGTCTGGATGTGTGGCTTTTTGAGAGGGCTCTTCATTCTGAACATTCACCAACCAGAGATTGCTGAGTGAGAATCTCCTCTCTAGACCCTGCCCTCTTCCTATTAACACTGTTCCCTCCATCCCCTGTTCATTTGTACTTCATCACACCTCTTAGTCTGTGGCCAGAGCCTGCTCATCAACAACCGGGGATGCTGGGACAAGAGTCCTGGCTTCTATCTGGCTCAGTATATAATTCCTCATATTATAGGGAACTGGGATAGTGGAAAGATGGTGAGTTGTCAAAAATTAAAAGCTCATCCCTCCCGCCAAGAACAGGGTCACTGTAGAACAGCTGAGCCTACGTAAGCCTCATGTATTCCCAGTTTTCTCCCCACAACACAGGCAGGCACATTTTACCTCTGCATATGTGCCACTCCTGCTTGCTGAGAAAGATTCCAGTTCCACCACCACCAAGCAGTGAAAAATTATTGAAAATATGCAGAAGTTTCTACCAACAGTTTATTTATTGTACCCTCTCCTTACATTTGAAATGTGGTGGCATTTGTTGGCAATCCCAGGTCTTCTGTGGCACCTCTCCTCCTCCTCCCTTTATTATCATTCTATTACATTTAATGTGGTTATCCATGATGGTGGTGCTGGGCAGAGCTGCAGGGTCCGTATCTGCTGCATGTAGGACCTGGACTGTATTCTCTGGTCTTTGTGGAAGCTAAGAGTGAAGCATTATAGCCCCATTCTACAGATAGAGAAACTTCAGCCGGGAAGAAGCCAAGGCAGACAGGAGCCCAGGTCTGCTCCAGCTGATGCCAGCGTTGCCCGCTTGGGTGCTGTGTTGTTTCTGTCTCTTCCGTCCCCTTCCCCTTCTCTAGTAGTACTGAAACATCTCATGGGCATTTGGTATGATGCTGTTTTTCTGTTAATTCATGGGTTTGGAAGAAGTATCAAAGCCTTGGAAGAACTAGCCTTTTTAAAAATTTCAAGCATTTTAAATACATTTTAGAACAAAATAACATTTCTAAATGGGTTGGTAGAACTCAAAGCATCAAAAAGCTCATGGGTACATCCTGTGACTACCTGAAGCTCCATCAGATTTTACCAAATACTTATCTAGATAATTACTTAATTATTATAACTGTCAAGAAAAAGCCTTCACAGCCATCAAGTACTGCATGTAAAAATATCTTTTCATCATAAACTTTGAAAAATCACTCCCTGAGAGCCGAACGAGGCTGAATCCTGTTTCCTGGGGACAGCGTCAGATGGAGAACAAGGGCTCAGTGGGAGAGGCAAGGGAAGAATTGTTCTCACCTTTGTGGGTTCCTGTTACTTCATGGCCTCAAAAGTATTTTTAAATCTTTGAGAAATTGAAGCACAGAAGTAAGGCAACTAGAATCCTACCAATTTAATAAGATAATGGAATGTGGTAGAAATGAGGTTTTGAATCCCAAAGATAAGAGGATGAAATGTATCTTCTAGGTTCTTTCTGCAATTTAGTACAAATTGCATAAGCTGAGATAAAATTGAAATGTGAGCACCGATCGTGCAGTTGATAGAGGATTTGATAAAGCATCATATTATGCCAGGCACGAGGCAGGGGTTAAAGTCATATAGCTGATCCTCATATGTGCCAATTCACCTGCTCATTACAGTGGATTTGTAACTCTAAAACCAGCACTGTGGGTGTTCTCATGGTCACTCACACGTGTGCGGGAAGTGGTGGTAACTGTGTCACTCAACATGCGTGTTCAGAACTGAGATGGAACCAAGTGACCCTCTGCCTCCACTTGTACCCTAAACAAGCCTCCTTCTCATCGTCTACTTTATGCCTCAGTTTTAAATTTTTGTGTTTTTGCTGCTTAAAGGTTTACTCAAGCATAGTGCTGAAGTGTGGCATAGCCCAAGGAAGCTGGATACATGTGTACTAAGGAGGGAATATATGGGTTAGACGAGCTTCGTTCAGAAATGCTCCTTTCGGTCCCGGCCCTCAGTGGATAGAACAGGCTAGCCCCCACAGGTGAGGAGGTCTGCATTCAGGCTGCAGATTCAAATGCTTATCTCCTTCAGAAACATCTTCATAGGCATGCTCAGAAATAATAATTTTACCAGCTGCCTGGGAATTCCTCAGCCCTGTCGCATTGACACATACAATTAACCATCACACTTAGTTTCATAGCAACTTTATAGAATACAGCTACTGTGCTAGTAAGAAGTGATTATATTCTTTTCAGTTCCTATAGTAGGTAGAGTAAGTAATGAGCATAACAAATTAACTCCAAAATCAACACATTGGAGTTTCTTTATTCATGGGTATAAGTTTTAATGAGGTGGTTAGCAGGAAACCTTACAAGAGGCGAATCAGAAGCACATATTCCCGTCACCAGTGACTCTGCCAACACACAGAAGTTCTGCTTCCAGCCAGTGGCTGAGGAAAGACAGAAGTCATGAGTGAAAGGTCTTATGAGCCAGCCCAGAAGCACTGCAGGTCACTTATGCCATTATTCTATTGGCCAGAGCCCAAATACATGGTTATGCCTAACTGCAGAGGAGGCTGGGAAATGAGACTGAACAGTCAGCTGAGAGAGTCATAAATAGATATGCTGTAGTCATTCTTAAAATTTTTTCTATGTCATTTTTCTATAGGTTAATGGCAAAACTCTTAGGTAAGCAGTATTTTAGTGTTTTGAGGTTGTTTTTCTGAGCCTTCTTCTGACTCTTCACCAAGGGGAAGCAGGTCTGCATCCTCTTCTATGCTGAAGTTCATCCACAATGACACTCTGCTATGCGCTCTTGTGCTACTAATAATTCTGCACTTTAATCTCTGCTGTACACTTTTGACTGAAGTTAGTTTTGCCACTAAGTAATAGATGATATAGAGAATATACCCAATGCCTTGTATGACAGAAAGTATCAAAATATAACAGTTGATAATTTGTGTTTGCTCTTTGGGTATCTAAGTTGCTTTAGAATTCAGTTTATATATGGATGTCTGACCCTGTGTTATACATACTAGACCATCAGCAAAACAGTGAGCCTCCTTTGATTCTTCTAGCACCTTCTACTACCCTCTGAGACCTCTTCTCAATTTTGTTGTGGTTTTATGCTTTGGACATTGATGGATTTTTTTTTTTCAATCATTTTGTTCCTGTTTTAATGTCAAGATAAGAGGCAAAAAGTGCCAGTGGCTGTGGCCCCTCTGTCTAGGGGAATTCTTTACCAGAGAGGTATGGGCTGCCCAGTGAGAAGTTCATGCACTTGAAACTCTTAAACTGCCCTGAATCCTTTCCCCTCAAAGTCACATGATATGCATTTTATATCAAGTCCAGTTTGTGTGCAGTCATAGATCCAAAAGCAGGCTGAGGCTGAAGTCTGGGCCACATGACTCAGCAGTTCCATGGCTGGTGTATGGAGCTAAAAGCAAGGTCTTAAAGAGGTACTTGTGCACCAGTGTTGGCAGCAGCATTTCTCACAATACCTCCCAAAGCGAAAGCCAAGCAGGTGTCCATCAGGAGAGAAATGGTTAAACAACAGTGAGGCAGGCATCCAATGGAATCAGTGGGAGCAAGCATAAAAAACATTATGCTGAGTGAAAGGATCAAGGAGACAAATGAGTCATGGCTCCACACAAGTACATAGAAGGTGAAAATTCACAGATGCAGAAAACAAAATGAAGACTAACAGGGACTGCAGGATGAGGAGTTCCTGTTCACTGGGTCCAGAGTGACTGTTTGGAATGAGGAAAACATGCTGGGAGTGCACAGCGGTCACAGTTGCACAACACCATGTGTGTGTGTTTAATGCCACTACATTGTCATATATTTAGAAACAGTTAAGTGATAAAGTTTGTGTTACCTACATTCTTTCACAGTAGCCAAAAATCATATTGGAGAGAGACTGGACTTTGCATCCTTGAGCCTGGGTTCCAGTTCCAGGTCTGCCACTTCCTAGGTGTAAATATGACGGAGCAAAAAGCTTCATATCTCTACTAGGCCCTGTGCCTATCTAGGAAAAGAAATATTCCTATTATTCATAAAGAATTTCTGTGGAAATGAATGTGATTAGCCTGTCATTTAGTAGCCTCCACATGAAAGGTGAAGAGAAATAACTTAAACCAAGTAAGCAAAACTCAGCAGGCAATGGTAGAGGGTCATGTTGAAAGCTCTCCTGAAATCACTCAAATAGCCTAGGATGTCGAAGGTGAAGAAACACATGGGCAGCCTTGTTCAGTGAAATTGGCATAGGATCCAGTTACCTGGAAAAATCATCGCAGAATGAGATGTGGCTATATATATTTATTTAAATATCTAAATATTCTATAGAGCCACAGAAAGCTAAATTCTGTCGGATTTATCACCAAATTGGAATCTGACTAGTTCTGTCAGCCTGCAGCATGGAGCAGAGGCCATTGTCAAAGCAAGCTCTCTGTGATCACGAATGAGCTAAGGAACAAACAAGAATGGCAGAATCTACAACACGTACATGTATATAGGACAGCATTGCCTGTATGAGCAAAGGCTTCCAAGTTGAAAACTCTTTTCTCTTTTTCAGACCAGAAATCACTTTCCTGGAACCATCGTAAACAAGAAACACCAACACTGACCTATGCCGGTGCCGCCGCCACCACCACCTCCTCTGCCTCCCCCTCCCCCACCTGTGGGGGCTCCTCCCCCTCCCCCACCACCAGCACCTCCGGTAAGATCAGCTATTCTTTTCCTGTCTGGTTCACTGTGGAACACAGACCCCTTGAATGCACATGATCAGAACATGTTTAGTGTTAAGAACTGTAGGCTCTCATGTGACAGGTAGCCTTCAGGGAGCTGGCTCTGTCCCCTTCAGGTGCTGATTCCTAACCATCTTGGCCCTGTTCCAGTGCAGTTCCCTATTCCTGCTTCAAGGTCTTCAGATGTCCCCTTGTATCCCCTCTAATCTTACTGCTTTGTACAGACTGCCTGAGTCTCCCTAAGTGACTTTCATCCCATCGGAAGCTCCAGAGAGGAACCAAGCCAAGGTGAGCTGCTGAGCCGTCAAGTTGCAGTGTGTCATTTGGAAGTTGCAACACAGCGGCAGCTCCGCATCTAGTTCTCCAGGTGTCAAGTTGAGCGCCACGTGCAAAGCTGTGTTGCTATGTAAATCTCTCACTGAAGTTTCCCTGTCTCCACAACAGTGGGTCCAGGCAGTTTCCATGTATGCTGTCTGGCACTTTCTCCACTTCACTGATGGTTTGGAATTAGAAAAGGGACACAGAAAGTGGTCATTTTGTTTTAGAAGAGTGATTCTTAACCTCAGCACCAGTGAAATTGGGACTAAGTAATTTGGTGGGGGGCATCATGTACATTTTAGGATGTCTGGTACTATCCCTGAACTCAATGCCAGTATCACCCATAAACTATGGCAATAAAAACAACCCCAGATATTGTCAAATAGTCCCTGGTGGAGGAAAAAATTTATAGAAAGAATAGGAATAAGTATTGAAGTTTCCCTGTTGAATTCAGTCAATCGCACAAGCTCAAATTCAAGGTCATCATCACATGGTGATAAGCAGTTTATGAGTCATCACCATAAGCTTAGACTTGCTGGCACTGCAGAAATGTGGCTATGTCTACTATGACCTGGAGCCCATCAAATAATAATTTTTTGCTATAGCCACCTGGGTGGTACAAGTTCACATGAACAAAGGAGGCCAGATGCACTGGAGTTTAGAACACAGAAGAAATACCAAACTGGAAATCACAGGATACATTGTAGTATAAAATTCCTAGTGGGAGAACTATCCAGGCAAGTCTCTGCTTCTTTTTGCTATCAGAGACTCATCTTGTCTCTTTGTCTTATTCTCATGTAGAGAACACAAAATGTTGCTGAATATAACTCGCTCAGGTTCTTAGTCAGTATGGTATGAATCTGACTTGTGGCTGTTTGAAATGGAAATTAAAAAAAAAAAAACACTCAGTTCTCAAAAAATAATGTTAACTGTGATAACACAAAATAAAAGGCCAGAGTAAAGCCAGGCATGGTGGCGCATGCCTTTAATCCCAGCACTAGAGAGGCAGAGGTAAGAGGATCACAATGAGTTCGAGGCCACCCTGAGATTACATAGTGAATTCCAGGTCAGCCTGGCTAGAGTGAAACCCTACCTTGAAAAAAAATAAAAGGAAGCAGAGGTAGGAGGATCGCTGTGAGTTCAAGGCCAACCTGAGACTACATAGTGAATTCCAGGTCAGCTTGGGCTAGAGTGTAAATCTACCTTGAAAAAAAAAAAAAAAGCCAGAATAAATAGCCTTATCAAAGTTCATGTTATTGAAGGTGTCAGAAAATAACCTCTTTTGAACACTGCTGGTGACACAACACACACACACACACACACACACACACACACACACACACACACACACATTTAGAGCTCAGTAAATGTTGAACAAGTCTCAGCTGGGTGTGGTGGCACACGCCTTTAATCCCAGCACTCGGAGGCAGAGGTAGGAGGATTGCCATGAGTTCAAGGCCACCCTGAGATGACAGAGTTAATTCGAGGTCAGCCTGGACCAGAGTGAGACCCTACCTCAAAAAACCAAAAAAAAAAAAAAAAAAAAAAAAAAAAAAGAACAAGTCTCTGGAGCATTGTCATTAGAAACATTTAACCTAAATATATCATAGTCTTTCCCCTGGTAATCAGGTAGCTTTACATAGAAGATTGGTTAAGCATTTAACCCTAAAGGAATAAAAAATAATTTATATGAAGATATGCACAACAATGCTTTTTATGCTAGTGAAAAATAGATCTAAAGTGGTTTATGCAAACTAAATGTACTATACTATTAATTACAACTTGCATTATGCCATAATGTTAATTAAAAATTACATCTATGCTGATTATGAAAAAGTAGGTATAACATGATGAATTAGGGCTGGAGAAATGGCTTAGCAGTTTAGGCATTTTTTGCGGAGCCAAAGGACCCAGGTTTGATTCTCCAGGACCCACATAAACCAGATGCACAAGGGGCACATTCATCTGGAGTTCGTTTGCAGTGGCTAGAGGCCCTGGCATGCCCATTCTCTCTCTCCCCCCACCCCCTCTCCTTACAAATAAATAAAATTTTTAAAAAATATCTAAATAAAGTGATAAATTAACAACATGCCTTTTACACATAATGTTGTCTAATTTATATTATAAATGACAGATCAGAAGAGAATTTGATAATGCCAACAACAAAAGTTAATTTTCAATTAACTTTTTAAAAAAAAAATAAAAATTAAAAAGTTAACTTCAATACTTATTCCTATTCTTTCTATAAATCTTTTCCTCCACCAGGGACTATTTGACAATATCTGGGGTTGTTTTTATTGCCACAGTTCATGGGTGATACTGGCATTGAGTTCAGGGATATTGCCAGATATCCTAAAATGTACATGATCCCCCCCCCCAAATTACTTAGTCCCAATTTCACTGGTGCTGAGGTTAATTGGGGAATTCTATATTTTTTATTTTTTATTTTTTCATTTTCTCCTTGCTCCTTCTTTTCTAAATGTCTGTCACATGAAAGAACATACCAGTTTGGGCAAGAACTGACCATTTAAACTTTAGTATTTTTTGAAATCTGTTTTTGAAGTCTGGGAAAATACTTACAATGCATATTAAAGGCAAAAAAAAATAATGTTATTACTGTTCCTAGAGCTCTGGCAGATGGACACAGAAAGGCTGAGCAGGAACTGGGCATGGGATATGATCAAGAAGAAATGCACGTGTTCTGATCTCATGGCAGGAGAGGTTTAACATTCTTTTTAAAATATTTTATTTATTTGTTTGTTTGAGAGAAAGAGAGAGGCAGATAGAGAGAATGGGTACACCAGGGCCTCTAGGCACTACATATGAACTCCAGACACAAGCACTACCCTGTATATTTGACTTATGTGGGTATTGGGGAATTGAACCTGGGTCCTTAGGCTTTGCAAGCACACACCTTTACCACTAAGCTATCTCTCCAGCCCAAGGTTGAGCATTCCTAACCCAAAAGGCTAAAATATAAAATGCTCCCCAAATCTGGAACATTCTGAGCATTGAGTTAATGCTGAAATTTTTTTTCAGATTTTTAGAGCATCTTTCATTTCAGATTTTCAAATTAGGAATGTTCCAAATCTGAAAATATTCAAAGTTGTTCTCATGACTTCAGATAAAAAAAAAAAAAATAGCCTGTAATAACAGAACATTTCCTTCTATCAGTTTGGCAGTGGTTCTACATGGGCTAGAGGATTAGGAATCAGGCTGTTAATAACTCTTAGTGAGAACACAACTGTTTCAAGTCCCCATAACAACATCGACCAACCCCTTCAGAAAACAGACTCTTGGGCTGGAGAGATGGCTTAGCGGTTAAGCGCTTGCCTGTGAAGCCTAAGGAACCCGGTTCGAGGCTCGGTTCCCCAGGTCCCACGTTAGCCAGATGCACAAGGGGGCGCATGCGTCTGGAGTTCGTTTGCAGAGGCTGGAAGCCCTGGCGCGCCCATTCTCTCTCTCTCCCTCTATCTGTCTTTCTCTCTGTGTCTGTCACTCTCAAATAAATAAATTTTTAAAAAATTTTTTTAAAAAAGAAAACAGACTCTTATGATCCAGTTTAATTTTAAATAATTTTTCTTAAAGCAACTAACCATAGTTATATAGAAATATAGAGATACATGGTATTCATTTTAAAAAGCATTGTTTATGCTAGCAACAAAAAAAACAAAGAACATAATTTTTAATTTTAGGAGATTCAATAAATAGTTTTGCAGTACACAAAATAGTGGCCTATTAGTCTAGAGCACAAATGATTATGGCAAAGATTATCCACAAAAGCTTTAACCTGAGTCAAGAGTTGCTGGGGGAGAGTTTTCTCAAGGGCCGAGTGTCATACTCAGACCACTTCTTTTTTCTTTATTTCTATTATGATAAGACCCACCCTATGCCCCACCCACAACAAGCAAGTACTGTACCACTGAATTACATCCCCACCCAACCTTTTTTATGTGTGGATTACCAAGGGGGATTGTTTCCTTAAAGTGGATCACCTTTAGTGACACTTCTGTGGATGGACCTTCATCACAAGCCATTCGCTGTCGTCACATGGTGAGAAGCACATAGCAGACCCTGTAATCAGCAGCTAAAACTGACCAAGCTCAGGAGCAAACACTTAGACACAGCCAGAATGCAACAGAACATGGCATGCAGGAGCCTGTGGCCCACATCCAGCTCATGACCAAAGTTTTTGTTTTATTTCCAGCCAAAATAGCTGAAAAAAATATATTTCATGACACATGGAAATTACATAGAATTCAAATTTTAGCCCATAAGTGGAGTTCAGTGGGGCATAGTCATGCTCATACATTTAATTTTTTTTGTTGTTGTTCATTTTTTATTTATTTATTTGAGAGCGACAGACATAGAGAGAAAGACAGATAGAGGGAGAGAGAGAGAGAATGGGCGCGCCAGGGCTTCCAGCCACTGCAAACGAACTCCAGACGCGTGCGCCCCCTTGTGCATCTGGCTAACGTGGGACCTGGGGAACCGAGCCTCGAACCGGGGTCCTTAGGCTTCACAGGCAAGCGCTTAACCGCTACGCCATCTCTCCAGCCCATGCTCATACATTTATACATTATCTGTGGCTGCTTTTCGGCTGCAGAGGTAGAACACCAACTAAGGAAATATTACTGTCCCCAAAAAAGAACTCCATTGTTCTCACTAATTGACCTGTGGCTTAAGATTTTATTTTATTCATTTATTGTATACTATATTTTGATTTGGGGCAATAAATGTTTTCTAGAAATTGCTGTCTCTTTTGTTATATATATGAATAAAACTATCCTTCATTTGGCCTGTTGGCCCACATTACCTGAAATACTTACAATGTATCCCTTTTCAGGAAAGATTTAGGGACGCCTGTCCCACAGCCAGTTGGCCCTATTCAGCTTCTGTGTGTCATCAACCACCAGTGACCTTGGTATACTTGCACACATCTTGTCTGCACTTCATTTCCCAGGGACTTCCCTACTTCTCCTAAGGGGAACCTACCCCATTGTGCATGGTCTGGTTCACGCCTCCTTCTTCAACCACCTCTTCAGCCCTCTTGGGGTCTCCTGCATCAGCTTTTGCATAGCTTTTCCTTTCGGTACAGAATTCTGTTTCTAGGCATCTCAGAGCTGTCTTCCAATTTACCCCTACTGGCTTTGGAACATATATTCTTCAGTTTTTACTCCATTTTATTTGACTGGAGCCTACATTTGATACTGTGGTCTTTTGTGTCTGGCTTGAAATAGGCACTCCACTCATTGAAGAAGGAAGAAAGGGAGGAAGGGAAATTAATGATGAATGAAGGAGAGAATGAATAATTATCTTAATAAATAGAGTTTAGAAATGGAGCTAAAGTTTTTCATAACCAGTGATATGAAAAACATTTATGCTGGTTATAGGTAACATTTTTAAAGACCAACAGGCAAAACATTATTCAAGACTGTTGCAGTCAGGTTCACATTGCTGGTAGAAATCACCCAACCAAGAGCAGCTTGTGGGGAAAAGAGGTTTAATTTGGCTTATAGACTCAAGGGGAAGCTCCACAATGGCAGGGGAAAACAATGGCATGAGCAAAGGGTGGGCATCACACCCTGGCTAACATGAGGTGGACAACAGGAACAGGAGAGTGTGCCAAACACTGGCATGAGGAAACTGGCTATAATACCCATAAGCCCACCCAACAATACACTCCTTCCAGGATGCATTAATTCCCAAATCTCCATCAGCTAGGAACCTAACTTCAGAACACCTAAGTTTATGGGGGACACCTGAATAAAACCGCCACATTCCGCCCCTGGCCCCCATAAACTGATAGCCATCCATGATGTAAAATGCAATGCATTTAGTCCAACTTTAAAAGTCCCCATATTTTTTTTCAATCCCAATGATGTTCAAACATCTCCATAGTCCAAGATCTTTTAACTGAGCCATAATACCAAAACATAACCTAAAAAAATCATAAGGGCACAGGATAAATATACTGAAATATACTGCAAAAGATGACTTTGAGCATAGCAAAGAAATATTCAACCAGTACAATATTTAAAACAACCAGGGAAAACATCAAACTCTGTAACTTCAAGTCCAACAACTCCAGCCAGTGACAAATCTCCAATTTCAATAACCAGCAACAAGTCTCTGGCATTCCAATTCTGCACTCCTAGCTACGCTACTCACAGTCCTGGAAAACTTCATCAGGGCCGGCAGCTTTTCTTGGCATCCTTCTCATGGTCCTGGCATCTCCACTGGGTCTCCACTGCAATCCACGATTCATCCTCATGGCCCCATGAGGCATCCAGCAAACCTGCTTCACACTGCCCATGCCATTTCCAAAACACAAGACCGTGTTGCAAACTCAATGACCATCTCTTTCCTGCATTTCTTATACTCCACAATACCAGGTGGGGTGCCAATTTGTTAATCCAGGGTGTGGGGATAAAGCAGACTTTGCAGAACAGGACACTTCTTGCGCATTCAGCCCCTTCAAAAGAGTCTACATTCTTCCTGTTGTCCCAGTGCAGGACAGCTAGCCCAATCTGAAAGGTTGTAATCTCTCAAACAATTTGCAGGTGAATGGGCAGCAATTTAGACCCAATGATTTAATTTTTTTCCGTGCCATATCCCTCTTCTTACACTAAGCAACCCTGTACAACTTCTCAGGACATGGGCATAACAGCAAGCTTCCCACAAAAACTACTAGCCCAGTCCAGGTAAAGCTCTTTCTCACCCTCATAAGCCAAACCTCACAGTCCATACTTCTTACTGCATTCAGGCCTTTCAACTCTAACCAGAATAGTCCATCAAGCTGTATTTACAGCACTGCAAGGCATCTCTTAGGCCAAGGTTTCAAATCCTTCCACATTCTTCTTGAAAATCAGCTCCCAAAGGCTAGAGCCACACAGTCAGGTGTCTAGCAGCAATCCCACTCCTCGGTACCACTTTACTGTTGCAGTCAGGTCCACATTGCTGGTAGAAATCACTCAACCAAGAGCATCTTGTGGGAGAAAAAAAGGTTTATTTTGGCTTACAGACTCAAGGGGAAGCTCCACAATGGCAGGGGAAAACAATGGCATGAACAGAGGGTGGACATCACCCCCTGCCCCATGTAAGGTGGGCAACAGGAACAGCAGAGTGTGCCAAACACTGGCAAAGGGAAACTGGCTATAATACCTATAAGCCCACCCCCAATAATACACTCTCTCCAGGAGGCATTAATTCCCAAATCTCTATCAGCTAGGACCCTAGCTTCAGAACACCTAAGTTTATGGGGGACACCTGAATCAAACCACCAAAAAGACCATAATCATAGGTACCAGTGTAGTGAAACTTTGTGATGGAAGAGAGACACTGTACCCAACCCTGAATACAGAATGGGAAAATAGGAATTTGTAGCCAAGGAGCAGGTTTGAGGGGCAGTGGATAGAAAGTTACTAAGAAGAAACATCAAGAGTCAGAGGGATCCTGGATAAATTAATCTAAGAGGATTCTTGCTAAAGTCAGGCCTAGGTGATCAGATGATACTTGGTTGTACATGTTTGGTTTTGTTGCAGTGCTGGTGATTGAATCTAGAGTCTTATGCATGTCGGGGAAAGTATTCTACTTCTTAGCTAACATCCCCAGCTGGTCACACACCATCCAGATCAGTTATTGAGGCCTCTGGGTGTGGGGTTGTAAAATGGACTTAGCAGGCTCTTTACCAAAACTAGATTTTATAAGGAAGTGCTCAGGTAGTCAGGAGAACTTTCAGAACCCCACAAAAGTTAGGTTAATTCAAAAAGTTCTCCTTCCCACAATTCACCTCCCAACTTTTCCACCTCTGGAGAAGTGCATCTCCAGCGCACTTTCTCCCAGAATGTAGGCTCAGGGTGGAAGGGGAGTTTTCACCAACAGACAGCCTGCCTTCCTGCCTCCCTTTTCCTGTAGCTGCTCCTCAGTCTTTGCAGCTTTACTCCCGTGTCTCATCCCTCTAAAACTTTAGTAAACAATGTCAAAATTGCCCATGTGGTGTGTTGGTCCACTTACAACTATATTACTATTGTTTCTTTGTATACAGGATACCAGGTTTTTGTTTGTTTGTTTGTTTTATGAGGTAGGGTCTCACTCTAGCTCAGGCTGACCTGGAATTCACTCTGTAGTCTCAGGGTAGTCTCGAACTCATAGTGATCCTCCTACCCCTGCCCCCTGAGTGCTGGGATGAAAGGCGTGTGCCACCATGCCTCACTAGGCTGCCAGTTTTTAAAATAACTTTTTTTTTTGGTTTTTCGAGGTAGGGTCTCACTCTGGTCCAGGCTGACCTGGAATTAACTCTGTAGTCTCAGGGTGGCCTTGAACTCAAGGCGATCCTCCTACCTCTGCCTCCCGAGTGCTGGGATTAAAGGCATGTGCCACCACGCCCGGCTAAAATAACTTTTTTTAATTCAGTGAATTTAGGTTTTGAAATGCAGCAGCATTCAATGTACCTTTGTTTTCAAATGTCCTTTGGCCCTCATGTCCAAATATTTTTTGACATAATGTCCATGGTGAGCGAACCAACTTCTTCAGGGCATGTGAATTTTATCTTATTGTCACAATTGCCTACGGAAGGAGTCACTGATCAGCTGATAAATTTTGGAGTTGGATTGTGTAGGCAGAGCCTGAAAATAGCATTCATGGCCAGAGTATGTGTTTCCTTTTTTTTTTTTACTTTTTATTTTTATTTATTTGAGAGAGAGAATGGGTGTCCAGGGCCTGCAGCCACTGCACACTAACTCCAGATGCATGTGCTACCTTGTACATCTGGCTTAGATGGGTACTGGGGAATTGAACCTGTGTCCCTAGGCTACACTCGCAAGTGCCTTAACCACGGAACAATCTCTCCAGCCCCGCATGTGTTTCTTCATAAAATAGCTCTGTGGATTTTGTAGAGTTATTTTTAATGCTTCCATTCAAGTTAAGATATCCTCCAAAGGAAATAATTGTAGAACTGGCCATGCCACGGTATTTGAACCCCAAGGGGAACTGCAGTGATTGATGGGCATTGTTTTTCCATGAAAAGTAACAACTAAGGCAGAAAGACGCCATAGTACCTACCGGTCCTGGGGGCTGTGTTTAGTAACATCGCTGAAGCGGAGTTGTGAGGAGAAGTCTGTTCTCTCCTCGCTCTTTCTCAGAGTCTGCTTCAGGAACTCAGTGGCAGCATTTCTCTCCTTGTGTTCTGTGTACTGCGTGGACCAGGTAAACTTTATAGCTTTGAAAGCATAAGCTGTGGCTTACATGAGGAGGTTTTTCTACCATCTAGGACCCAAGGGCTCCTGGTGTAGAAAAATGTGCCAACCTAAGAAAAGCAGTGTAGAAAATGCAGCTATCCCTGAGGTCCCTTGAGAGACTTGTGATCTTGTATTTGCTGTTAAGAGAAAATGAAAGTGGAGAGTGCTGGGGAAAGGGGCTTTAATAGAATTGCACATTACTCTGTGCTCTGAGAAAGGTCATTTGCATGTTTACTACTGCATTTGAGTAGTGAAAGACTGAGAAATTCTTAAATACTGTCACTTATGTAGGTTTTCCTGACACACTAGTGCTGTGATTAGTGCTGCTAACAAGGGACTGGACATTTACCCTGGACCCACAGCCGTCCTGGCAGAACAAGGAGGCTTTCGCTCTGCACCATGCAGTTAGGATCCTGGTGCCACTTGCACCCTGCTTATTAGTCTGCAGAATGACACCTTTGTCATCAAGTCATCTTACAATCTTGACTTTCCCTCCCTTGTGAGTTTGCACAGAGAGCAGTAACAGCTTAGTGAAAACTGAGCTGGCTTTGCTGCAGATTTCCAGTCTGCAAGAAAGAGGTGTGTCAGGACCTGTCACTCAAGCTTCCAAAGGCCATTCGGGAAGGCGTTCAAATGTGTCTCTTCTTTCACAGCTCTGAGGCAACTGGAAGGAGGGTGGGATTCTGGGAAATAATGAGGTGTGTGTGTGTGTGTGTGTGTGTGTGTGTGTGTGCACGTGTGTACACAGGAGTGAGTATGCCATAGTTCCAGGAGTCTGCAGCACAAGTGAGAGGAGCCTTTTTCTAATATCAGCAGAGCCTAGGGCAGGACCCCCCCCCCACACACACACACACACAAATCCACACCCAGGCAGCATTTGAGTAGAGATTTGCACTGGAACCGGAGAGAGAGCAACGCGCACGAGGACGACTGTTGGATGAGACCCATTGCTAGAGCTTTGATCACTCACCAGAGCTTTATTTTACACCGGATGTTTCTGGCCCTTTGCCTTTGGAATCTTCACATTCCAGTGTCACTAGCCATTCCTAGAAAACTGCCTGTGAGCCATTTCTCCTCCTGGGGCTGTGATTTGGAGAGACACTTGGCTTAAAGCCTAGAGCGTTTGGGGCATGTGTCCCTCCCCAAACTGCTCTTGTCTTCACCTTTCTAGTCATAAAAGGGGGAGAAAAATCTCTCTGAGCACAGGTGATGGCTAACCACCAGACACTAAGCCTGACCAGGCCAGAAAGGCTATGGCAAAGGCCTCACCTCTACAGACACTGCACAGCAACCAGGGAGTCCCAAGTCCTAAAACCCTTAATAAAAGAACAGGTGCAAGGTAGAAAAGCAGGGTTCCCTAGGCAGTGTGTTCCAGTTGTGCATGCTGGCTCATGGGGGCTCAGATCAAGGCTATAAGACATATCCGCAGCACTGGTTTCCAGGACAGGAGAGGGACCTTGTGTCATCTTTATTTGTTTCTTATAAGTATTTTCTCAAATATGTACACAAAATATTTTTACTTTTCTTGCAATGCTGGGAACAGAATCCAGGACCCTTCACAAGCTAGGCAAGCACTCCACCCCGATCTACATTCTCAGCCCAATTACTTCTATTTTTATAATTCAAAGAAAATATGTTTTTAAGAAGGAAAGCAAGTGAAGGATCACTTGCCAGTGGCTGACTTAGACTGCATTATAATGGTGACGTATGACATTAGCGGGAGGCACCTCGAACAGCAGTTATGCAGTGGCGTGGCTAGGAAGTGACGCAGAGATTGATGGTCTCTGTCACATCAGCATCAGGCACCCAGAGCACACCTGGCACCTGGATTCTCTTCCTCAGTGCCACCAGTGCCTCCAGGCAACGCTGCTGGAAGCTGGCCTGCCACTGTCCCCCGAAAGCCAGTCCATTCTCGGCTGTGTTGTCTGAGAACACCATCAACACAGATTTTAAACAATATTTTGAAAAGCAAATGCAGTTACAGCAAAAGCAACAGATTTAGGGCAGCAACAATTAGCATTTGGGAAGTACTTAAAAGCCGTAAATTATTCCTTGGCACAACCTTCCCCATTGCAAGTTATTGTTTGTTCAGAGAATAAACCCTGTACCTTTGAATCCCACAGAGATATTTAAATACTCACCAAAAGTACACAGTATACCTGTTTTGTAGACGGTAGCGATGCATTTCCATTTTAAGACAACCTGCTCACAGTAGAGGCGTCTGAATGCGTTTCACGCAGGTGAGAGGGACTCCGCGCGACCACGTGGGGTGCTGAGAACGGCGGCCTGGCCTTCCGCCTTCTGCTCGGCCGTTTGTGGCGCCGGTGCTGGTGGTTTCGGAGGAATCACACAGCCTGGCGTGGGCAAAACAAAAACATGAGTTTTAGACTTGGATGAAAAACTGAGTCCCAGGTACTATTTCCAAGCTGTGTGAAATCGGGTGAACTACCTCACACCCCGAGCTTCAGTTTCCTCCCTGTTACTGGGAGTCACTGCCATTTCCTAGGACGCGTCGCCTGGTGTAGAAGGAGCCACCAGCCTCACCCTCAGGCCATCTGGCCCTCGCCAGGGGCGTGTCCCAGTCGAGGTGAGGGCTCAGGTGAGGGCGTCTTCTTCACTCTGCTCCAGTGAAACGGCAGCATGGTGCAGGTAGTCTAAACATCACAGGAGGCTTTGTTTCCACAGCTGCCCTTGTTTCTCCTTTGGCAGGCAGTCTGGGCAGAAGCGGCAGAAAGGCCGATAAGGCAGGGCCTCGCGGCCCTCAGGAAGGCCCGGCAGCCACGGAAGTGTGGGAACTGCCGGGTCCCGGCCCAGCCCCAGCCGAGACGCAGATGCTGGGGCTTGGGCTCTCTGCCTGAGCCAAGCAGTCATTTGTACTCTACTGACAGGGAAATTCAAACACGGTGGGATACTTTCTTTGTATTCGTTGGTGTAAAGTAATTAATTTTATGGTCACTTCTAGTTTATTTTATTTAAAAGCATTGATATATACATACATATACTTGTTGCATGTGTATGGTATGTTTGCATATGTACATGTGTATTAACATTCATATGGGCACACATGTATGGAGGCACAGGTTAATGTTAGGTGTCTTCCTCAATCACTGTCCACTTTATTTACTATGGTGTGGTCTTCCTGGAATCCAGAGCTTGCCATTTCAATTCGTCTGGTTAGTCATATTGCCTCCCACCATGTTTTATCCTCTGGAGTGCTGGGTGGGCCACCACACCCACCTGGCATTTTATGGGTGGTAGTGATTCAAACTCTGTTCCTCACACTTTGCATAGAAAGTATTTATCCACTGAGCCTTCCCCCATCCTCTAAAAATATTGTCATATATTGAAGAGTTCTTTTCTTAATATTTTTATTTTTATTTATTTATTTGACAGAGAGAAAGAGGGAGAGAGAAAGCGAGAGAATGGACATGCCAGGGCCTCCAGCCACTGCAGATGAATTCCAGACACATGTGCCCCCTTGTGCATCTGGCTAATGTGGATCCTGGAGAATCAAACCAAGGTGCTTTGGCTTTGCAGGCAAACACCTTAACTGCTAAACCATCCCTCCAGCCCTAAGAGTTCTTTTTTATATAATAAACACTGAACTATTTGTGGAAGGTAGTGAGTGTTATGCAAGCAAATTGGAGGGGGAAAGTGGATTGAAGCATGAGATTAGCTATGAGATGGTAACTAGTGAAGCTGAATGGTGGGTCCTGGAAGTCATTATACTTCTGACCATTTGTATATATTAATAATTTTCCATAACTAAGAAAACCTTAGTAGACATCAAAAACTCTCAGTGCAAAATGTTACTGACTTGGCAGAATCATGAAGCTGATATAAAATGCTTTCACTAATGCAGAAGGGATCAAATGTTAGATACTGTTTAATGTTATAAAGCAACACCTGTATCAGTAGCCTACTTGAAATTGGTTGTCACTGGTTTGTTCCTGACTCCCCCACACAGCCTGCCTTCCCTATGTTGAAGGATCACCTCTAACCACTAAGTTAAATATAGGGAAATGGTTTAAGATTTTCTTCCTAAGAATGAGCTGGACTGACAGAGAAGCTAAGGGCTCACTATTATAACCTCCCTCACTATTGTTTATTCAAATGGACCTTGAGACAGGTGAATACCAGATAAGAAACACTGTTTTGGGAAACTGTTGCATTTACTGTTCTCTGCCCTGGTCCAAGGACATCTCCTGGCATTTTCTCCCCATACAAAGCACAGAGTACCTTGACGTAATTTTGAAAACACAACTCTTTAAGACCAAGGTCACTCAATGTGGAAAATTTTTCACCTTCAACATTTTCTCTCAGGCTAAATACCCCTTGTGACTGGTGAGTGGGAAGGCCAACTCTGAGATGCAAACTTTGGGCATGAACACATAGACATAGCTGCTGAGAAAGGGTGTGTTAGGACTTAAAACATACATGAACATGTGGTACTGTAAGTTGTCATTGCATATAAATCAGTGTATGTAGTATACGGATAGATATACATATGCTGCATGTAATTGTTGAAATCTATGGGATAATCATCAAGGGTTAAAGGGTCCTGATGTTGTTTGTAAAAGATTTTTGCATAGATCAATGCATATTCTAGAACAAAGAGATACCTGGTAACAGTTTTCAAGGAAATTTAACTCAAGATAGTACTTAAAAAGTTATTTAAGTACCAAGAATCATCAGAACAATATTTTGGATTTTTCTATGAATTGTCTCCTACACACCATTTTCTATCCTGTTAATTTCTCAGTCATGCAAACTCACACATCAGTTCATCCTTATCTTCTTGGGTTTGTCACTTTAGCCTAACCTCTAATTTCTTTGTTAACCAATTCTTTTCAGTTAAATAATTTATCCGTGCCCTTCATCCGGGTAAAAGAACTATGCTGCACCTCCCTACCAAGGCGGCTCGGTTCTGCTCCCTCCCCAACACTATAGCCAAACAGATAACAGAGCTTTGTGTTTAAAGCATGAAAGTGACTGTGCCAGGCATGTCTTTGGCTTGAATAAGAGCAGTAGTCAAATATGGACCTAGAAACAGGTGAACTCTGAATTTCATTATTGTTTCTTCCTGATGTACTTTGGCAGAACTTGCCCAGGGCCATGTGCACTGAAGGTTGGGTGGTCCTGGACAGACCACAGAAGCTGAGCTGTCCCGTGTCAGCCTCACCAATTGTTTCTGTGTGACCTTGAGCTTTCCTGCCCCCGAAGGACAGTCCCAAGGGAGAAAGCTGGGCATTGCTCACCTCCTTCTTTCGTTCCTTCCATCCTTCCTACCTCTCTCCTTATTGACCTACCTTCTTTTCCTCTTTTTTTGTTACTAGGTAATGCCTGAAGAAAAAAGCTATGTTAAACCTTAAGTGTATTCTTTAAAGGCTGGATTTTAAGTATTAATGGGAAGAAGGCTGATGAAAGGATCATGGCCACACCACATCCTTATTAAAGCTGATATGTAGAACCAACAAGGGGCCGGGGAGATTGCCCAGTGTTTAAGGCACTTGCCTACAAGCCTAAGGACTAGGGTTAAATTCACTAGTACCCACATAAAGCAGATGCACAAAGGTGGTGCATTTGTCTGAAGTTTGTTTACAGTGGTTAGTGGCCCTGGTGTACCCATTCTCTCTCTCCTTTTTCTCTCTCGTAAATAAATAAATAATCAAAATGAGACCCATGTGAAGACTATAAAACTCACACATGCTCTTGTTCTTTGGTGAGATGAACTAGAAAGATACAGAAGTTCTATGAACATACTATTTTGCTATGTGCTGTTTGTCTGCTGCCCTCTTTCTTTTGGAGAGGGGAATCAGTGCATTTTACTAAGGGCCTCATCTGCTCCTCTCTGCTGACAAACACAGAAGCACTATTCAGGGTTCCGACAGACACAGTAGGGATGGCTCAGTTTCTGGTTCAGAGGTCAAGTTTGGGGAAAAGAGGGGGATATTTCCAAAGTCACTTATTGCCATGGAGATTTTCCTATCATGCCTTCATATTAGCACTTGAATAGTAATTCTCTAACATACAACTGTACCATTTGGCACATAATATTTAACCTTCAGTAGTGTCTATAAGACAGGTAGGTCATTGTATATAATCTAGGGCCCCTGAAGATGGATTCTCCACCCTCTTGGTGTTTCCAGTTTAGAGAGCAGTGGAGCCTTTCCTGACTCTGGATAGGCTTAGCGTAGGGTCTGGAATGCTGAGCACTCAACAGTCAAAAACTCCCCAGGCCAGTGGCTTGAGTTTTTGTCTTGCAACTCACTAAGAATGACAAGTACAGACACAGCTGAAGAGTAGGTTAAAGGAAGGTTTATTAGAAAAGAAAGCAGAGTGTGGAAGGCTCTGGAGCTGAGACAGGAGGGGTCGCTAGTAGGGAGTGGCCACCTAGAGACTGGGCTCAGGGCTTTTGTTCCCCTTTGAGATGTAAATTAGTATCAAGTCGAGTGGATTGGGCTTCTTGCTCTGAGCGTGTGTGAGGGACTCCTGATAGGTTCCTAAGTTAGATGGTGGTGGGTTACTATGAATAGGGCAGCCAACACCCTGGGAGTCATGAGTCAGGGTTTTTTCCTTTTGACCTATCAGGCCTGCTTTAGATGTTAATTTCCAGAGTCTGTTTTCTGGATGCATTATAAAATCTCTATGCTCATTGACTCTGTCAGGACAAATAGATATCTGCTTATTCTTTTTGGACCTATAATCCTGACTAGCTGTCTACAAAATGGGGCCTTATCCCTAATCTTTGTCACTAGGAACCCCAGGGAGACTGTGTGGAGCCTACCACAAATTGTTCCACCAAATCTTACTCCTCTCTGACATTTTCAGATATTTATCTTTCTACCTAGGACATTCCTCTATCACAAGCACTTAGTCCAGTGAGCCACTGTCTGAAGCCAACTTTAGGGCAAGGCTCAGCATCCATGCTTGACAGAGCCACAGCACCGCCGCCGTCATGCTTAGCACTGAGGCGGAGTCCTCGCTCCGTGAGAACAAAGACTAGTCAGAATCGTGGCACGCGCTACCTGCAGACTCCTTCGACGACAGGGTCTCCTTGCTTCCTGGGCCCCAGCCGCAGCAGAGATGGTGGGACATGTCCTAAAACTAGGTAGCCAGTTTTAGGAGAACTGGGGACAGAGCTGACCACAGTGTCCTTCTCTGATAGTGCTTGTTACATGTGGCCTTTCTATGGCTGGTGTGTCTTCATTGTTCAGCAAGGTGGATCAGATTTCTTAATAAAGATTCTGTGTCCTTATTCTGGAAGTTGTGTGGCCTTGGTTGGCTGGATTCCTTACGCTTCCTTCACTTTACCTCTGTCCTCTATTAAAGTGCTTTGTATTTCATTATGTGGACATGAGCAGCAAGTGAAGAACATGTCAAGTTCTTAGCAGAGTTCAGGGAAAAGTGTTCTCTGTTGGTGCTGATTGGCATGTAGATGCTGTTTTCTCCTGCACTAATATGATCCCGGCTTTAGCATTAATGTGAGTGTGTTGTGAAACAAAACTCATATTTCATGGCAACACTCATGTCTGCTAGGCATCTTGCCAAGTTCAAATGCCATTACACTTGAGATGATGTGTTGACAGCCTGTCTTCCTCACACATTGACAGACACTCTCTGAGGAAGGAGACCTTTATAGCAGCAGCAGCATGAGCCACTTGTGTGCCCATTGTCAGGGTGCGGAGCTGCGTAAGAAGTACATGTCAAATGACAAAAGAGGGCACCTCCTTTGCATTTGCTTGGTGACATAACAGTTCACATCACATGACCAAGCCACCTGCTGCTAGAAGCATCAGCATAAAAAGAATTTAAAAGGTTGCACCAAGTATGCACTCCTTCCAAAAATTTTTCTGTATTTATAGAACACTATTCTGGGGCTGGAGAGATGGCTTAGCGGTTGCTTGTGAAGACTAAGGACCCCGGTTTGAGGCTTGATTTCCCCAGGACCCACATTAACCAGATACACAAAGGGCCACATGCATCTGGAGTTCGTTTGCAGTGGCTGGAGGCCCTAGAGTGCCCATTCTCTCTCTCTCTCTGCCTCTTTCTCTCTCTGTCTGTCCCTCTCAAATAAATAAACAAAAATTTAAAAGAACACTATTCTGACCTCCTCAAAGGATTTTCAGCTGTGACTCAGTCTGTAATCCCAATGGATGTGAAATCTGAAGCTAAAATATGGGATGTGCCATTCCAATGTGCATTATTAACATCTCCCACTAATTGCCAGTATTAATGCTTTATTATACAAGACACTCAATGGAAAGAAATGGACTAATTTCAACACCAGTTTGACTTTGATGCACTCTTTAAGGTAGGTAGGTGCCAAACTAAGGGGGCCTGTTCTACAGCTGAAAAGTGCAGGCCCACTGAACTATCCAGCTGAGCCACCGCAGACCTAACTTGGGCTGTGTTTCTTATTCACAATTACCAAGTTCTTTTTGATAAATGCCGGAGGCACCCAATAGCAGTAGCCTCAGCACCATATCACAGATCTACTATGTCACGGGCTAAAACTTGCCTTCCTACATCACCAAATTCAAATGCTGAAGTGCTAGTCCTCAGTACTTCCAACTGTGACTGTATTTGGAAATAGGACATTTAAAGAGGATAGTAAAGCCAAGAGGCCATTGGGAAAGGCTCTAATCCACTAAAACTGCTGTTTTAGGAAATCAGGGCCCAGACTCTCGCAGGGGTAGGACCATAGTGAGACCAGAGAGATGGGAGCCATCCACAAGCCCAGGAGGGAGCCCTCAGAAGGAGCTAACCTGGCTGACACCTTCCTTGATCTTGGACTTCTAGCCTCCATGACTATGAGAAAATGAATTCCTGCTATGTAAGCCACCCTGTCTATGATGCCATGCCAGGCCAAACACATGAGTCCATGACAGGTGTGTGTGGTGACCACTCGCCACTCCATCACATAGTGGAGCCCCAGCTTCTGCGCCCTCAGATGCTGTCACAACTGCTGAGAAAAGGCCTACTGGGGCATGGGTATTTCTCAGACAGAGGTAGACCTGAGTCTTAGATCTTTACTCCTGTGCCACTGGGTGTTCCTAGCCTCTAGTCTGCGTGCAGCTTTGCCATAGTTTGTCTGGCATCAGAGCAATGCATTCTTTGACTTCAAGGCCACATTTAGACCTTTCCTTCTAGGGGACTAAGTGCTGAGTGTGTTGCAGCAGCAATGCATTTCAGAATCAGTGGGTGGATAGCTACTACTTCTAGAAGCATAGGGAGAATTGTGGTGATACCTTGCAATCTTGGATCATTTTAACATCCATTATAGGATGATCTTTCTGCAAACATACAGCAACTTGCCCTGCTTACTTGCCACATAGAAGCTGCCAACTTTCTCCTTGTGACCTCCGTGTTCCTAATAGACACCTGCTGGAATGGTGCAACACAGTTGTCCCTGGAACCCTCATGACATAGACCCTAACCCTCACCCCAACATAGGCCCCAGTGTAGATCTAAGGTTGCCAAACCTTGAGAGCAGATGAGAAGCCACTTCTTACAAGAGTTCTTATTCCTTCCCTTCCCAATTTGGTTTTTGATCACCTTCACCTTTTCTCCCTCTACCTGTCACCCCCTATTGCTTTATCTCTGTTGCTGGCCAGCAAACAAAAATACAAAACACTCAGTTAAATCAAAATTTCAACTAATAACAAAAAATTCAATTTCAACTCATAATTATTTTTATATTAGTATGGAAAAATGTGGGCATACTTATATTAAAAATTTTGTTCAACTAAATTCACCTTGAGTGACATCTTATATTTTATATGGTAGTCTTACCTCTCTCAGCATGCCTCTTCTGTGTTTCCCCTGTATGTAAGTTTGCCAACAAAGCTGTAAAGCTAGACAGTCTCTTTTACATACTTGATTTTCTTTCTCCCCTGAAAACCCACTACCTATCTCTTTATTCATAATACTGCAATAGAGGGATAGAAATGTTACTCCTATCTCCTTTGTTCAGTTTTTTGCAGCCTTCCCTTATTGTGGAGCTCTCTAATTTCTTCTTTAAAGTTATAGTCCTCCCACCCCATTAACTTGCTATATGCTTAATTAGAAACCTTTGTGTCCTTTTTACTTTTAAAAGTCTTTTCTTACATTACTTTAAAAAATATTTTATTTTTAGCTGGCATGGTGGTGCACGCCTTTAATTGCAGCATTCAGGAGGCAGAGGTAGGCGGATTGCTGAAAGTTCAAGGCTACCCTGAGAGTACATAGTGGATTTCAGGTCAACCTGGACTAGAGTGAGACCTTCCTTGAAAAACCAAAAAAAATTATACATATATATATTTGACAGAGAAAGAGGGAGAGAGAGAGAAAGAAAGAGAATGGGCATACCAGGGTCTCCAGCCACTGCAAACAAACTCCAGACACATGTGCCCCCTTGTGCATCTGGCTGACATGGGTCCTGGGGAATCGAATCTGGGTCCTTTGGCTTTGCAGGCAAATACATTAACCACTAAGCCATCCCTCCAGCCCATTTTAAATAGTTTATTTTTATTTATTTAACATACAGTACTTTTTAAAAGTACCTTTATAGTCCTCTCTAAAAGTCTGAGTCTGATGGCACAGTACTATAATCTCAGCTACCCAGGAGGCTAAGGTAGGAGTTATATAGAGTGAGTTAAAGGCCAGAGGTACCAAATAAAAATACAGAACTTATTGAGACCTTGTCTTCATATGGAAAATACAAGAAGGGTTGAAAGCACAGCTCAATGGAAGAGTGCTTGTCTATAATGTCAAGACCATAGGTTCAATCACCAGTACTAAAAAAAAAAAATAAACACAAACAAGGTCATGATCAACTTAGATATTCTGACATGGGTTTTGTTGTTGGTGTTTTTCAAGGTAGGGTCTCACTATAGCTCAGGTTAACCCCCATGGAATTCACTATGTGGTCTCAGGGTGCCCTCAAACTCATGGTAATCCTCCTACCTCTGCCTCCTGAGTGCTGGGATCAAAGGCATATGCCACTACACCTAGCTTCTGACATGGTTTCCAAAATTATTCTTGCACTCAGGAGATGTTTTAGCAGTAAAGACACTTGCATGAAACCTAAGGACCCAGGTTCAATTCCCCAGAACCCATGTAAGCTGGATGCACAAGGAGGTACATGCATCTGGATTTCATTTGCAATGGCAGGAGGCCCTGTCATGCCCATTCTCTTCCTCCCCCACTCTCATTAATTAGTTTAACTATTCGTATTTGGCCCTGGCATAGTAGTATACACCTTTAATCCTAGCACTCAGGAGGTTGAGTTTGGAGGAGCACTGTGAGTCCAAAGCCAGCTTGGGGTAGAGTGAAACTCTACCTCAAAAAAATATATATCTTTATTTGTTTTTATATACTTGGCCTGACATGTCAGATCAGCGGATTTTAAAATTGGATGTATTTTTAGACAAAAGTTTGATGGGTAGAGTACTTCATGTACAAAGCTTAAGTTTGGCATAAACAGTTTGGGGGACAAATGCTTTTTGTACTCTTTCACACTTGACTAGTAAACCTCAGTCTTCCAGCCAATTGTAAGTATAAATTACTCTCACATCTGATTGTTTCTGTTTATACTTTTTTGCACATCACTGCACTACCCTTATAGGAGACCCACATCAGTGAAGTCTGTAAGCCTCAGCTCTCAAATAGACACAAGGAAAGATAAAAATACATTGTAGCAAATAGTAGAGCATAGGATGACGTCACAGAACACATGTGTGGGAAAGAAGAGGAGTACTGTGGGTGGAAAGGTCTAATCAGGGGATGGGAGAGATGAGGAGGTGGAGCAAAGTTTAACCAAAACTAAGGATGTACGAAAAAAGCCACTTGGAAACCTACTGCTTTATAAGCTCACTAAGAATATAATTGAATAAATAAGATTTGTCATTTTTAAACCACTCTTTTGATGGTGTCGTTACTCAGAATGAACAAAAATATACCAAAGATTTTTGTGATTTTTAAAATATGATTTCTTAAAATTGTTTATGTCCTGATCTTCTGTAGTCAGTGCTTTATATTCAGATCGTTGGGTCATATTTTCTTCCAGTAAAAGCATTTTTGGCTCCTAATTAGACTCACTACAAATCAGCTGATACATTGAAAGCAGCTGACGCCTAACTGTATTGATAGTCTAGTCCTGAAAGCCTTGTGACTTCCAGTGCCTTCCTGGTCTTTATGTGACTTTTCCCAGAGCAAGACTGTGTGTACCATCTTCTGTAGGGTGTGGGGTGAAACTGAGTCCACAAAGAGGCTGACACCCATCTGCCCACAGAAAGGACAGCACAGTGGTAGGTCTGAAGTTGCCAAAGAGATGGTTGCATCAGCCCACACCACTCTGAATACATACAGCCTCAGCAGGCCTAATTTTAAGAGGTGCAAGACAGAAATACAGTTGAGAGGAGTGAACTAAATATAGTTTCCCTTTATTCTATTACGATTCACTTCCTCAAATGGCTGGTGTGTTCCATTTAAGCAAAATGCCCTCCTTGTCATAATTGGCATGCAGAGCTTTGGGGACGTTATGGAGAGCACGGAAGCCTGCATTTTGTTTGGATTCACTGCAGTAGTTGTGGCCTCCAGTTAAACAGATGCTCCTGGATTCTCCAGAGAGGGGTTTTACTATCCTGATTTAATTAAAACTATTCAAGCAGGGTCATTAGTATTGTATTACTTGCACCTTGTGGGTCCCCATAAGCATCTTCTATCATTCTCATGGCAAATATTTGTTTTTATTTTTATTATTATTATTATTATTGGTTTTTTGAGGTCAGGTCTCACTCCAGCTCAGACTGACCTGGAATTCACTAAGTAGTCTCAGGGTGGCCTCAAACTCATGGCAATCCTCCTACCTCTGCCTCCCAAGTGTTGGGATTAAAGGTGTGCACCACCATGCCTGGCTTATGTTTTAATTTAAAAAATATATATTTTATTTATTTGTGAGAGAGAAAGAGACAGATAGAGATAAAGAGAGAATGGGCACACCAGGGCCTCTCACCACTGCATACGAACTCCAAACATGTGCCCCCTTGTGTATCTGGCTTATGTGGGTCCTGAAGAATCGAACCTGGGTCCTTAGACTTCACAGACAAATGCCATATCCACTAAGCCCTTTCCCCAGTCCCCTTGTTTTTATTTTTTTTAATTCAAACTGTACTTTTTACACTAAAGAGCACATTTTAGTGATTTCTTTTAGTTTGTTGTGAATAAAGCATTGTGCCGAGTCCTGAGGGTGGATTGAGGCATAATTTCTGACTGAGGAAATATACTTGGGGGAGACAGACGCACGTCCAGATGGGAGGGAAATGTATTATCACTGTAGTTGGCAGCCAAATACTCTTGGAAGAATGCTCTTGGAAGGCCTGCCTTTGGAGAACTGTCTAGAGGAGGGAAGGCTTGGGATGTGAAGGAAGGCGGGAATGAGGCAGCAGTAAGGACAGCTACTCTGTCCCTCGTTCGGTGCAGTTCAGTTCAGAAGCATCTGCTGCACACTGGAGAGGTGAAGCACAGGGAGGTGACAGTGAAGAGGACAGTAAGAGGGAAGTCACAGTGCTGGTTTGAGGTTTCTAAGAGATGCTGGGTCACGTGAAGCTCTCTGATGTTGCGATGGTCAGATGCCATTTGAGGCCAGGGTGCCCAGTGCTCTGAGTGAGGCTGGAATGATGAATGGCATGGAAAGCTTTCTTTTTTCCATAACCTTTCAGCCGTGCGCGCGCGCGCGCATGTGTGTGTGTGTGTGTGTGTGTGTTTGGTTTGGCTTTGGTGATGGTGATGGTGAGGGTGAGGGTGAGGGTGATAATGATGGAAATGTCACATTTCCGAGACTATCCAGAGTAGAATAAAGGCAAGCTGAATGAAAGAAGAAACTTAGAAGTAAAGATAACTGTAAATTCCCCTGAAAAGGGACATAGTTCTCCTGAAATTGCAGAAATTTTCAGGAGACTACCAGCTTCTGAGAGCAGCAGTGGTGCCTGTGAAATGTCACCTCTGCATCTCAGGGTCCTCCTGCTTTTCCTAACTAAACTCTTAAAATCTACTCATGTATAATAAGCATACATTAGTAGAAATGTGAAGCAGGGAATTGCTAATTGTTACTCTTTGCTGGGCTCTCTGAGTCAGCCTCCACTTGGGGACTAGGAAGACATTGTTGCTTCAAGATGTGAAGTTGGCACGGGAGACCTCGTCAAGCACAGGGGACATGTGGGAACTGGCCTTGCTATACCAGCCAGGGGACAGTGTGGGGAATGAGAAACTTTACAAACACAGCTAAAATCGAATGTGCAGGGTCAGATGATAGAAAGCCTTACAGCACCATGCAAGTGTCTTTTGACATAATTCTATGGATGGCTCTAAATGACAAAAATATCAGAAAAATGACATGAACATTTAACTGGAGAAGAAAAGGTTTTGAATTCAAGAGTGCCCTTTGTAGATCATTTAAATTCATGCTCCCAACCATCCCACTTCCACCTATATACCTGAAGGGTGACTTGCTCCCATTGCTAACAACTAGATCTACTTATATTTGCCCTAAACCTCGAAGGCTGAGAAGTGAAGGTATGTGAACACAGGAAATGGCAGCAGTCGAAGGGTGGTAGGAACTGGCGATCTGACCAGGAAGGAGAGTTGATAGATGGCGCTATGGTGGAGGTGGTGTGTCTGTGGTGGGTGTGTTATGTTTAAGGTGCTGGGGGACATGTACATGAAGCTTCTCAGCAGCCAGTGAGAACATAACACTGGAGCTGCAACCTCAGACCATTCCGCAGTGACCCTTCTATGTTACAGAACTGCCATCGGAGTTCAGAGGTAGGCTGAGTAGGTTCTAGTTCTTGCTTCAACTCTGCTGGCATATTCCTGAGCCTTCCCCAGGAAGGAACTTGCAGAAGTTTTTATATTCCCTCTGATTTTGTCCCTGCCCATAGGAGATGCTTGACAAATACTTATGTCAGGAAGAGCAATAACTACAGTTTGGCAATGAAGGAGGAATTGAAGAATTTGTTCTTTACTTGCAAATATAGTTATTGATATTTTCCCTTTTGAACATGTAACTAGTAACTATAGATATACTGAATCTTTTCCTGACAAAGGAAATATAACTTTATGTAGTGGTTTAAGTAAATACATAGACAAAATGGTAATGTGTGGGAAAAGGTACTGCAGCTTTAAACTTGCCTTACTTCCTCTGTTTCCTGTGTTTTCTCCTATTAGCACAGTAATTTACACCACCTTGTATTTTTCATCTACTCATTTCAAGTATTGCTTTCTATTTTTATAGATATGTCTATAAAAGCAACATTCTGAGACTGTCTTTGTACAAAACTTTTGATCACAATATTGTCCTTAATAGATCAGTAAAGTCAAACAATGTGAGCTGAATTCATGTGTGCAGCAGTCACTGGACTTGTGTAGCCAACAGGGAAGGAGTGGCACCTGCCTTCTGGCAGACACACATGAGATACACATGTAACATGAGAGACACATGTAAGATGCTGGGGAAGTCTTGTGAATGTTTGCAGTTTAAAGACTGTGCTATTGTTGTCTGGGAAGGATCAATGTGTTAGAGCCATCAGAGTTTCCAGAAAGCACTTCATGGAGATGGTGTGTTTGAGCCAGTTACAGCCACTGTAAGTTCTTAACGAGAGGAGGGAAAGACTGGACTGTGGAAGAGTCTTCTGGAAGTGTTTCACAGTAATTCAGCTATGCAGGGGGTGGAATAGCCTGATATGGTGCTGAAAAGGGAGTGGGGTATCATTCTGACATACCATGGCACGCATAGTTCTCTGAGGGTTTTTCCTGCAGGAGGCTTATTCTTACTAAAACATGTCCTAATCAGTTCCTTGGCAAGTTGTACCTTCTGGTTCACTAAAGTTGGCACCATAGTATGAACACCATAGTATGGAGCATTGACTTTACTATGAGACTGGCAGGGTTGCCTCCCATTTTGAGTAAAATGTCAGGGATATTTATTCCAAATATTGAGACTTTCTTATATTGTAGGCACTTTAGTACCAAGAAGTGATGAGTAAGAGAGACTCTGAGTTAGCAGACAAGGGTGGTCACTTGGGCTAAGGCGAGTTGAGTTGTGATGGTCCTCATTCTGTAAATGAACCCAGACCACATCTTAGTGAGTCACCCAGTGGGCATCTCCAGTCAGCGTGAGTTCATGATTAAAAATGAAGTCATGCAGAAAGTTGGCAGTGAACACAGAGTGACAGCATGGTAAGTGAAGTGAATACATTAATGGTATCTGCTCTTTGGGCATGCTTTGGAATAGAAGAGGTGAGTTTGTTGAGATGTGTGGAGTTACAATCTCTAAGTAATGTACTGGGCACTTTTTCATGTATATATTAAGGCATCATATATTTACACTTTGCTATGAGATGAGAACTTAGGTCTCTTCTATCATCCCTCCCTTTTCCTCTCTAGTTTCTTTACTTGGGTTGCCTGTGGCTTTAGTTTTTGCCTCCTTTTATGGTTAACTATCATGTCTAAATAATTCACTTGTGTTAGCTTCCCATCACTATAGCAAAATGCCTGACATGAACAACTTCACAGAGGAAGCATTGATTCTCCTTTACAGAGGTTTCCGCTCATGGTTGGTCTGCTGCATTGCCAGATCCTGGGGTGAGGTAGAAATCATGATGGGAAGCAGGCAAAAGAGCAAAGTTGCTTACTTCATGGTGGCAAGGAAGCAGAGTGACACAGGAAGGAAGCAGGGACAAAATACCTTCAAAGGCAAAACTCCCCAGATCTATTCCTTCATATAGACCCTACCTCCTAACATGTCCATCATCTCCCAATAATGCCATCAAATTCAGACTCATCAATTGAATGGCCCATTCATGTTATTAGAGCATTCATCATTCAGTCACTCCCCAAGTTTCCTACCTGTGAACCTTGCTTGCCTTCACTGCATGAGCCTTGTGGGAGACACTGCAAACCACACCACTTAAGCCTCTCTTGCTCATTTGATAATATACTTTGGCTCTCTGTTTTGTGAAATGAAGTTGGAGCCTCTACAATTTTCTTCATCTCTCATTTTGTAATATTTCATATTTATTTATGATTGTCACAGAGGAGGGTGACAGCTCTCTGATTACAGCATATGCACAGATTTATGCAGCCACCACCATCAAGATACAGCTCAGTTCCATCACTCCCAAGAGTTCCCTCATGCTACACCTCTTCATCTCTAGTTCCTGGAAGCCCCCAACCTTCTTTTTGTGTTCTCATTATCATCCAGTTGCTTAGAATGTACACAGCTAATTCGTTTCACCTGCTGAAGGAAGTTGGAGTTGTTTCCAGTTATTTTTCCATTCTATCTAATTCGTTTGCTTTCTGTATAGATTTGAGAATCAGCATGTCAATACCTGTTTTTAAATCATATTGGGATTTTGATTGGAATTGCACTGATATAGATCAATGTGAGGAACACTGGCATGCATTCTGTGGCCAGTACTCCAGCTCATGAACATAACCAGTCTCTCTATCTATTTAGATCTTCCTTTTCTCAACATTCTGTGGTTTTTAGGATCTATATTACATACGTGGCTGTTAAATTTAAACATAAACACTTTTGTACTTGCAAGTATTTTAAGACATGTTTAAATTTTTATTTCCAGTTGTTTATTGCTAGCATATAGAAATGTGGTTGGGTTTGTGTGTGTGTGTGTGTTTAGGGGGGTAACCTTGCATCTTTTGACCTTGATAATCCACTTGTTAGTTCTAAGAGTTTTCTACATAGAAAATGTTCCCATGTTGCTAATGAACAGGTACCATTTTTATACCTTCCTTTCCTGCCCAAATGCTGTATATTTTTTTGCCTCACCTTATTGCACTTGCTGGGATCACTGCTATGCTGTTACATAACAGCAATGAGAGGGGAGAACCGTTCTTTGTTCCTGGTGATAGGAGGAAACGTTTCATTATTAAATATAGTGTTAGCTCTCGTGTTTGGCAATGACCTTTTCCAGTTAATGAGCATTTCTTTCATCCCAGTGCGCTAAGAGCTTTTATCATGAAAGGATATGGAGTTTGTCAGGTACCTTTTCTGCATCAATATGATCATGTGATTTTTGCCTCTTCCTTATGTTATGTATTATTGATATGTTTTGATTATGTCTTATTGATATTGATTATGTTTTGTTGACACTGATTGATTGGCCAATACAGAACCAGGTAATACTCTATTACATCCCCAGAAAAAGCCTCATTTGTTATAATTTAGTATTCTTATCATTTATTGCTGAATTCTTATCAACTTCTTCACAGTTAAAGATAAAACATGTGCCTAATATTGGTAACCATATTTGATTATTTCCTGCATTATCTCTAAACTGCATCTAAAGCTTGAGATTCATGAATAAACATTAGTTTTAGGATTATGAAGTATAAATACTATTCTTACACAACCAAGTAAAATTATAAAATTGTATTTTATTCTCTTTGAGTCCAGAATATTCAACATTATAATCACATGATAACACCTTTCCTCCACTATTAACTTGATCAAAGTCAGTGTCTTTCTTGGATAATTTTTCCCTTCCGCTGGAGTTTCTCTTTGTTTTCATTAGAGGTGGAGAACAGAGGAGACAGACTCTTCTTTTGACACTTAGCATTATCCAGTTTGTTGCAGTCAAGTTTGCATTGCTGGTAGAAATCACCCAACCAAGAGCAGATTGTGGGAAAAAAGAGGTTTATTTTGGCTTACAGGCTCGAGGGGGAAGCTCCATGATGGCAGGGAAAATGATGGCATGAGCAGAGGGTGGACAACATCATGTGGACAATAGCAACAGGAGAGTGTGCCAAACACTGGCAAGGGGAAACTGGCTATAACACCCATAAGCCCGCCCCAACAATACACCACCTCCAGGAGGTTTTAATTTCCAATTGTCATCAGCTGGGGAACCTAGCATCCAGTGCACCTAAGTTTTGGGGGAACACCTGACTCAAACCACCACATTCCACCCCTGGATCCCATAAACTGGTAATCATACATGATGTAAAATGCAATGCATTCATCCAACTTTAAAAGTCCCCAGGGCTGGAGAGATGGCATAGTGGTTAAGCACTTGCCTGTGAAGCCTAAGGACCCCAGTTCAAGGCTTGATTCCCCAGTACCCACGTTACCCAGATGCACAAGGGGGTGCATGCATCTGGAGTTCGTTTGCAGTGGCTGGAGGTCGTGGCACGCCCATTCTATCTCTCTCTTTCTCTCTCTATCTGCCCCTTTCTCTCTCTATCACTCTCAAATAAATAAATAAAAATGAACAAAAAAAAATTTTTTAAGTCCCCATAGTTTTTATCAATTCCAATGACATTCATATATTCCCATAGTCCAAGATGTTTTAACTGAGCCATAATAACAAAAAAACATAATACCACAGAATAAACATTCACACTGCAAAAGATGGCATAGGGCATAGCTAAGAAATACTCAATAAATACATGATTTAAACAGGGCAAACACCAAATTCTGTACCTCCAAGTCCAACAACTATAGCCAGTGATAAGTCTCTGGAGTTCCAATTCCACCCCTTTAGCTAGGCTACTCACAGTTCTGGAAAACTTCATCCTGGGCCAGCAGCTTTCCATGGCAGCCTTCTAATGATCCTGACATTTGCACTGGGTCTCCATGGTTCATCCTAATGGCCCCATGGGATCTCCATGCAGGCAACCAGCACACCTGCTTCACAGTACCCATGGCCATTTCCAAAACACAAGACTGTGTTGAAAACACAATGACCCTCTCTTTCCTGCATTTCTTATACTCTACAATATCAGGTAAGGTGCCAATTTGTTAATCCGGGGGAGGAGGCGGAATAAAGCAGATTTTGCAGAACAGGACACTCCTTGAGCACTCAGGCCTCTTAAAAACAAGTACATTCTTCCCGCTGTCCCAGCACAGGACAGCCGGCCCAGCCTCAAAAGTTGTCATCTCTCAGTTGCAGCTGAACAGGCAGAAGTTCACCCAAAGATTTTGTTTTTCTGTGCCATATCCCTCTGCTCACACCAGTTCTTTTCTACACAAAGCAACCTGCACAACTTCTCAGGACACGGGCATAACAGCAAGCCTCACACAAACTGCTAGCCCAGACCAAGGAAAGCTCTTTCTCACCCTCATAACCAAACCTCATAGCCCATAGTTCTTACTGCATTCAGGTCTTTCAAATCTGACCAAAATAGTCCATCAAGCTGTACATACAGCACTGCAAGGCATCTCTTAGACCAAGGTTCAACTCCTTCCACATTACTCTTGAAAATCAGCTCCAAAAGGCCAAAGCCACACAGTCAGGTGTCTAGCAGCAATCCCATTCCTCAGTACCACTTTACTATTGCAGCCAGGTTCTCATTGCTCACAGAAATCACTCAACTAAGATCAGCTTGTGGGGAAAAAAAAAGAGGTTTATTTTGGCTTACAGGCTCAAGAGGGGGAAGCTCCATGATGGTAGGGAAAATGATGGCATGAGCAGAGGGTGGACATCACCCCCTGGCCAACATAAGGTGTACCGTAGCAACAGGAGAGTGTGTCAAACACTGGCAAAGAGAAACTGGCTGTAACACCCATAAGCCTGCCCCCAACAATATACTGCCTCCAGGAGGCTTTAGTTTCCAATTGTCATCAGCTTGGGAACCTAGTATTCTGAACACCTAAAATTATGGGGGACGCCGGACTAAAACCATCACACAGTTCTTCACCCATTCTCTCACTCAGAATTCATTCCATTCTTTCCTGTTTGACTATTTCCTAGGCCTGCTACACAGCTGTCATCCGGGGATGTTTTTTTTTTTTAATCACTGGGTTTGTTCGGGGAATGCAAGCTTTACAACAGGAAAAGGTAGGAGTATGTTGGAAACTATTAGAGAGAGTTGATATTAATAACTAACATTTATTGAGTAATCACTAGGTGCCAAGCAGTGTTTTAAACTTTTTGTATGAATTACCTCATTTAATCCATACCGTAACTTATGTGGTAGTTGTTACTCTCTTCCAAAGTTTACAGATGAGAAAGTGGAGGCCCAAAGAAGTCAGGTAAGTTGCCTCATTTGCCACTAGTAAATAGCAGATCCAAGATCTCATTCAAGATGATGGGACTCCAGAGCCCACATGGTTACTACAAGTAAGGGGGGTCTCCCCTGATAGATGGCTGATGGGACTTATCAGGGTCTTAACCTACCAAGAACGCTTGGCCATTGGCCAGTTGGACCTGGTTGCTTCCTTAAGTGAAAACTCCCTGAGAACAAAAGGGTAAGCTACAGAACCCGGGCTGGTGCTCGGTTCGTCTCACTGTAGCACACTGCCTCCTTACCCGACAGTGAAGGTGTGATTAGCAGCCCATCCAGCGCCAGGAGCAGGAAGGGGAGAGTTTGGACGGTGGAGACTCCAAGGCGGGGCAGGGTGGGAAATCTCCTGAAAGCCTAGAAAGGATGCTTTGAGTACAGGTCAGAAAAGAAAGGATCCTGGAACTGGAGTGGGATAAAAGGATGCTCACAGAGTTACAGAGCACCAGTTCTGCACACCATGGGCCCAACCTGGACAGGCTTGGAGGCAGATTCTGGAATGGATGAGAAGCACATAGGTATTCTCCCTGAGCAGAGCTTTGAGTCATTGCTATTTTTAGAATCCAAAGTCCAGGCTTTCTGCTATATTCTCCGTGCCAAGACAAAGTGACTGTGTGAGAGAGAGAGAAAACAAAAGCCCAAATCCATTTACATTATCAGCTTTGGAAACATCTTCAACTTGTCGAACTTTTTGAGTCTTTCCCCTCTTGGTTATTCACTTACTGATTTATTGTCACCTTTCATATGTGAGCAGTGTTCACGAGCCCTGTTACTTCACAGTCAGCAAGGGGAAGCCATAAGCAGGAGGCCTTGCCACCAGGGAGCAGGCATGGGAGGAGCACAGGCCCAACTCTGGAAAGACAGAGGTGGACTGGCAAGGCGGGCACAGGAGAGGCTCTGGGTTACCTGACAAGGGAGTTTCAGGTGCAGGTACATAACCACTGAGAGTATCATCTTCACAGCATAGGGTTACTATACGCAGTTTCCATCTGAAGTGCTTCTTGCCACAGCAACACTTAAGGCACTCACCAGCTGTTCTCAGTCGGTTGTTGAGCTGTCCTTCCTGTCCCTGGCAGAGGCCTAGCACTGAACGCCTTTTGCCCTGCCTTCTCTGAAGCTCTGCCAACCCTCCCCCTCCCCAGTCCTTTCTTTTCCTTCTCTGATCCACTTTCCTTGTCCTGCTCTCACTTCCTGCTCTGGCTCTCACACCACTTGGGCATCTACCCTGGCCAGAGGGCAGTTGTCCAAGCAGCAGGCCTGCCTTGCATTTCCTGGGTGAGGTCATTACAGAAAAGGCTAGACAGCTTGGTGTTAGGAGAGCTAGACTCGCCTGGGACTTATTTCAAGGACCTTGAAATGAGTTGAGACACTCAGTACTTGGGATGCCTGATACATGTGAATGTCTTCCCATTGCTTTTGATTACTGTTACTGTTTCCATCCCCCTTGTTAATTCCCTTCTCCAGACTCCAGAATTCGCAATGTAGGCACAGTAGAGAGAAGGAGCCCTGTCTCTGTGGAAACTTCATGATTTCATATGAAAGAAGAAGAAATCGTGAATAGCTTTGAGCTTCAGTCTTGGGTGGATGGGGAGACCCTGCTAACAGAGTGGGGAAGGCTGGAATGAACTGGGGTCAGGACCATCATGTGCTGTTATTAATATGCAAATTAATCAGCCAAGAAGGGGGCCATGTTTCTTTTTGGAAGTACATTTTATCTAAAAGAAAGAGAAGGTATGCAGCTTTATCTATTTCTGAGATGCTGTTTAAACTTTATATTTTACTTTAACTATCTTTGTGCCATGCTCAGTACTCCTCCCTAAACTCTGTGTTTTTCTTACTTATGAAATTATTCTTTCCAGATCCAACATATGTTTTTAAATCTACTTTTCTCATAAAATAATTAAAAATTTAGTCTAAAATCCTGGGAATGCTGGCATCATTGAAAAAGAAAGTGATAAATTGAATTAAGAGTGGCCCAGGATAGAAAGTGAGGGGACAATGTGGAGAATCAAGGCTTTACAACAACCTTAAAGGACAGCAGCTCTCTTCCCATATCTGCATCCTTTTGGGAACAGATAAGCTAGGGGTAGCAACATCAAAGGGGTCTGGTTTGCACACAGCTTATTTCCAAAGCTACTGCAGCTATAGCACATGCAGCAAAAATGCTGCATTCTCTGGTTACAGAGAATGTATATTTACTCAAGAATAAGATTACTGAAACCAATATTAAAAGCCCCCTTGGGTCCTTTGGCTAGGTGCCTGGCTTTGGTAAAGAGTGGAGGGCAGGGCCACCACAGCATGTTGTGAAGGGAGTTGGGCAATAGGTTGTGAGCTAAATTTTCAGTTCTTACCTTTAACAACCATGATAATTTTAATTTCTAAGTCCTTTCAGTAGGAAATTATTTGAAAACCAGGGAATAAATGTTGGGGATAGAAAGAGTACAAATGAAGAAATATGGATAAAAATGAGATTTGAGACATGTATAAACAGGGCCAACAGTTGCAAGGATTTGAGATTCAACTACTCTAGAGTAGTTGATTTAATTCAAAAGCATTAAACATACATGGAGGGCTGGATTTCAGACAAAAATATATCTTTAAATGTACATCATAGCCATTTTCAGTGATAAAATGGATGTATAAAGAGTTCGTGAAACTGCTGGTGAGATAGTAGAGAGAAATTAGCAGAGAAAACCGCGTGGTCAGTAGCAGAGCACTGCTTTCTGACCTCACTCGGCAGAACAGGGCTTGCACTTACGGTAAGCACCGGAGAGCAGGGGAACAGTGCTTGCACTTACGGTAAGCACCAGAGAGCAGGGGAACAGTGCTTGCACTTACGGTAAGCACCGGAGAGCAGGGGAACAGTGCTTGCACTTACGGTAAGCACCGGAGAGCAGGGGAACATGGTCAAGCAGAGCACCAACACGAACGTTCTACTTTGAGTGAGATGGAAAGCCACTGAAGGTTGTTCAGTGCAGTGACATGATCTGGGTGGCAGGTGCTCTTTCGAGGGTGAGCACGTTGCTCTAGGAACTCAGATGTGGTTCTTTATCTGCCTTTCCCCACCTGATGGTTCCTTGGAAGTTTTCCAGGAGACAAGTGTAAAAAGAGCAGAGATGAATTCAAGCCAGGGTCTGGAGGTGAGCTCTACTATGGAACAGAAAGTCTCAGCTGGTTGCTAAAGGGCCTTGTGCAATGGGAAGGGATTTGAGTTGAATTCTGGGATAGGGGGAAGGCAGAGAGCAGTTTTGTAGAGGGTTGACATGAAAAGTGGCATTTCTCATACAAAGATCACTCGGGCTGCTGTGTGGAGGAGGAAGGCAAAAGCAGGCAGGTAAGGGTGGCTTGCCTTACAACATCACAGCATCACAGGGCTGAAAAGGAGGAGTCCAATTCCAGAGCAATCACTCAGGAAAAGGCAGCAAAAGTTTGTGAAGAAGTGGCTATTGGGAATGGTAGAAGGGAAGAGGCTGAAGTGATCTCAGGGACCTTGGGAACAGAGGTAGTGAGTGCCCTGTCTGTCATCAGAGTTGTACCTCTGGATGAGACAACCTTCTCTAAGTGTAAGGAGCGGCGCAGTCTCACCGGTAGCCTGCATCCCCCTGATTGCTTCATCTCCAGATAAGAGAAGCAGCAAGTATGGTCTGTGCCTATGGCCTGTAGACACCTGGATTAGGCCACTGAGCTTTCAGAAAAGAAATTAGCATGTCCTTTCTTTTGCTCATGGATCTGAGTTGCAATTTGAAGTTCTCAAATTGACTATGGGATCGCAGCGTGCCTCTACGTTCTTGGGTAGCACGCTTTGGGCATGATGGAGCACAGAGAACACTGTGCTGGCCTGATGGGACAGCGCACTGACTTCTGAGGATGTTTCAGGCCCTTTTCTAGTCCCAGGCTCCCCGTGTTCTACCTCGGGATGATGTGAGCAAGTGGGAGACGTGCTGTACCCACACTGCGTGTGCCCTGGCTGCTGAGACCATCCTACCCCAAGTTTAAGGAAACTGAAAACCGTTACTTTATATTCTAACTGAAAACTAATAAATGAACCATACAAAACAAATGGTTAGATCGTCTTTGAGAGGAATGTCTGGCTTGGTTTGGTTTAACTGGTAACACACTTATTAGTGTTTTTCACAGAGGCCGGCATCACACAGAAGCACGCATGGCATATGGGGCCGGTGATGGCAGCAGAGGACACATGTTTCAGCTTTCATCTGGGCTGTACTGTCATCCCCTCCCAGAAAGTCACTGCAGCATGGTTGATCAATTTCCTTTTTAAAAAAATATTTTGTTTATTTATTTGAGAGAAAGAGGGAAGAGAGAGAGGGAATTTGCACACCAAGGCCTCTAGCCACTGCATACGAACTCTGGACACATGTGGCCCCTTGTGCATTTGGCTTACATGGGTCCTGGAGAATCTAACCATGATCCTTTGGCTTCGCAGGCAAATGCCTTAACTGCTAAGCCATCTCTCCAGCCCGGTTGATGCATTTCTTGACTATCAAAGGGATGTGCAGAAGCTTCTGCAGTGTGTCCAGGACAGAGGACAGACATCTCCCCACTCCTAATCCTATCGTTGGCTCTGTTTGTACTGTCATTTGACATTGGTAATTTCAGTGTTATTGACTCACTTCAGGTTTTCAGCCTTTACAGCCAAGGAGATGAATTCATGTGCCTATTTTTTTTCTAGTAAACATCTTTTTTAGAATCTTGGGCTACTGCTTTTGAAGCTTGTTGTAGGCGAACTGAGTGAACCAAAGCATTGTGTGGAATCCAGCAGATTTTCACACTCAATAACGTTGTTAACAAAAGAACAAGAATGACCTTTGAAGTAATGTTTCCTTGTGCATGCATGGTGAAAGCCTTCTTGGAGTATATATATATATTTCCATGGGAAAAGTGTCAGAGATCGCTTTCACTTTCTTGAATACATATTTACTAAAGTCGCCAATGATCAGGATTTGCATAGAATAAAACAGTGAGCAAATATTTAGGAATCTCCCCTCCTGTTTCTGCATCCCATAACCATGGTAACAATTTCTAGGGTTGTAGGATTTTTAAAAAGCAAATTACAGTTGAATTGTTGATAAATATTCTCGATGAAGTAAAAATGACTGCCTTTGTACAATATGATATTCAGCAAGTGAATGAATATGTCCTTTTTCTAAAACCCTTTAAGCCTAAGATTATATGGCCAATTCAGTAGATGTTAGTAATTCTTCCCTGGCCCACAGACAGGAGACGGTTGGAAGGTTCCATATTGAAGGCAGGTTCAGGAGAGCCCCCTAGTGGAAAACAGCCAGCACAGACCCAGAGAGGAAAAAGCCTGAAGTTGGGAGAAGGCAGGTGACATTTGGTACAGAGCTGCATCTGTAAAACCGAAGACTTCCGACTGCTGGGAGGGCTTTATCTTCAGGAGCCTACTGAGCATGCGATAAATGAGAAATGAAACTAAAACCATGATTTCAGTACATCATTCTCGTCTGCGATGGGCAAAGCCCAGGAGGTGGGCTCCTCTCAGTATGAAACAGAAAACTGAGTCTGGACTGAGTGAGATGGTCCTTCTCCCAGAGTGACAGGGACAGGGATTTCTTGCCAGTCCAGGTACCTCTTCAAACAGCAAAATGAACCTTGCAAACCTTCACCTTCCCCAAGGTCATCACCAGAGTAGGACATTCATTGCTGTTTATTTCATACTTAGAGAATTAATAAATACTCCCTGTCCAATATCCCTGACCATAATGCATATCTGAGATTGGAATGTCAAATTTATATAAACATTTTAATACCCCCTTGGTCATAATATTTTTTGCATTCTTTATTCCAGTCATTATTTATAAATAAAATCAAAGCAGTTTTTTTAATCTTAAACTTTGCAGTAGAAAATGATTTCTGATTTTAATTATGTAGAGTTTTCAAACATTATGTTGTAGAGGAAATACCCTGTTATAAATCTACACTTAGAAATGCATTCCAGCTTTATTTATTTATTTATGAATGAGAGAGATAATGGGCACACTGGGACCTCTAGCCACTGCAAATGAATTCCAGATGTATGCACCACCTTGTGCATCTGGCTTACATAGGTACTGGGAAATCGAACCCAGGTCCTTAGGCTTTGAAGGCAAGTGTTTAACTGATAAGCCATCTCTCCAGCCCTCCAGAAATATCTAAATATAGCCAATGAATTAGTAGTGGACCCCTGGTTCATGACTCTGTTGTTGACCAAAATCCCCTCTCAAGGGCTCAGAAAGCACATTTCTCAACATGGGGACTTACTTTGAAGTTTGTGCCTTTCAAAGCCAGATAAGATTCATAACCCAAGCCACAGAGTCAGCCAGTGAAAATGTGAGGTCAGCACATTTAGCCCAGACCACTGTAGCCTGTGTTTCTAGACTGTGGCACTACATGAGTTTTTACTTCCAAAACTCATCTCTTCTTTCCTGACTATAGCAAGGATTTGCAAAGTTTAGTTCCACACCAGGGACCACTAAGACCTCCCCCCACCTCTGCCATCTGGATGCCTGCTAAACTTGGTCTGTGTGGCCCTTTCTAAGCTGTCTGTTGTCTTCCTCCCAGTGGCTAGCAGTGAGTGCCCAGTATGTGCTCAGTTCTAGGGTGGCACAACTCCTTGTAGTGTGTGCCTGGGTCCCCACCACACGTGTATGCACAGGGAGCAAGGGCAGTGTCTTACTGTGACTGGATCTAGTTCATTCACTCACTCACTCAATAATAAATGGTTTTGAGCCTACTCAGGTTCTGTTCTCCTCTTTGGGATACATTGCTGAACAAAACAAACGGAATCTTTTTCTTATAAGGAGTCTTTGATGATAAATAACAAAATCATAGCTGCAAATGAAACTATTCATAATGGAAAGGTAGATAAAACTTATGCCCTAAAATAAATGTGACAGAGGAAGAAGGAACATGACATTCTAAGAGAGAACAATACATTGCTTCATTTGCATGACACGAACTGCCCAGCTGTGGGTGCTGGGAAGAGGGCTCAGTGGTGAAAGGCTCTTGCTCGCAAGCCTGCCTGCCAGGAAGTGTTTGATTCCCCAGCAGCCACATAGAGCTGGATGCAAAATGGCACATGCGTCTGTGATTCCAACAAGCTTGTGACAGTGGATGGTGGAGCCAGGAGAATCTGAGGCTCTCAAGCCAGCTAAACGGGTGTTACCTTGCAGTGGCAAGAAACCCTTTCTTAAAGAAAGAAGAGCATAGAAACCATACGGTTGTCCTCTCATGGCACGCACACACACCCCGCCCCCCCCCCACACACACACACACAGTAGAAAATCATCCTAGCTGTGTCTCCCAAGACAATTCTTCCCTTCCCCTTATTGGCAAAAATCTCATACATTTTTTTTTTCAGGTGCCTTCTAGTTGGGACAACCATAGAAACTCCTGCCAAGTGTCAGTTCAAACTTCAGTAGAGGTGATAGTCGGATTTCAGGGTTACTTACAAAGGTAGAACAAAGATTGGTCTTATGCTAAAGTATTGATGAAGCATTGAACAATGTCATGGGCTCCTATCCTCGAGATATGCCCTTGATCACTAGTGTTGCATAGTAAAAAACACTCAAGCTTCAGGATTCAGCCCATTTGGGGCTGAACTGCAGCCCTGTAACCTGCAACAGTCCTTGGCTTCTTCATCTGTGAAAGGAGGCCAAGTTAAAGGTCCTGTCAAACTCCAAGATCACTGGAGGAATAGTGTTGTGTGGCAGGCATGGAACAAGTAGTCACCGAAAATTCACTGTGGTCCTTATAATTTTTCGTCCCAAATCTCTGACCCCTGTGGGCTAGTTTCTTTTGAGCTTCCTAGCTCTTCCACTTTGCTCCAAGATCACAAGGTCACAATACCTCTCTCAAAAGCAGCTCCCTGGGGCTGGAGGGATGGCTTTAGCAGTTAAGGCATTTGTCTGTGAAGCCAAAGGACCCAGGTTCAATTCCCCAGTACCCACATATCTGGAGTTTGTTTGAATTGAATAGAAGTCTGACATGGTCATTCTCACTCATAAATAAAATAAATAAATAAAATTTTTGAGAAAACAGCTCCCACAGCCTACATTTGCTTATGTCTAGAGACACATTGGCTCACATTGGGCCACCTGGGACCCAGCAGGAGGACTGAGCAAGGCCTCAGTATGACTTAGGATCATGGCCAAGAGGGCACAGGAACAGCTTCTACTAGCAAGCTGGGGTTCTGTCAAGGACTTGGTCTGGATGTTCTGGGACAGCGGGCAAGCTAATCATTCAGAACCTGTGAGCAGGGACCAAATATGTTCGGGTGGAACCCCGATGTGTGAGTGGAGCTTTGATTTAGGTCTCCCCAGAACTGCCAGGATCTTATTTACAAGATGAGCACTTGGCCTAAACACTCTAAAAGAGAGTCAGTTCTATGTCCCAGGGAGAAATGTTTGGGCAGATCACCATGCAGTCTTCCCAAGACCTATAGATAATTGCCCCCGTGAAATTTAGCTTGGGAATGGGGCAGAAAGGGAAAACTAAGGCAAGAGAAACTGCCAGCAGACAGAACATTCTGATTATCTGCAGATGCTGTATTTGATTATAGTCAAATCCTTCTTGCTCCCTTACAGGTTAGCACAGATGCTCCCAGCCTGAGAAAGCCAGACCCCAAAGGTCGGAGTGCGCTACTGGCTGACATCCAGCAAGGAACTCGCCTGAGAAAAGTCACTCAGATCAATGACCGCAGTGCCCCACAAATCGAGAGTAAGTGAACAGCTCTGTGGAACTGCTATGAGCCCAGGGTAGGGCAGGTGTGGAGATCAGGCAGACACACCTAGCTGGTCTGTAGTAGTGACCCAGCACTCTGGTAGGTCAACCCAGTCCTGCCTAAAGAACAGGCTAAGTGGTGAAAAGAACCAGGGGAACACAGCATATTTTCTTCACTTTTTAAACACCACATGACACCAAAACCGAAATAAAAACAAACAGAAAAATCTATGCATTATGGGTAAAATTCTTGTAATAAAATATACAGAACAAAATTCACCATTTTTACCATTTTAAAATTTTCCATTTGGGGCTAGGAAGATGGTTCAATTAATTAAAGTTGCTTATTTGCAAAACCTGCCTTTCCTGATTCAATTCCCAAGCCACCCACATAAGCCAGATATTCAAGCATCTGGCTTTCATATGCATTGTCAAAAGGCCCTGTTGTGTACACACACACACACACACACACACACACATGTGCAAATAAATAAAATATTAAAATGTCTCATTCAGTGATATTTGATATACACTCAATGCTGTTGCATCCATCCCTCTATTTCCAGGACATTCTGTTTCCCCAGAACTAAGCCCTATACTTTTAGCAGGCATGCTTCATTCTTCCAAGCCCCTGGCAACCATGAATCCACTCCATTTCTATTTATTTGTTTATTCTTGATATCTCATAGGAGTGGAATCATGACATATATAGCCTTTAGTGACTAGCCCCTCTCATCTAGCATGAGATTTTATACATTTTTTCCATTCTGTATATTGTATCAGTAACTTGGTTCTTTTTCAATACAATTTCATTGGGTGGATATATCACATTTTATGTACCCATTGGGGGAGTGATGTTTAAAGATCACTTACCCTGTGCCAACATAATCTTTAAACTCATTGATAGAAAACAAAAACTTCTTCAAAAACTGCAAAGTTTTGGGACTAAAGAAATGGCTTAGTGGTCAAGGCGCTTGCCTGCAAAGCCAAAGGACCTCAGTTCATTCCCCAGGACCCAAGTAAGCCAGATGCACAAGGTGGCGCATGCATCTGGAGTTTGTTTGCGATGCCTGGAAGCCCTGGTGTGCCCATTCTTTCTCTCTTTTTCTCTCTCTCTCCTCCACCCCCCTTTCCCTCTCCCAAATAAATAAGATAAATACATAAAATAAAATATTGAAAAAATGCAAAATTTTGTTTTTCACAAGGCAAAACTGTGTTCAGAATCTGTTTCACGGAATAGTGACCAAAGCGGAGTCCTGTGCTTTGGTCAGACAACTCGTGATGGGTTCTGCATCTGCTGCCAAACTAGGCAACATCTTCTCTTTTTGTTTTTGGTTTTGTTTTATTTTGAGTTTTGACACTACACATTGAATCTAAGACCTCATATATGCTACACATGCTTTACCAGTGAACTGGACTCATCACCCTCCACCAGGCTCAGTTTGCTCACCTGCAAAATAGAGAAGATAATTATTGTGCTTTTTAAATTTGATCATGATTATTTAAGGTTGAAATAGTAATGTAAGATATTATATGTCTTCATGTATTTCTAATGATTGTTTTCTCAAAGATAGTTCTAAAACATACAATTGTATCTCAGTATCTGTAATTATATGTGTTAACAAATAAAGATCAACACACTTTAAAAATATTTTTATTTTTATTTATTTGTTTTATAGAGAGAAAGAGGCAGATAGAGAATGGGCACATCAAGGCCTCCAGCCACCGCAAATGAACTCCAGATGCATGTGCCCCCCCCCCATACATCTGGTTACATGGGTTCTGGGGAGTTGAACCTGGGTCCTTTGGTTTTGCAGGCAAATGCCCTAATGGCTAAGCAATCTCTCCAGCCCAGATCAATACATTTTTTACAGAAACATTTTCAATATTGACTATAGTGAAGATCAGCTTCTGGCTAGACCCATTGTCTAATTGGGTAAGCTCAGTTGGCAGATGAATTCATTTTATAAGGACACCCACTTCCTAATCACTCTGAAGAGTGAGTAGTGTCTATGAATATTCAGAATAACTTGGCCACTTTCATGTACCAGTGGGCACTGTGCTCTAGCTGCTGTCTGTGTATTATCTTCAGGCTGTAAATGTTTTCAAGGAGGAATTCTTACCTAAGTTGACTATCTCTGAATTCCTATGACTGGGAGTCACCCTATCTGGAAGGCTGGGGTAGTGGCATACAGGCTCCTGGACTTTCTGCCCGTGGAGAAAAAGCGCAGGCAAGCACAAGCAGCTCGGAGCCGAGAGCTGTGGAGACAGGGTGGAAAAGTCAACGTCAGAAGCCACTCATGCCTGTATGTCCTGTGTGGGGCTCTGGGCGGTGTTTTGGTAAGAAATTAAAATGACTGAATTAAGCCCGCAGTTTTGTCTCTATGTCTCAGTGCCAAGTTGAAACTAAACCAAATCTGCATCTACTTTGGGCTTTCTAACTTGCAGGCCTTGTCAGTTCTCTCGTGGTCATCTGTGAAAGGCAGTGTTCAGGTCTCTTTGGTCGCTTCTCAGGTGGTTGGCCTGGAGAAGGTGGCAGACAGCAAGGCACAGGGGTGCATGGGCAGATGCTGATGATCAAGGCAGGGGTGCATGGGCAGAGGCAGCGTGGAGAGTGGCTTTGACGGAAGTGGAAGCTGCCATGAGCCCAAGCGCTCAGCTTTTTGCTTCTTCTCTGAAGGTTCAAAAGGAACCAGCAAAGATGGAGGAGGCTCAGGAAACTCCCGAGGTGGAAGCACACCCCCAGCCCTGGGAGATCTCTTTGCTGGTGGCTTTCCTGTGTTGCGACCAGCAGGTCAGAGGGATACAGCAGGTAAGGACGACTTCAGACTCATGCCCTCATGTTCTTCCTTTAAGCCCTTCCCATAGGGAACCACCAGGGCAATCAGTAGTAAATCACATATTCGGGAATAACAACACTGGAAGGTTCCAAAGCACTGAAATGCTCCCCAGAAATTTGAAATCCTCGTATTTTAAATTATCCATTATAGTAACATATTTACATAAGATGGCTTGTTTAGCAGATGGTGGCCTAGAATGAAAAGTATAGGCAGAAGATGCCAATCATAATAGACATTGTGATGGTGTGAACTCAGTACCAATGCATTTGCTGTAATGGAGCTAGCTCCACTGTTGTATCCATGAGACACTGCTGTGTTACAAACATTATATATTTAACCTACAGTTCTGTCCTTTGGCAATGTTGGGTGGTGGCAACCAGGCTCCCTGTAGCGTCTCTAAGCACCTGCCAATTCACTCGCAATTCTACTTTCCCTGTGTCCTGGAGCTCAGCTGTAACAGCTGTCTTCAGAGCACCTTGTCTCCAGCAGGCTGTCCTGCGCATGCGGCATTGCTGTAGCACATGGTTCCAAGAGACAAGATGTGTATAAAGTCTCTTAAGACTTAGTCTTGGGAAGTGTTGCCAGGAACTAGCATGTAAGTCCAGGAAATGTCATGTCCTACCTCATCGTGTTGACTCAAAGCAAGTGGCAAGTCAGCCCAGAAGGCAGGATGGGAAAAACGGACTTCTCTTGAATGAAGTGACCCTCACAATGACAAAGATTATAGGGTACTTGAGGCCATTTTTGTCCTCAGTCTACAGCAGTCATTTATTTGTACTTTGGCCATCATTCGGTTTTTTTCTTTAAAGCATTGCATTGAATCGGGGTATATGTTATATACACGGCGGGGGGATGGGGTACTTTGGCTGAGTTGAAGGAGGACAGCTCCAGCTAGGACAGACTTGGGGCTTCCGTGGCCTTGCAGAATACCCCAGGGATATCACGCTGAAGCGCGTCCTCGGTGCCACCCACAGCCCGGGCTTTCTCCTTCGGGCACTGCTGAGCTAACCCCAAGTGTGTTTCACTTCCAGGTGGCAAGACCGGACAGGCCCCTGGCTCCCGGGCGCCTTCTCCCCGGCTTCCCACCAAAGCCCTGGGCAGCCCGCAGCCCGCGCCCGCCTCCCCCAGGCTAGGCACCGCCTCCGAGGCGCCCGGCGCGGCCAGGCCGGTCCCTCCGCGCCCCAGCGTGCCCGCCCCGCCGCCGCCCGCCGCCTCCCCCATCAAAGCCCCGCCGGTGTCCCCACCCGGCCCGCCCACCAAGGGGAACCCCGCCGCGGGGGCACCCCCGGTCCTGGGCGCGCCTCCGCCGCCCCCTCCGCCCCCCACGCCGCCCCCGCTGCCCCCGGCCGCGGCGCTTGGAGACAAGGCAGTCAGGCCCCACCTGGCGCCCCTGCACCTGCCGCCCATCCCGCCCCCGCTCCCCCTCCTCCCGCCCTGCGGGTACCCCGGGCTCCAGGCCGAGCCCGCCAGCCCAGTGCAAGAGGTGCGCGACCCGCCCGCACCGCCGCCGCCGCCCCCGCCGCCGCCGCCGCTCCCCCCGTGCGCCCCCGGCTTCCCCAGGGCGCCTGTGCCTGTGCCCCCTCTGCCAGGCGCGAACAGCGAAGCCCCTCCCCCACTGCCCCCCAAGTCCCCCAGCCTTCAGGTGCCGAACGCCAACGCGCAGGCCTTGAACACCCCTCCGGGCCCTTTAGGCTCTCAGGGACTCCTGCCGAAGAAGAGACGAGGCCCAGGTAAAGAGCTGGGCGGAGGGCGGGGAGGGGGTGCTCAATAAACCCTTTCCTTTCCTGTTGGAGGCCTTCCTTTCACACCTGGGAGTCTGGGAGAGCTGCCCCAGGTCCTACAGCAGGTACTGGAGGCATTTACTGGGTGTGGGACCGTGGGCAAGCACTTGGCTGCTCTGTGGTTTTCTAGTCTGTAAAATGCATGAGCAGGAGTTTCTCCCTCACGGGGCGGGGCTGTCAGGAAGATGGACGCGAAGAGGGACAGGGCCCTGGTGACACTGAGCGAGGTCTGGAGAAGAACTTCCGATTCTTCAGCCTACTTCAGCTCCTCTGGCGCAGGGACAGGTGGTGTAGCTTGTGTCCTGAACTAGGTGTTTGATTTGTCTTTGCCTGCCTGGCTCCTGAATCTCCTCACCTCACTCCACTGGATTCGCATTCTGCATTTTGGCAGGGGGTCCAGCGGACTGGAGAAAATAGAGCCTATATTTTTATCCAGAGAGTAAAAGTAATTCACATACAGAGTACGGAATTGAGTGCAAGTTCTCAGGACTGATTGACCTGGTCCCTCTAAAGGGGAGACTTCATGCAAACCCATGACTCCCTTCCACGTGGAAAGTGCAACCACACAGCCTCGCCCTCATGCATGCACACAGAAACACGCATGGGCACTTGCATCCTCACATTCATCTGTGCACACAAGCACTAAGAAAACACACATACACATTTACGTCACATACAGATATGTCCACACATTCGCAATGTATATGTATGTTCTGAATATACACTTACATGGGTAGTAGCACCTTATACATATACAATTGCTGTTTTTTACTACAGTGCAACAGTTCTTATCAAACCACTAAAATTGACATTTAATATCTTTTATTTATAAGGATATAGTTAATATATAACCAATATTCTCTGTATTTTTGAGGTTAGGATATTAAGTTGATTCTTTATTTTTAGTTTTCTTTAGTTTTTCAAAGTAAGGTTTTGCTCTGGCGCAGGCTGACCTGGAATTCACTATATAGTCTCAAGCTGGCCTCAAACTCACAGCAATCCTCCTGCCTCTGCTTCCCTGGTGCTGGAATTAAAGGTGTGCACCACCATGGCCAGCCCATCTTTATGAAATGTTCTGGGAAGTATATTTTCAGAGAGTTTGGTTACATTCTGAGAACTTTTTAAGAGAGGGCTCTTAAGGGAGAATTCTTGATCGGGTGTAGAAGTGTGGGTTCTGGCCACTCTCCTTTGAGCTGAGGATGAGGGCTAGCAGTTGTGAGCCCGTTCCCACATGGTGATTTTGAAATGTTCGTGCTGGAATGCAGAAAGCATACTTCCCATTTGGAGGGATCCAAATTCAACCCCTTGACTCCTGCCCTTTCCTGTGTCATCATACCCACTAGGAACTGTTTTTTTATTTGTCACATAAGTGTAGGACTGTTGAATGAGGACCTGGGTGTCGCTGGGATTGTAGCTCACTACTTCCTTCCCTGTCCCATGGGTCAGCTTCCCATCCAGCAAAGGGTCCACAGCGCCTTAGCCCTCAGCCCATTTCATTGGCTTGTGGGGAAAATGGATCCCTTACTGTACCCAGTGCATAGGAAGAGCACAAAAAGAGGAAGGAGGCTGGAAAGGACAAAAGGATGGAAGGGAGGCTAGATGAGGAGGAGGAAGGAGAGAAGGCACATCCACCTGCTCCGGCTCAGTGTCCTACACAGCAGCTTGGCTCACCCTTCTCTCCATGCCTTTGGACATGGACAAAATGAGAGTGCCTTCTGCCTCAGCCCGTGTGTGTGTGTGTGTGTGTGTGTGTGTGTGTGTGTGTGTGTGTGTTTTCACAGGCAGCACAGATAACAGTAGGCTAGGGTCGCAGCTGCAAGCTGTGGACAAGCTTCTGGGGAAACAGGCAGCCATGGGATACCTGTAGCAATGTGCTAGGATATGGTTGTGGGTTACCATGGAAATCAGGCAGAAAAGCACTGGCAGAGGAGAGAAAGAGGCTCCCACCCATGTAACCAGTGAAGGCTAGAGGGAGAAGGGTGGTTTGAGTTGGTTCCTGTTGGTCAGAAGGGTTTACATTGGCTGCAAGGAGAGTTTGCAAAGCAGGAGAGCCTGTAGGAACAGGCCCGCAGAAACAACACTGCTGTAGCTCCTCCCTGAGGCTGCATGCTGGGCCTTCATGTGCAGACCTTCCCATTTCTACAGCCCTGCCTGCTGTGGGTACCCTTCTGCAGGCTATGCCATCTGATGATGAGGGTTATCATCATTGCGGATCCACCACACTAAGGTTGACTGCTTGCTGTGTGCCTCAATGTATTCACTTCTCTAGATGACCCTAGGAAGTATGGGCACTAGTATTTCCATTTCACAGACGGGAATGCTGAGGCACAGGAGGCTATGTTACTTATGCCAATGGGAGACCTGTGATTCAATCCGTAAAAGCCAGTCTGTCTGGAATTGAATCACAGGTGTCCCACTGGCACACATCATCTACGAGTCTAAGCATCTAGCCTCTCACATGAAGTGACAGCACCCACCACCCCAGTCCTGAATGACTGTCCTCGTCTTTGTTAAGGGCCCAGTGGGGGAAAGCTAAGCCGTCCTCCAGCACCGCCTGCAAGATCACCCACAACAGAGCTTTCCTGCAAGAGCCAGCAGCCTGGGGGCCAGCTGCGGAATGGAAGCCTGCACACCGGTAAGGACTGCCTGCCAGCCCCGAGGCGAGTTTCCCTGGCCTCTGGGGACACTCACTGCAGTGCCCCCCCCCCCCAGTGGGTCAGGGTCTCACTGGAGCACAGAGCAGCCTGCAGTACCTGTGAAATGGGGTTTCTCTGCACGCTTTTGGATGGTTCCAGGACCCATCATCTAGCTTCTGGTTCAGATCAGAGAAAGACATCCATTTTAAAACTTGCAGTGTGGGTGTGAGCGAGTGAGTGAGTGAGTGAGTGTCGTTGGAGAAATAAGTCCATGAGCACAAAAGACCAGAGTGGCTTTTATAAGGGGAAAGACTGGGTGGATCATAAAGCAGAGCATCACCTGTGAAAGGGCTCATGGTCCTCTCCCTCGCCATCTGCAGCATAGAGAAGAACTAGTTTGTTTTGGGAAGCTCAGGCCCCACACCAGATGCAGGCTGTAATGAAGACTGTTGCCTCTCCTTCCCCAAAATGTCCTCCTGCCCTGGCAGCCCACCAGATACCCTTGTTGGTGCCTAGTATTCAGTTCTTCATCAGTGTCAGGTTCTCTACCCCTGACTCTGGAGCCTGGCCTGAGTAGGGCTCCAGAGTCAGGAGTAGATGCCCCTGTAGCGTCTCCCTGAACATGACTGGTGAAGTTTGTATTGGAGATGGGGAGTGACTGAACTTCACTTCCACTGTGTCTCATCCCAGCCAAGCAGAATGTGGACAGTGCATGGATGCCCTGAAGCAAGAGCCCATCATCAAAACCCTTTCACAGTGCAGGCAAACACGAAGCTTTTATTCAATTGGCATAAACTGTGTGCTCCTTGGAATGATCACACTTGGGTCTCAGCATAAACCTGAGTAAATCTTACTATTTGCATATTTCCCCCTTACAGATGAATTTGAATCTAAATTCACATTCCATTCTGTGGAAGACTTTCCCCCTCCGGATGAATACAAACCTTCGCAGAAAATTTACCCCAGCAAAGTCCCCAGAAGTAAGTACCTCCTTGACAAGACTCCCAGCCTTTCCCAATCCTCCAAAAGTACAGAGTGCCTTAAAAAAGTACAGTGGTGGGCTGCAGAGATGGCTTAGCAGTTAAGGCACTTGCCTGCAAAGCCAAAGGACCCAAGTTCAATTCCCCAGGACCCATGTAAGCCAGATGCACAAGGTGGTGCACGCATCTGGAGTTTGCAGTAGCTGGAGGTCCTGATGTGCCCATTCTCTCTTTCTATCTTCCTCTTTCACTCTCTCCCAAATAAATAAAACTTTTAAAAACTTTTTTAAGTAGTACAATGGTGTGACTGCCCCACTGCAGAGATGCAGTGGTGGGTACTCTTATGCAAGTTTCAGCATATTTATCTATCCAAATACCTAAGGTTTTATTTATTATGTGTTTATCTTTGCAGAACACAAGGATTAGCAGGCATCAGATTCGGATGCCTAAACTTGCAATATATTCCTCCTTCCTGGGGCTTTTGACTTGGGACAAACCCCCAAGCAACGGGGTATGGAACACAGACTGTGCATTAGTAACTGAGGAAGAGTCCAAACTCCTCCCTAGCCCGTTCAGAATCTGGAAAATCATGAGATAGAAAATTCTATAAACCAATGGTTCCCAGGTCGCACGTAAGAATGACCTAGAAGCTTTTTAAAATTCTGAAGGCCAGGCTGCATCTAGTCAGAATATTCAGGTGAATAATCAGATGCCAGCATGTCTGAAGACTGCCAACTTTCTCCAGTGCCCTGCCAGAGTTGAGACTGCACCTACCAGAGTGTGCCTCCTTGTGATTCCACTGTGTGGACAAGCTCCAAAAGTGGTCTTTATTTGGCTTCTATGGCCAAGGGAATAAAAGGGCATGGGAAGCCTGCCCCTCTAGGAGCCAGAGAAAATTGAGGGTCATCAAGCTGACCACACTGTGATGTTGCAGCTACTCAGCATATACCAGTTCAAGCCCAGTGCTGGGTCTATCAACAGGGCAGGAGCAGGAGAGGACAGTTGGCAGTATGTGGAGGGGCTGGATGTGTTCTTACCACCAAAGTGGGGCTCTAGTACTACTCATCTGTGCAGTAAATGGAAAATGATGTGTGAAGGCTGGCCCAAGACCAGAAGCCCAGTACCAGGCTCAATGGCCCTGTCCTTGCCCAGGGGCCTGGTAAAATTCTTCTGCAGGGCTCAGCCTCCTGGGAGAAGAGTAGGGTGGAGACGTCTCTGCTTAGTACAGAGATGCTACAGCATCCACCTGGGTACAGCTCTGAGCTCTTGCTGGCTGTGGGACCTATTCTGGATTGTGTGCACATCATTGACCTGGAATGAGGGTGAGAAAGGGAGAAGAGAGGGGGAAACACGCCCCTTCTAAGCTCCACCAGACCATATAAACCACAGATGAAGACATGTGCTATGTCTTCCTGGCATCATGCTCAAAGCAGCAGACCCACATAAACTGGTGGGTGAGGGGCAAGCACCCTGTGAGTATCAGAGGCCACAGTAAGAAGTGAGGTCTCTATACGGAGCCCACCATGCTGTCCTGAGATGGACGGTGAGAAATGAATGACCTGTGTGTCTTAATGATTGATTAGAGGCCAAAGGTGCCATGGTGAGCTCAGGCATGGAGGCAGCGGCTGGGGACCCAGATGTCTAGGGCAAAGGCCACATTTCCCATGGTGAGAAGGCTCCCAGTAGTGCGGACCAGAGAGCACGACGGCGCTGGTACGCTGAGAACTACAAGTGCCCGTGGAGAGTCAGGGCCCATGGTACCTGGCTGGGGCTCACGTTGGGGTATTAATAATAGCACCTGTGTCCCTGGCCTTGTAAACGGTCATGCACCTGGATGTCAGATGAAGTCTAGGGTATCTTGTTCTTATTGAAAGCTAAGGCCAAGTCTTCAGCAGATGTCCTCAGAATGGCAACCAGGCATGAGCATGAGAGAAAACTCCAGTCCCACCCCACAGAACTCCCAAGAGGCACAGTTGCCATCTGTGCTGTGTTTCTCCTCCGTCTCAGGGTGTCACATTATGCCCACACTGAAAGTGCTTTGCTGTTCAGAAAAGAACAGTAAAGTAAATCAAAAAACCTATGAAATGAACTGATATCCCATAGACTAGAAAGGACAGTCAGGATTTTAAAACTAAGAGCAGGTTTACACTGATGTGGCCTCAGGGGACATGGAATATTCCAGCAGCATCTTGGCAAAATTAAACGAACATGTTCTTGCCATAGTTGTGGGACAGTGTAGAACCTGTTAGTGTTGTTAATGGGAATCAGCTGTGGCCATGTTGGTCTGGTCACTTTCCTCCTCACTATTGAACTGGCTTCTCCATATTACATACAGCCCTTCATGGTCTGGAGACCTTGTTTTTTTGTTTTTTTGTTTTTTTTCAGATAGGTGTGTTCTCATGCCATGGGGTGGCATGCATGCCCTCGTCTCTTCCTCTTGCTTGCATCCTTGGTCCTTCCAGTACAAAGACACCCGCACACATAGGAACGTGCGCACACAGTTTACAAATAGCCCGATGCTTAGTTCCTACAGTTGCCATATGCACCATCTCTACTTTGCAGGCATTGTCTATTTTTCATTGAGGATATTTCTAACTGCATCAGTTCCTTCAATAGTTGAAATACCGAGGAACCCTGTGACCTGTGTTGGTCAGCTTTCTTTGGTCTTAGAGTTTCAGAGGTCTCAGCCCATGATCAACTGACCTCCCTTCCACCTCCGGCTCATGGTGAGTCAGAGAAACGCAATCTCCCTGCAGGAGCCCAGGAGGCAGGAAGGGAAAGGAAGAGCCGAAAGTCCCACAATCTATTTCGATGGTCTTCCTCCCACTGAATTAAACCAGCAGGATATAGAGAGGGTTTAGCAGTTAAGGTGCTTGCCTGCAAAGCCTAAGGACCCAGGTTCAACACCCCAGATCCCATGTAAGCCAGATGCACATAGTAGCACCTGCATCTGGAGTTCGTTTGCAGAGCGAGACCCTGATGTATCCATCCTCCCTCCCTCCCTCCCTCCTTCCCTTCCTCCCTCTCTCTCTCTCTCTCTCTCTCTCTCTCTCTCTCTCCCTCTCTCTCTCTCTGTCTCTTTGTCTTTCTCTCTCAAATAAATAAAGTTTTTAAACTACCACTAATCCCCACCTCTTTTATTTATTTAAATAGTTTTGTTTATTTATTTTCAATATTTTTTTGTTTTTCAAAGTAGGGTCTCATTCTAGCCCAGGCTGACCTGGAATTCACTCTGTTTGTTTGTTTGTTTTATTTATTGAGGTGGGAGTTTTATTCTAGCTCAGGCTGACCTGAAATTCACTATGTAGTCTCAATGTGGCCTTGAACTCACAGTGATCCTCCTATCTATGCCTCCCAAGTGCTGGGATTAAAGGCATGCACTGCCACGCCCAGCTCAATATCTTATTTTTATTTACTTATTTATTAGAGAGAGAGAGAGAATGGGTACACCAGGGCCTATGGCCACTGCAAACAAACTCCAGATGCATGTGCCACCATATGTACCTGGCTTATGTGGGTTCTAGGGAGTTGAACCTAGCTCCTTAGGCTTCACAGGCAAATGCCTTAACCACTAAGCCATTTCTCCAGCCCAATGCCCACCTCTTAAAGTTCTACCACCTCCTAAGACCACCACAGGTGGGAGACAAGTCTTTAACCAATGGGTTTTGGGGGACATTCTACACCCAAACTACACATGGTCCATCAGTTCTTCTCATGGTTATAGAACCAAAAGAATTTTAAACTAGTGTTTAGACAAAAAATGTGTGGGAACATTCATGTCAGAAGCATCTATAGTAATCCCAAGCTGTAAACAACTGATGATCCAGTCAACCAAGAGCGGCATGGCCACACAGCAGGAGACAGAATAAAGCCTGAAAACCATGCGCTGAGTTACAGAAACTGCCTCAAATGTCCACATGATGGATGATCCCACTTATATGGAATGTCAAAATGAGGAAATCCTCAAAGATAGTCAAATTAATGGCTACCGGGAACAGGGACACGGGAATGGGGAGTGATGGCTAGTTGGTAAGGAGTTTCCTTTTAGGATGATGAATATATTTGGGATCTAGTTAGTGATGATGGTGTCCCACATTATGGACACACTGAATGTCACTAATGGTAAATTTTATTTTATGTGCATTCACCATGGTGACAAAAAGGGCATATTAGTAGGAATATTTGGAGAAAATACTCAGGTCATACTTATTAACATAATAGTAGAAAGAGTGAAATATCTATATCAACAGATGTGTTGAGGTCCTGACCCACTAGAGAATTAGATTTCTGAGTGCCTACACACCCTTGAAATTCACATTATGGTGAACAATGGGAGGAGACACACACCGAAGCATGGCATTGTAGTCCAACATGTCCAGTAAAACCACGTATATCACAGACAACTCAGCAGGAAAATGATTGATTTCAAATGTGACTGTCTTCATATTTCAACTTCTACTTTTTAAAGACTTTAGTTATAAGGAAAATACACAACATAGTGCTCCTTATGTAAGCCATTGTTAAGAGTCCAGGACAAGGCAGTGCCATCACACTACTGTGCATTCAGACATCAGGATGAAACTATACTCACCAAATAATAGCTCCCTGTTTCTCTCCTTCGTGGCCGTGGAACCACCACCGTGCTTTCTGTCTGTGATTTTGAGGGGCCTTTAGTTCCTCACATAAATGGAAGTATATGCTATTCCTTTTTGTTACTGGCATATTGCACTTAGCATAATGTCCTCAATGTTCATTCATGCAGCTATTGATGGGTCATATGGTAATCCCACTTCTGTTTGAGGAAAGACCATATTTTCTTCATAACAGCACCACCAGTTTCCATTTTTCTGCCAGTACACAGGAGTTTCAATATTTCCACATCCTCACTGACATTTATAATCTTCAGTGTGTGTGTGTGTGATTTATTTTGGGGGGCAGAAGAGTCATTGAGGTAGGGACTCACTCTAGCCCAGACTAACCTGGAATTCACTATTAGTCTCAGGGTGGCCTGCATGCCCAAGTGCACCAAATATTCAGTCTTTTAAGAAATATAGTTGTAGCTGGTTGTGGTGGTACACACCTTTAATCCCAGCACTTGGGAGGCAGAGAGGTCACTGTGAATTCAAGGCCACCCTGAGACTACATAATGAATTCCAGGTCAGCCTGGGCTAGAGTGAGACTCTACCCCACAAAAAAATAAAAACAGAACAAAGTATATACATATGCATACACATATACACACATACATATATACATACATATATATATACACATATACATACACACATACACATACATACATACATATACATTATATATATATATATATATATATATGTATGTATGTATATATAGTTTTTATTTTGTTTTTGTTTTATATATATATTAGGAGGAGGTAGACAGAAAGAGTGAGTATGGACCTGCCAGGGCCTCCTGCCACTGCAAATGAACTCCAGATGCATATGCCATTTTATTTACCTGCCTTTACTTAGACATTGGAAATTGAGCCCAGGCCACAGGCTTTACAAGCCAGCACTTTTAACTGCTGAGCCATCTTTCCAGACCCTTATCTTCAGTTTTTAAATTTTAATTTTTCTACTTTATAATATCCAGTCTAATGAGTGTCATGTGGTATCCCATTATCATCCAGTTTCTATTTTAAGAGTTCTTCTAATAAAACTGGCTACCATTATTCCGTGAGCAATGGGACTTCATCAGGCACTGCAAAGTTACTATAAAGTGCCAAGTGCTCACATCATAAAAATCAAAGCAGACACAGGGAAGGCACACAGCAGCAGGGCACACCCACTTCCCCCTCCGCAGCAGCAGTGAGCACGTCCCTCCGGCAGCTCTGGTCATGCTGTTGACTGCACCCTTCCTAAGCTCTCTTCCAATAGCCCCTATTTCTGCGATTCTGCTGCCTTTCCTGGGCATGCCTTACTTTACCTGCAAAGGTGCTGTCATGCCTAGAAAATCATTTCCTTCTCGTCCTTTGGCCCCTAGGCTTCTCTGCTCCATCTCTTCTTCTTTCCTGTTCTTTCTGTCCACCTGTCTCCCCCCTCAGCCAAAGCAAGTAGGATCACCACATACTATGCCCTACCGTCAGAGGCATTAGCTGACCAGCACCCCTCCTTTCCACAGCCTCCTTCAGCTGCACTCCGACAGCTTTCCCATGTTTTGTGGTTGTTACACCAAAAGCTTCAGTCATCTCTGACTTCTCTCTGTCTCTTCTCTTCCCGCATTAGCTTCTCAGGAAGCTCTGAGGCATCTTGCTCTGAGATCCACCCAGACCTGGTCTCTCCCCTCCTGCCCCTCTCCCACCCTGGCTAAGCTACATGGCTGCAGGAACCTGCCAGCATATGCATCCCTGTTTCACCCTACATCAGCCAGAGTGAGTCATCCAAAACCTAGTCCAGCTCTGTTACTTGGCTAAAAATTCTCCAGTGAATTCTCCTCTCACTCTAAACCAATTGGAGACATTATCACAACTCATAAGACCCACACAAACTCTCCCTCTCCCCTCCTGCATCTCTCCTCCCACATATGCTCCAGCAACACCTGCAATTTCTAAAACGTTGCCAGCAAGTTCTCTGCACTGCTGTTCCTTCTATATGAAATACTTTCCCCAGATGTCCACATCACTCACTCCCTACTTCCTCTTGATCTTTGAGCAGATAGGTCCTGTCTTCTTTGGCTCAGGCTGGCTGATGTACAGGCATGTATCTTCTCACAGTTCTGGGGGGTAAAATCCAAGGTCAAGGTGCTAGCTGATTCCATTTCTAGTGAAGGCTCTTCCTTTCTTTGCACAGGAGCTGCATGCCTTCATATAACCCTGCTCACCTCCCATAGACGTTTATGTCCAAATGCTATAATATTGATGGTTAAACCTTCAACATGTGAGTTCTAAGATAATTCAGTTTATGTATCCTGTCAGAACCTTGTCAGAGGCCTTCCTGATTTAAAATTCTTTCTGTATTCGTACTTTCTCTTTTCTTCGTGGCATATTTTAATTGTCTTCCAAGCTCCTGGTTCCCCCTTGTTGTCTGCCCAGCACAGCATAAATGACAGGGAGAACATGAGGGGTTTTTTATATATAATTTTTTTGTTATTTATTTATTTATTTGAGATAGAGAGAGAGAGAGTGAGAGAATGGGCATGCCAGGGCTTCCGGCCACTGCAAACGAACTCCAGACGCATGCGCCCCCTTGTGCATCTGGCTAACGTGGGACCTGGGGAACTGAGCCTCGAACCGGGGTCCTTAGGCTTCACAGGCAAGCGCTTAACCGCTAAGCCATCTCTCCAGCCCAGAACATGAGTTTTTAATTCACTGCCCTATCTCCAGACCCTAGAATAGGCCCAGGCTCACTAGTGAGTGAAATATTTGTTAAATTAATAGATAAAAATATTTATTCATATTTGCATTTCTAACCACATACAGAATTTAAAAAATTTGAAAGCATAAATGAGGATAAGTGAATGAAAGCCAAGTCACATGTTATGTGACCATTAAGACAGTATTGTTTAGGGCTGGAGAGATGGCTTAGCGGTTAAGCACTTGCCTGTGAAGCCTAAGGACCCCGGTTCCAGGCTCAGTTCCCCAGGTCCCACGTTAGCCAGATGCACAAGGGGGCGCACGCGTCTGGAGTTCGTTTGCAGAGGCTGGAAGCCCTGGCGCGCCCATTCTCTCTCTCTCCCTCTATCTGTCTTTCTCTCTATGTCTGTCGCTCTCAAGTAAATAAATAAATAAATAATTTTTTTAAAAAAGACAGTATTGTTTAATTAATACTCAATGACATGGAAAAATGTTGATACTACCATATCAAGTAAAAACAATATGAAAAAGACATAATATAAAAACACAATACAATACAAAAGGAACATAAAAATTTAAATTTTGCAAAACAATTGAGTGCCCTATAATAAGGGAGAACTTGATCAAACACAGAAAGAAACTAGAAATACGCCAAAATATTAAGTGTGTTTCACTCAGTGGTGAAATGCTGGATGAGTTTGTCTTCTCTACTATTTCATCTCAGGTTTTACAATAAATATATATTGCTTTCAGTGGTCATTGAAACTGATTTTAAATTGAAAAATAACAGGGACACAGAGAGAGAGAGAGAGAGAAGTATGAGCATACTTCTGGTCCATGCAGCAAAAGAAAGGGAGGACACGCTGTACTCAGGATGACCTGTCCAGGGGGAGCTGAGTCTGCTACCTGGGGATATGGTTGAGGAAGGAACGTGGGTGTCTCTCATACCTGTCAAGACTGGCAGTGACTGTGGGGAAGATGGGGAAAGGCCAGATACGCAATGTTGAAAGGTCAGGTGCAGTGGAACCTGTCATTCCTTTCCTTATGAGAAGGCCCTCTGAGACCATGCAGCCCATCTCCTTTATGTGCAGCTAAAGAAACTGAGGCAGAAGTAAGGTGGCCTATCCACGTACCCCCAGCTAGTGGCAAAGCTGGGGCGCGCCTAGGCACTGTGCTCTGCGTCTGTGCCATGAGGCTGCCTCTCTTCGCTTGTATGCCAAGGTTTAGACTTCCTGCGCTGGCCCGGGACTGAAACGTCTGCTCCTCCCAGGGTCCCCTTCCACAGTCCTTCTTCACAGCTCACAAGAATTGCACTCCAAGGCTGGCATTCTGAGGACTCTTCTTTCACAGGCAGCCAAGCCTGAAAATCCTTTACGGAGCTGAACAAGTCCCGCCCAGTCATCCTCTGCTGCTTGCCTACCAGGAGGATGTTCTTCCTCTAACATGAAAATATGGCTGTCCCTGCAAACTGACGCAAGGCTTGCTTGGTCTGCCCATGACAAATCAGACTGGATTCCAGCATAGCCTAGCCTCTGAGCCTTCGCCTAAGCACAAATATCCTTTAAGGCCACAGCCTTACCCTCTTTGCATCCTCCTCTGTGTCCGTGGGTGAGGAGGAGGTGGCCCTATGCAGGAACACTGGTACAGGGTTCTGTCAGTGCAGCAAGAGCTTGAGATAGAGAATGGGTGTAAAATCTCTCTCGTACTGTGAGCTAGAGTAGCAAGTGTGAAGACTGCCTTTCTGGTGGATCTGAAATGGCCATGGAAGAATAGCTGTGTGAGGGTCTGTGTCCACAGGATGGCCCCATGTTTGAATTCTAAGAGTCTCATGGTATCTCATAGGAAAAATCCCTTTAAGGTGAACCTTCGGTTTCAGAGAACCCTCGCTAACCCTGGCAACATCCTGGCCACTCACTTCCAGCAGCTGTGAAGTTTCTCTTGCGTCATGTTTCATGGAGAGATGGGTGCTCCTCGAGCCCCTGCTCTCTTTCTGTCCATCATTATAGGACTATTGGAAACAGTTTATCCAGGCAAAGCCTGTTTTACTGTCCAGTGGCTTTGAAGGGGAAGGTGTTGCCCCTTGGGACAGGGGCAATGTCTGGAGTCCTCTGGGGTGGTTACAGATGACAGAGCTGCCACAGGCACCAAGTGAGTAGAGAACAGAGGTGCAGTTGAACTCCAGATGCTTGCACAGGCGTGACCTTGTGCACATGTGTGACCTTATGCATCCGGCTTTCGTGGGTTTGGGGGTTTAACTGCTAAGCCATCTCTCTAGCCCATCTTTATATTCTTAACTACAGCAATATATTCCTTTGTGACTTGTGCAGTGCCGACACACAGGACATCTTAGAGAGCAAAGTAGAACAGAATGGAAGCTTTGTGCTTACCTTTTATGGTTAACACCCCAGTGCCATGCTTGGCTCACAGCCACCAGACACAGATGAGTATGGCTGGAGGTTGATATATGTTAACCAAGAATCTCTAATGTGCACGTAAATGACAGGCCTCAATAGTGTGTTCTCTACACAGCAGACTGCCTGTGACTCCCCTGTGTCCGTGCTCTGTGACATAGAAGATGGGGTGCAAACATACAGTCCAGAGCCAGAATGCCAAAGGCTTCAGGTGGATGGGCTCATGTTGCCCTGGGTTCTTCTTGGTGTTTTAAGAGCTGGTTGAGTTGCAGTTTCCCCACCGTGGGTACAGTGGCTCTGGGCCAGCAGGTGGTGAGATCATTCTTATTTCTCTCAGGCCGCACACCTGGTTCCTGGCTCCAAACTGAAGCAGCTGGTCAGAGCTCTGATGACATCAAAGGCAGAAATTCTCAGGTAATACACCCCTGGGCTCTGAATGCATAGCCAAAGGACACAGAAATGTCCCAGGGGTTCTCCTCAGCAGCTTGACCTTTCTCCTCAGACTCCTTTTTCTCACAGAAGCCATGTGGCATAGAATTGTTTCAAGGCATGAATGAGATAGCTACAGTTTCAGCGTCTGTAGTGTGGTGAGCAGGTCTCCCTCACTCACCACTGGGTACAGAAGTGAGTTTGGCCACTCAGAGCCGCCTTAGTCCCACTCTACAGTATCCACCCTAAGGCCATCACTGTAGTACTTCCTGAGTGTGATGGTTTAAGAAGCCTATGAGAAAAACCCTGTAGCATTTATTAATATAATTGGATTTCTTGGTCATCCACAGAATACACGATCCATTTCAGAACCCTTAAGGCTTTCCCTCAATTGATATTGTAATTGATTTTAAGTAAAATTTAATCACAATTCAAGGGCCCCATGGCTACAGGAAATCGACGCAGCTGGGCAGGAAAGCACAGCTGTCTGTGAAGAAGAAACACCCTTGCTCTCACCCAAAGCTAGTCACAGCAAATCTAACCTTGGCGGATCTGACTTCTCCTCCTCTTTAAAAGCCCTTACTTCTTTGCATATGAATTTAGGTCTACCCTGGCATCCTCCCGTTTGACAGACAATAGACTGGCTTGTTGATTAACTGATCATTGTATCATTTATATGAAATGCCACAAGGAAAGTGACCTGGGTATGAAGGGGCTAGATTCCTGAAAGCTAAAATTGTCCCTAGGCAAGGAGGTGCCACTTTGGTCAGACAAGCCACTAACCTTCTACTCACCACAGGTAACCCAGAACTCATACTAACTACTCACAGATGGCCACAGGTTCAAAAGTGGGCATACAGTTTTAATTAAAGAAGGTAGGTTCATAAAAGAAAAAAAAGAAAGGAACGATATATGCAAAATTATTAATTAGCAAAGAGGATTCTGGGAAGATGGTGGGATAAAAACATCAGTAATCAGCCGGGCATGGTGGCGCACGTCTTTAATCCCAGCACTTGGGAGGCAGAGGCAGGAGGATTGCCATGACTTCGAGGCCACTTTGAGACTACATAGTGAATTCCAGGTCAGCCTGGGCTAGAGTGAGACCCTACCTTGAAAAACTAAAAAAAAAATAAATAAATAAATAAATAAAAAATCAGTAATCCATCACCCTGCCTGAAGAGACTATCTGATGGAACAGCCTTTTAATTATGGAATGTGGTAAAGACTAACATTTTCCAGGAAAATCATGGATGGTAAACTGCAGTTCATTTTGATCCATTGCAGCCCATAACACATTTGCAGCCACCCGTCCCCCCACCTGGCCCCACACCTGGGCAGCTGCACACCTGATCATGGAGCAACTTGGACTCAGCTTGTGGGAACCAAGTTGCCCAAGAAGAAAAGCAACCTGCCCTGGCTACTGAAGATCCGTGCAGTAACAGCCTTGCTGTTTGTGCCCACAGAGGGCAACATGAAGAGAAGGGAGCCCCTCAGGGTCTCATTTCCTCTCCTTGCAAGCTTCTCTTTCGTACTCTAAATGACTTCCAGAGGAGGTTGTGGGAGTCAAACTTTAATGATAGGACATTTAAAGGTAGCTTCCTGTGTGTGAGAAATTAGCAGGTCTATATTATCAAAAAAAAAAAAAAAAAAAAAAGCACAGGATCAAGAAGCACTGGAGAAGACTTCCAGGTTAGATCTTAGGCCAATTCTTCTTAGGCTAGTTCTTGGCACGAGATAACTACAATGATAAAAATAATAAAACAATATATAAAAAAAATATCAAAAGCCCATGCAGAGGGGGTGATTTCCCTGGTTACTGAAGTATTTGGTTCAAATGTATAGTTTTCAATAAGAAAAACCACAGGTCATACAAAGGAACACAAAAGTATAGGCCAATTAAAGAGAGAAAAAAGTAAGCAACAAAAATTACCCTTGAAATAGGCTTGATGGTCAGTTTACCGAAGGTTTTATAGCAGCTATCTTAAGGATTTTCAAAGAACTAGGGAAGATACAGATAAAGTTAAGAAAATGATCATGAGCAAAATGGAAATGTGTATAGAAAATGTCCAAAAGAAATTATGGAGCTGAAAAATGTAACTGAAATAGAAAAAGAAGTAGAGAAAATAAAAGACAGATCTGAACAGACAGAAGCAAGAAGCAGTGAATTTGATATTAAAGCAAATCTATTGAATATGAAGAAGTACAGACAAAAAAAAAAAACTGAAACAGAGCCCAAGAGGGCTGCTGGCTACCATGCTCCTGGCACCCAGACCAGGCTCGCACCAAAGGATGCCACCGTGTCCACGAAGCAGAGTGAGAGCGCTGCAGTCCACTCTAGGAGAAGCTGTGGTCTCCTCCCAGCACCCCCGAGTCGAGACCCTTCATGTCTCATTTGAAACCATCTGAATTTATTTCCACTGCAGTGAGACACAAAGCAGTGCCACGGGAACCACGTTTCTGTTCAGCAGCGAGCACCCTCTTCTTGGTGGGCGGCAGCCTGGGACTGGGAGTCTGAGGGTCTGGGTCCCTTTCTTCCTTTTCCAAGGCATTACCAGCAAGGGCTTTGTTTTTCCTGAGCTTCCTGCCAAGAGAATGTCATATGCTTCATCCTCTAAATGCTGATAAGATAGCACTAAGTCTCCATATCCCACAACTCATGTCCCCTTCACTTCTTTTTCTATCTACAACCCCCTGGCAAAAAAAAAAAAGAAAAGAAAAGAAAAAGAAAAAGAAAAGAAAATCAGCTGGGCATGGTGGCAAATGTCTTTAATCCCAGTACTTGGAAGGCCAAAAAAGTCAGTATATGATGAGGTGGTTTCCCCTACCTGTGAAGCTTTTTGTGAATAAGGGCAGCTGTGGCCCTAGCCGGTGTTTTGTGTGAGTCTTTGACCACCCAGAAATGTTCCATGCTATTTCTGCAGGTGTCTCTGAAGGCACTCCGGTGAGAAGATGGATGAAGCCAAGGTCCTGGGTTTCTACTTCACTGGATGGGTACTCCCAGGAAAATGCATCAACTCTACCATATCAAACTGCACTCATCTCACAATCAGGCTCTAAACAGAGCATATATTTATTGTAAATACCTGATTTGCACGACCGTTAAAGCAGCATTTTAGCTAACTTTTATTTGAGTAATATTTTTAAGACACCCATAATTTCTCCATTTTTAAAAATGCATCTTAGCATTTGCCTCTGTACAGATGGAGCCCGCCCTACCCCACAGTGTCCACCTGACTGTAAACTTGCTCATGGGCTGGCCCCTCCACTCCCCCATTCTGAGTCGCTGTTCAGAGCATCCTTAGTTTACAGGTAGACCCAAGTCATAAGTATCCACAATGGCTTCTTATTGGCACAACTTTATATTCTCATCACACCAACTGCAAAATCAAACCAAATAATGCCTTATACGCAGTGTAGCTCAGAGGAAGTAGTTTGTGTGTTTCCCAGGCCCCGATGGTGCCACACAGCCTCCAGTGAGCGAGATGCCATGTCTTGCTTCAATTCAGCAGTTCAGGGATGTCTTTCTGCTGCCTAATGTAAATATATCCCCATACAAAAGTGAGCAGGGGCCAGCCCCTCGGATGCCTTCTGCAGAGCCCCTTTTGTAACTGAATTATCTTACAAGTAGCCAATGCTCTTACTGTTTACGATGTCCCTAGTGCCCACATCTCTGTCACTTTCCACTTGTCCTTCCAAGTTCCCAGCCTCATCCTGGTAGCCAGGGTAAAATCAGCTTTGTGAGATTTCAGTATGTATATTTTTTCTCCTGCAGGTTACAAGCATACACAGCCCATGATTATAGTAAGCTTCTTACTGGACCTGAGGTCCCCCTTCTCCACCCCCATTCTGGGTGCAATATTTCCATGGAAAACATGACACAAAAGAGAACAAAATATCTTGTGCTATATGTGGCCTCATGCCTACCTTTAGGAATAATCCGAGGAACACCCACCAGGCCAACCAGAGTCCCTTCCAGCTGAAGAGCACCGCCTGTGCCCTGCTGTGTGCACCTGAGGGTGGCAGGTGATGCATGCGGCATGTTCAGCTGCCCCTGAGCCTCAAAGGAGTGAAAGTATGTCTTTGCCTGACCCCAAACGCTCCCCATCCATAGGGATGGGAGGGTGTGCTGTGACAGAGGAAGAAGAGAAAATAGAAGGAAACATACTGATCCCTGCACTGAGCTCAAAATAGGTACAAATTAAAGGAACAAGATGGGCAGTACTTGCTTAGGAACACCCCACTGATGCACTCAGACCTCAAGGATGTCCCTAGAAAGGAGGACAGGTAGGTCATTCAGATAACCACCAGGCTTGTCTGGGCAGATTGAGCAAGGCCCCACTGAGGTAGAACTTTCTTTAAAGTTCCAGGTAGGAGAACTAGCCAGGTTCAGGTCCTATCTCTGGTATGGATAACGCAGGCCAAACTGTGACAGTTAAATTGATGGAAAGGCAGCTTCTGCAGGGTGTTCTATTGCTGATTTGTTGTATTGATCCGGAAGGCTTCAGAAGGGCCAGAATTTCCTGCAGTAGTACCCACTCCACCTCTACTCTTAGCACTTCAATTGTGCAAAATGGTAATTATAAAAGCCTTAATCGTCATGATGAAGGCTAAGGCAAGGGCAGTTCCACCTCTGAAGTGGACTGCCCATCCTGAGAGGGACTCACATGCTCATGCTGGGAGAAAAAAGTGAAAATAAATTATTCAAAGACAGAGGAAACAAATAACAACCAAAAAATGGCAACTAAGGAGCAATCTGGCATAACTTCTGTCCTCAAGACTTGTTACTGAACCTATGGCCCAGCTCAAGCAGTTGTACTGAGCTCCCTCTGGCAGTATACCTGTTGAGCCCTTGACCATGAGCCCACAGGTGCAAGTGCCCCTGTCATCTTTGCTTAGTCTCACACTGTAGACTGTGACTCCCCCAATATTTTGCCTGTATTTTATATTTATTGATGCCTCTTGCAGATTCATTTCTTTGTACCTAATAAACTTTAATAAGTGGAAATGCTTGAGGTTATTTCCCTCTGAAAACCCATCGTTGGTCCTCAGTACTAACCTGAGCCAAAGCTTTAAACTGATACATACTAACCATGCATGTGCACGCAATACAGTGACATGTACAGGTATGCAAGGTCTAATATTCGCACGAGTCCAAAGCCACCATTCTTTAAATATTTATTTATTTGAGAGAGGGAAAGAAGGAGAGAGAGACAGAGAGTGGGCACACCAAGTCCTCTAGCCACTGCAAACGAACTCCAGATGCATGAGCCCCCTTGTTCATCTGGCTTATATGGGTCCCGGAGAGTCAAACCAGGATCCCTTGGCTTTGCAGGCAAATGCCTTAATACTAAGCCATCTCTCCATCCATATATCTATCTATCTATCTATCTATCTATCTATCTATCTATCTATCTATGTTTGCTTGTTTGAGAGAGAGAAAGGGGTGGAGATAGAGGGAGAGATAGAGCACAAAGCCACCATTTTTAAGGATTAGGAGGGCTTCACAGATTGCCAGAGCAACATGACTATCTACCTGGACCCAGTGATTGTTGTAACATCAGGAGTGGGACTTTCATTTTTGAGCTAACAGTGTTTGCTAAAAAACTAAGCAAGCAGGAAGAAACTTTTTTGCAGTTGCATTTTAAGTACATAACATTACATCTATCAGTTTTAATATTTTGATATAGGCCAAATGTACTATTTATAAATTCTGCTAACTTAAGTTGAGATGGGAAAACTTTCTTTTTTCTTCTTTAGTGCTGGGGATTGACCCTAGGGCCTTACGCAGCTCTACCATGGAGAAACCTTTCAACCGAAAGTAAACTTATTCCCCCTCCTGCTGTTCAGCACACCCTTCCGAAATGCCTCCCATGTGAGAAGCATCTCGACCTCCATTGTAGGGTGTTAGGCCGACACTGGATCCTGGTCCTAGGACATCAGTGTTCATCTGCTAAGGGAGCTGGCTGAGAAATAGAGCAGGAAGGTAAATAGGGATCCAAATCGACCACTTGGGAGTTTTGGCAAATAAGCTACATAGGTGTGCCTCAGTTTCCTGATATGTCAAATAGGACATAAATGTGTACCAATGTGTGCAGTGACGACACGTGGGCAGGCCCTGAACGCTCACAGAGGAAGAGCCAGCCAGTTTGTGCATCTTGTTACAAATGGGTCTCTGCTGGCAGCCTCCAAGGCACCCATGGAGATAATGGCTAAGCTGCCCTGCACACTCTACTGATGGCTGCTGCTGGGTAGCAAAGTGAGAGGGATGATTGACATTCAGAGATGTTCTAGAGAGTAATGTTAAACTACTTACTGCACACTGCATCAAAATGAGTTGAGGGGTTGATGGCTACCATACTGGTGGGAACAAAAAGCTCATTAATGACCACAGTGTGTGCAAAAAGGTAAGAAGAGCAAGGGCCCACGGCAATGTGTGATGCAGATGATGACCATCAAAGTCATGGGCCATAGTAGGTAATGAAGGAGCTAAAGCTTTAGGATTAAAGATGAAAGAGATGGAGCTGGGGGCAGTGGCGCCACCTTTAATCCCAGCACTCAGGAGGCACAGGTAGGAGGATCGCCATGAATTCAAGGCCACCCTAAGACTACATAGTGAATTCCAGGTCAGCCTGAGCTAGAGTGAGACCCTACCTCATAAAACCAAAAAAGATAAAAGAGATGGTTCCCAGAGGGAAATGGAAGCAGCTAATGAGAAGTGAGTTACTTTTCATTGCTGAGACAAAATCCCTAAGAACAACTGGAGGGAGAATTTATATTGATTCATGGTTTCAGAGGTTTAAGACTACAATTGGCTGGCTGCACTTGTTTGTGGCCTGAGCCAGGGAAGATATAATGGTGGAGTCAGCAGCACAGAACAAAGCTACCCACCTCATGGCAGCCAGGAAGTAGCAAGAACTAGAGCGCGTGTGAGACCAAGACAGGATACATACACTGAAAGAATGCTCCCAGAGACCCACCCACCTTTCTCAATCCTGCTCCACCTGCCCCAGCTTTCATCCACTCCTAGTAGTTCATTAAAGTATGAATCCATCAATGGATGAAACTGTTGGTTAGGTTAGAGCCCGCATGATCCAATCACCTCTCAATGATTGGATCCTCCAGCTGAAGACCAAGCCTTCCACAAACACATGCCTTTGAGGGATATTTCATGTTCAAGTCATAAATATGGAATAAGCATTCAAATTCTCAGGTCATGCTCCAGGAGACTATGGCATCCTTTATGAACCCATGCTGTTAGGAGTTGAGTTGTGTCCTCCACTGAAATTCATATTGAAATCCCAGCCCCTGGTACATCAGGATATGACCTCATTTGGGAATAGATTCATCAGAGACATAATTACTGAAAGTGAAGTCATAATAGAGTGGGCCCTAAATCCAGCATGACTGGTGTGGTTATAAAATGGAGAAATTTGGATATAGTCACACACTCTGAGAGAACATAACATGAAAAGGAAAACAGAGAGTAGAGTGACACCTAAGATATCAACAGAGAAGCAGAAGCTGAGCCAGAATACACAGCACTTGCCCTCCTACTCTGCTCAGAAGGAACTTGTCCTGACAGCACCTTGATCTTGGACATCTGCGACAATAAATTTATTGTGGCTATATCACCCAGTGTCTGGTGTTTTAATGATGGCAGCCCTAGCAAGTGAAAACATACCATCACCTTGGAGCTTAAAAGACTGATGGGCTTTTGGGAAAAGGTTGAAAATAAAATAGAAAGAATGAGTGGCTCCTCCTCATGCAAGGCTGATAGGTCACTTATTTCAGCTGTCAAAGTCCCATTTTCCTGATCAAGACAACCAGCTGTATTTTGATTTTCCCAAGAGTAGAAGGGATGGCTTTTTTCCCCTTGAAGTGGCATTCTCCTGTTGTGCAGCTGCTAAGACTTTAGAATAACAAGGCTTGTCATAGATAGCACCAGCCAATCTGAAGACCTAGACTTTCCCTTTTGAGTATGGGGTTTCATTCTTTTTAAAAAAAAAAAAAGGCAAGGGGCTGGAGAGATGGCTTAGTGGCTAAGGCACTTGCCTGTGAAGCCTAAAGACCCATGTTCAACTCTCCAGATCCCACATAAGTCAGACACACAAATGTGAGGCAAGCGCAAGGTCGCACATACACACTAGGTGGCAGAAATGTCTGGAGTTTGATTGCAGTGCCTGAGGCCCTGGCATGCGAGTTCTCTCTCTCTTCCTCCTCCCCTCCTCCTCCTCCTCCTTCTCTCTCTCTCTCTCTTTCTCTCTCTCTCTCTCTCTCTCTCTCTCTCTCTCTCTCCCTCTCTCTCTCTCTCAAATAGTTTTAAAAACGGTAAGATGCACACATTATAAATGTATCATCTTAATCATTTTTAGTGTTCAGCAATGTGCACCTACATTGTTGTGCATCTGTCTCCCCCCTCATGATGAAAGTGTTTTCATCCTATAAAACATATATTCTGTATCCACTAAACAACAGTTCTCCATTTCCTCTCTTCCCAGTCCCTGGCAACCACTTTAATGTCTCCATAAATTTGACCACTCTAAAGGTACTTCATGAACATGGAATTTTTTGTGTCATCTTTTTTTAAAAAAAATTTTTATTTATTTATTTATTTATTTGAGAGTGACAGACACAGAGAGAAGGACAGATAGAGGGAGAGAGAGAGAATGGGCGCGCCAGGGCCTCCAGCCTCTGCAAACGAACTCCAGACGCGTGCGCCCCCTTGTGCATCTGGCTAACGTGGGACCTGGGGAACCGAGCCCCGAACTGGGGTCCTTAGGCTTCACAGGCAAGTGCTTAACCGCTAAGCCATCTCTCCAGCCCTTGTGTCATCTTTTAACTAGTTCATTTCCCTCAGTATCATGTCCATTTCTATGCATTATAAAATGTATCACAATGTTTTTTAAGTCTGAATACTATTCCACTGTGTAGATATACCACATTTTGTTTATACACCTACATCTGCCTCTTATCTATTATGAATAAGCTAGGAGCCTGACTACCAAAGCCTACTTTCAATTCTTTTACATATATACTAGAAGGCAGAAATGCTGTATCAGGGCTGGAGAGATGGATCAATGGCTAAAGGCATTTGCTTGCAAAGCCTGACAGGCCAGGTTTGATTCCTCAGTATCCACATGTAAAACCAGATGCAAAAAGTGGTGCCTGAGCGTGGAGTTCATTTGCAGCGGCTAGAGGCCTTGACGTTCTCATTCTCTCCTCTCTCCTCCCCCACCCTGCAAATAAATAGGAAAATATTATATAAAAAGAAATGCTGCATCACATCATCAGATGATAATTCTATTTGTAATTTATTGAGTAACCTAAATACTATTTTCTACAATGGACATACCATTCAAAATTTCCACTAACAATACACAATGATCTCAGTTTCTCTACATCCTAACCAGCACTTGATTATTTTCTTTTTGTAGTTGGTTTCCTGCTGGGTCTGAATCAGTATCTGATTATATCTTAGGTTTCTTTTTAAATAGTGAATTTATTCAACAAATTAGACATGATGCAGGAAACTGCTGAAATGACTGAGTTTTCTGAAGATTACAATTTGAAAAACATATACTCTCATACATTCTCTGTATTACGATGGATGATCACGATTTTTCAGGAAACACAGGAAAGAGGCCCCTGGACATTAACTTCAGTATTTTTATTGTATGTTTGGTACATGTACAGACAATTCCAAAGGCAAGCACTGGATAGGGACATTATCTGATTTGTGGATATTCATACAAAAGACTGTTAAGACTACATGGTCCGTTTCCACTGCAGGAAACAAAGGTTTTCTTTTGTTATTTCCTGCCAATAGCAGTTTCCAGCCAGCATATTTGGATTCTCACGTGACTGCAAACTGTAAATGTGGGATGACACCAGCTAGAATGCAGAGTCACTTGTCTGCTTGACAGCTGCTTTTTTAACCTTCCGATTCTATTAAAGGAGCTTCACTGCTAAGCAGTAAGACCTATGAGGCATATGCCTGCTCCACATGTCAGCTTATAAGGCAGATTCCTAATAACATTGGGGCTTGTGTTGGGCACTAGTCACCATAATTTTTATTATATATTTATTCTACCCAAAGCTTCCAGACACTTCAAGAATGAAAAAGGACTATTTCTGCTTTGCTAATTTACTGTCTGTCAATGTGTGCCCTTAACTCTAAGGGCTGTTTTCACTTATTGTAAATCCCATCTGTGTGACAATTAGCTGTCTTGTGTTAGATTATGTGGGCAGGTCGGGAAGAGCATCTGTCCTTCACAACCATGACTTGTTTCTGCACAAAACATGCACAGGTACCTCACCCCAAGTCTTTTTTTGTGGGGGGGGCTCGAGGTAGGGTCTCAATCTAATCCAGGCTGACCTGGAATTCACTATGGAGTCTCAGGGTGGCCTCAAACTCATGGAGATCCTCCTACCTCTGCCTCCCCAGTGCTGGAATTAAAGTTGTACACCACCACGCCCAGCTCACCCCAAGTCTTAATAGATGCATAAGTGGTGTTCCAGGGAGTTATTTACACACAGTGAACTTTAAACATTACATATGTATTGTATCCTGAATATTCATCTTCTCCATGCTGCCCTCATAAAACCTTTCCCTGGTTAAGAAATTATCCATGGAAGAAGGATTTCTTCAAATGAAACTCTTGTTAGGAGCACTCAAAATCACCCATTTCTCCTAGAGCTGCCTCTTCAAAAGCCAGTGCATTTCCAGCTGTTGATTTAGATACAAGTTCATACAGGCATATCAGCAATACCTATTTTCCTCTTGTCTGTCTACACCCATCCCAATGCAAAAAGAATCTGCCCACAAAACGAGGCTTTGTACTAAGGCCACTTCAATTGCCAGACAGGAGAAACCAGGTCCAGTTTAACTTGTCAGGCGGCCAGATGGCTCCTGCCCTCTAGTGGTAATATGGAAACATCACAGCTGTGGTTTCTGGTACTGACCAAGACAACCTTCAAGGAGGGCTAGTCATTTTCTGCCATTCTGGACTAAGGTCAATGTCCAATAACAGTAGTGGCCATGGCCAATGTGTTTTCCATAGCATGACTGGGTAATGACATCAAGCTGGCACGACTGTCCGCCACCTTGCACAATAACGAACAGTCTGTAATGTATTCTCACTAGGTTTCTGGTAAACCTGGCTGTCTCAGAAATCAGTCCTGATGAAACCTGATGCTCGGGCATAACAGGTGGAGGTGAGAGCACACGGTAAAATCTTAGGCTGGCTCTGTGTCATCATGTTAAGGAATCTGGCAAGTAGGCTTGGGAGTGGACAGGTAACTCCATCTGCTGGGTCCTCATTCTTCCCAGTGTACCTGTGGCCACTGAGAGAAGCCAGTCCCCCATAGCCCTCACTTTACCAGCAGTGGAATGCCGACACGCCACCACTATGCTGCCATGAATTTCTCTAGCTGGAAAATTCGGCCTAACTTACACAATGTATTTTTTTGTAATATTGAAGACAGAATTTAATAAATCTGTGAACCAAAGGTTCACACTGGACCTTTAACCTCACTCTGAAGAAAAGTTTATAGGAAAGCAAGCTTTACTCCAATAAAACCTCTAATCTCAGTGTCAACAGATGTGACAGGCCCTGCCAGCCCTCAACCCAAAATGCTGTTGCTGGGTAGGAGGTAGGAACCCAAAGCTGTTTCTGAGACCACTGGTACAGTATGCGTTTTCACACTCCTGTTGAGAATGAGGATGCATAATTAGACCCAAATGGCACATTCCCACTAGCTGTTCTGCTAACATACATTTCTGTTGGTCATCTCTGCCCCGTTGGCCGCTTCAGGAGTAGTCAAGACTTTCAATATACACCATTAAAAGGTCCCCCTCCCCCACCCAGTCTCCCTCCTACTTCAGCAATCAGTCTAAAAACAGCTGCTGGGCAAGTGGGACATGAGGACTAAGGGCGGAGACCCTGGAAGTCAGTTGTTTCACATACTGACTTGTGAGCTCGAGCAGGCTAGGTGGAAGGGCAAGGCTGGCTGTCATCTTACAGAGAAAGCCATCTGTCGCCAGCCTGCCCACCTGGTCCTCCTTGCAAGCCTTGGTGTGCTTTGGTGGGGAGCCCTGCCCTTCATGTGAACATGTTGGAAACCAGTGAGCACCGCCCAGACTCTCTGCCAAGCTAAAGTAGTGACTTCTCGGAGTCTAGCTTCTCCAGCGACCCTCAGTAGTCACAGTGTTCTCCTTATTAGCTGAGTTTGCAGTTGTGTGGGCACCACAGGTCCATTTAATAAATCCTGGTCAAGATGTTGGCAGCCAAACTCTGAATCATGTCCACACACAGCCACATTCAGGGGGTGAGTGCAGTGCTGGGTGGAGAAAGCCACACAGTGCCTTGCAAGGCCACAGCATGGCTGGGAACCTCTAAGTTGGGTACGTTCCAGCTAACATGGATGGCTGGAGCTCCTGTGTGTGGAAGTGGGTCTGGATCTACCACAGTTAAGGTAGAGAGGTCCTTCAAGGTCACAGGCACTGGAACAGATCTGGGAATGCAAAAGGGCCTCTCTACTCCTTCCCATGGGCTTAGTTTTCCAGGAAACACCTGTGGGGATATTAGATACACCCAGGCCTGCATTCCAGTGAGGGAAGTTTGGGATTTCTCCCTTCTACACCTATAAGAGTGCTGTATAGGGACAAACGCCTTTTGTTAACTGGAAGAAATCAGTACTGAGAAAAAGATTAGGCCTCAGAAACTCCTTTCCCACCACTTCGGATCAGCAGTCTGTCTTTCAAGGCTCAAAGAACGTTAGTAGACTAGTGAGAGGCTAATGTGTCCATTGTCACTGAAATACAAGAATAGCAGCTCCAAACCCTCAATTCATCACACAATGGAACAACAGGCAGGAAGGATATGTGTTACATAGCAAAGGGGACCTAGGTGGCAGAAAAGGGGACATTTAGACACAAGGTAACAGTTGGATCTGGCTTCAGGAAAGGAGGCCACATGGTAATGTTCTCACTTTACTCAAATAGGAGAGTGTTGTTTTTTCTGCTGGTAATTTAGTCGGGTGGGAAATTTTAATTTTAAATAAGAAGGGGAAAGAAATGCTTGCTTCACTTAAAGAACTTAATCTCTGTGTCCACACAGTCATAGAAAAGGTCTGCCACCTCAGAGGGCTCCGGGGGCTCGGGGCTGCTCAGGATCTCTTCCATGGCGGCCAGGCCCTGCTTCTCCAGCTCCAGCATGGTTTCCCTCAGGGTACGGCCTTGCTCCTGAGAAGGACACAGTTCATATCAGCAAAATCCCTCCTATCTTTCCCCAAACTGCAGCCACAGGATTTGTTCTAGAATGTGGTGATGTCACTGGCCTTCATAAAACATTTAAACAGCTCCAAAATACCTTCAGGATCAATCCAGACTCCTGACTGACATTCAGGGAAACCCTCGCAATATCCACCAATGTTGCGTTTACCTGACCTCTTGCCAAGCACATCCTTCCTCCTCATCCTGACAGAATTCCCTCCACCTCCATATCCCACATATTTTTTTCTCCCATTGCACAGGTAACTCTGTCCTCTGGAGGCTCTTCTCTCCCTCAACATGTGGCTAACCAAGCCCCACTTCAGAGCCCCATGGAGGCCTTTTCTTCAGATCCATCCATACCATACAATTCTTTTGCTACTGACATGTTTGTCACCATTGGTCTTGAGATGACCAGTCTTCAAGGCTGTGCCTCTCATTAGGCCATCATCTGCCAGGGGCAAGAGGTGAGCTTATCGTTGCCTTACAGTGACTAGGACATAGTAGGCATTTACTAACGTGATTATTGCAGGACCAAGTGGCTCAGTTGAATAAATGCATGCCCCATGTAGCCTCTAGTCATTCCTTTTCTGAGAGGGTAACAGCTCTTCCTCTGAGTGGGACTAACATTTATAGTAGGTAACAGTGAGAGCTTTCAATTGCCCAATTTGTCACAGAACTGAGAAGCTGCTGTTCCCAGTCCTACTTCCTATTGCTATCTTTTTCAAACCAAGAGTCATTTCTAATTCAAAGCCCACCACCTTAGCAGTCTCTCTCAGAACATACAACCATTTATTTTTTATTTGTAAGGAGAAAGAGAGAGAATGAATGAATGGGTGCACCAGGGCGTCTAGCCACTGCAAACAAGCTCCAAATGCATGCACCACTTTGTACATCTGGTTTTACATGGGTATCGGGGTATCAAACCCAAGTCATTAGGCTTTGTAAGCATCTTAACCTCTGAGCCATCTCTCCAGCCCTACATGCCACCATTTCTATCTGTGCATTCTCACTGCCCAGTAGCCACAAACCAGAGACAGAGTGACACAGTGAACCTTTTGAGGCTGGCAGTCATGCATGGAAAATAAGCATGGCCAGCAACAAGCCTGGACTGCCCACAAGAAAGGTCAGTGTAATGCAGCATTCATGAGGCCAGGAAAGCGTTTGGCAATGGAAGACGTGTAACATAACCGTGACTTCCCATCAGCCCTTCTGTAGAGTTACACTGTTGTGAAGCCATCACTCCCACCAATCTCAAAGCAATTCTTGAAATGCTGTGTGACTGATTCTTTATCAATGGACCATAACCAACTGTACTTTTATCACCTAAAAGCATGCAAAGAATTTTAGATAGCACATAAGCAGCTATCCCAACTACTCTTAAGTAAGCAGTGGGTGAGAGAGAGGAATGCTTATCCCATTCAGTTCCAGAATAACATTAAAAATAAAGGCTTTATTCTATACAGTTTCAGCAGAGCTGTTAGGAAAATTAACGCCATCATTCTAGGTAGTTGCAGAAGCTGGTTTCTGGGAGAGACAGGAAAGGAAGGAGACGGGTTTGCGAGCTGCTTCCTTGCTTCTCCCTTCTCACTGACCTAGAAACCCCCCCCCCCCCCAGCTCACCTGGTCACTCTCAATGACAGCACGTGCCCATTCGTGAGCCTTGTATAGCTCATGCCGACGGTCTGGTTTCTCCTGGAACCGAGGCTCCTTTTTGGCTGGGTCGTCAACACCAAAGCAGGGAGACTGTGTTTTGGGGACAAGTTTTACATCATCAACAAAGATGAAAGGCTTGAATATGGACCTGGAGAGAGAGGAGAGCTGCTTCAGCGGGACTGAGCTGGGTGTGTGGGGATAGCCAAATTACATGGTGGTGGGCAGGTGCAGGCCCAAAGCCACATAACTTCCTGCTTTAGAAGCTATTTCAGTAAAACTAATAGCCATTCATTTACACAAGGCAAATTCTTCTATTTCCAGCAAGGAGACATCTAAACAGTCTTTCACTGCTCTGCTCTGGGAAGGCTGTTGAAGAAATCCCTTTTTTGCATTAAGTGAGGCAAGTGGACCCTCAGTGTTCTAAGACAAGGATGGAATGAGCCATCTGTTTGCATTGAGAGAGGGCTGCTCATTTCTTTCTTGGAAAGGAGGTGGCTTTTTGTTGTTGTTGTTCTTGAAGTCCTACCTCAATGTCTCTCTTTTCAATATCCGTCTTAGCCTTAAGGAGAAAAGATTAAGAAGAGGTCAGCAAAGGACCTAAAAGCCTACCACCCTGGGACATGCACAGAGAAACAGAAATGAAAAAGATCCCAAAAATGAAAGAGATCACAACAGACATGAATGAAATTGGAAGAATCATCAGGGCATACTTCCAAAACCTCTACTCCAGAAAATTAAATAGTCTGGAATAAGTGGATGAATTCCTAGATATATACCACCTACCAAAACTAAACTCAGAGCAGATTAGTCTCAAAAAAAAAAAAAAAAAAAAAAAACTATTACAACTTTCACATCCATGGAGATTGAAAAGGTAATCAAAAACCTCCCCAAAAAGAAAGACCAAGACCAGATGGCTTCTCAGCTGAATTCTATCAAACCACCATTGAAGAACTGAAACCAATTTTTCTCAAACTATTCTGCATAATCGGAGACCAGGGAATCCTCCCCAACTCCTTTTACTAAGCTAGCATCACCCCAATACCAAAACCAGACAGAGATGCAACAAGGAAAGAAAATTACAAGTCTATATCCCTAATGAACTTAGATGCAAAGATCCCGGACAAAATCCCTGCAAACTGAATTCAACACTTCAAAAGCATTATTCACCTTGATCAAGTAGGCTTCATCCCAGGGATGCAGGGATGGTTTAACATGCAGAAAATCAGTCAATGCAATATACCACATAAACAAACTGAACCATAAGAACCACATGATCATCTCAATTGATGCAGAGAAGGCCTTTGACTAAATACAACACCACTTCATTATCAAAACACTGAAACACTGGAAAGAATAGGCATGGAGGGTTTATATCTCAACACACTAAAGAATATATATAAAGCTCCTAAAGCGCAAATAATACTTATTGGGGAAAAACTCAAAGAGTTCTCACTGAGATTGAGAACAAAACAGGGGTACCCACACTCACCACTGCTCTTCACATAGTACTAGAAGTACTAGCACAAGCAACAAGACAAGAGAAAGAAATAAAAGGAATTCAAATTGGAAAGGAAGAAATCAAGTTAGCCCTATTTGCAGATGACATGATCCTATACATAGGTGACCTGAAAATCGCCATCTCAAAACTTCTAAAGGTGATAAATTCCTTCAGCAAAGTGGCAGGATACAAAGTCAATGCACAAAAGTCATTAGCTTTTCTATATGCAAAGGACAAATATACAGAGAAAGAAGTCAGTGAGGCTGCCCCATTTTCAATAGCAACAAAAAAATTAAATACCTTTGAATAACACTAACCAAGGATATGAAAGAACTACACAATGAAAACATAAAAACACTCAACAAAAAAATAGCAGAGGACTTGAGAAGATGGAAAGTCATCCCATGCTTCTGAATAAGTAGAATTAATATTGTGAAAATGGCAATTCTACCAAAAACAACATACAGATTTAACACAATACCAATAAAAACACCAGCATCATTCTTCACAGAGATTGAAAAAAATGATCTCAAAATTCATATGGAATGGCATAAGGCCTCAGATATCCAAGCATATCCTCAGAAAAAAAACAAGTCCAGATGGATTAAAGACCTCAATATAAGACCTCAGTTAGCACATCTAGTGCCAGAAGGTGCTACATGAGCAACTGGGGGAAAATGACCAGTATCTGTCCAAGCAACCTACTTAACAAGTCTAACCTACTTAACAGCAAACAACTTGACATGATGCTCACACAAGTGCAATAGTGGTACACAGCCAGGGTGGGAAACCAGCTGCTCTTGATTTGGCTAAGTGATCTGCTCAGTGGAACAGAACCCAGCTGGAGTTGGGAAACAAAAATATCCAAAAATGAGCCCACTCTCCATTATCAAGCTTCCATCAATTATGGGCTAGGAGAGGGCCTACACCTATTAAATTCTCTCTAAAAACATAATAATGGTTATCCCATTTATCTTGTGCTAACTTACTCTCTGTCAGAGAATCTGCTTCTCTTTTTCAGATACATGCAGATCCTAAGGAGAGAACCACCCCATCATACCTCAAAAGGGCCCCAGATGAAACTAAGAATAATTGGAGAAACAAGCAAGAGTGCTGTTTTCTTCATGAACCTGGTACCAGCACAAGGGTGAAGGAGATAGACACAGAGAACAATCAACTCTTACCAAACCAGCTATCCAGAGACACAGAGGCTCCCAAAACCTCATCACTGAAGCAGACTTAAAATGAACCCAACATGGCTCAGTGTAATTTGTGGGAGAGGGGCAGAAAGAATGTTAGAGCCACACATTAGGTCATGATACACAGAGACATTTCCTCCTACCCATAACTGATGGCTAAACTCACATTGGACGACCCATATACCCCAATAAGAAGGGTCCCTATGGAGGGGGAGAATAGGGAGGAGGCTAACAATGGTACCAACTTGACTGTACTCACTGAGTACAAAACTAATTTTAAAAAAATAGATACATTTTTGGTAGTGCTTGTTACAGCATAGAGTTTTAATAGAAAATAAAAACTGTAGGTTAAATTGAATCCAGTGAAAGAAAAACAAAAAAACCTGAAACTCTTCAACTACTAGAAGAAAAACTAGGAGGAAACAAAACCCCAGTAGCCCAGGAAATTAAGCACTCAACCAATGGGATCTCATGAATCTAAAAAGCTTTTGCACAGACAAACATACCATAAGCAGAGCCAATCAATTACCCACTGAATGGAAGAAAACCTTTGTCAGCTATACCACTGACAGAAGTCTAATATATCTAGAATCTACAAAGAGCTCCATAAACTAAACAATAAAAAGCAAACAACCCATTCCATAAGTGGGACAGAGAACTGAACAGAGTTCTCAGAAGAAGAATTACCAATGGCTAACACACACGTAATAAAATGTTCAGCATCCCTAACCATTAGGAAAATACAAATTAAAACAACTATGAGATCCACCTTACTCCAGTAAGGATAGCAAACATTAAAAAATCAAATGAAATGTTGGTGAGAATGTGGATAAATAGGAACACTCATTCATTGTTAATGGGAATGTAAGCTGGTACAACCACTATGAAAATCAATATGGAGACTCCTGAAAAGGATGAATATAGAGTTAACAATAGGCCCTTTTATTTCGTTACGAAAAAGTTACCCTAAAAGCTCCACATCTCAGTTCAGAGATATTTGCTCAACCATGTTTATAGCTGCTCAATTCATAATAGCTAAAAACTGGAATCAACCCAGGTGCCTATCAATGGATAGCCAAAAATCTACACAATGAAATTCTACTCCACAATAAGAAAAAAACGACACAAAGAAATTGTAGAAGTATAGTCAAACTTGGAACAGGTCATTCTAAATGAACTCACACAATCACAGAAAGACAACCATCGCGTTGTCTCACTCATCTGCGGTTCCTACCCTGGATCAGCCCTACTTGCTGACATACCTTAATAGCATCTTGAGAGTTGGACAATAGGGAGAGTAGAGCTTGGGCGAAGGGGAAGGGTGGGGGGACACAAAACTGAACCCAAATTTAACTGGTTCCATAGAATCCTACATCCTGGAAGTCAGACTAAAAGGTGGAACCCTCAAGAGAACTTTAGGGGGAGCACCTGAATTGAAGGGTCCTGGAGAGGGTGAGATAAAACTGAAACTTAAGTTTCTCCTGTTTCTTTCTTTTCTCTATCATTTTCTTTTTTATTTTCCTTTGGTGCTGGCCTGTAATTCCCTGTACCAGGATGTGGTTCATATCTACAATGAGCTGTTGATCAGAGAGGCCTACTAGATCTCCCAAAACAAACAAGACAGACTTCTGTCAGAGCACTTGATTACCCACCAAAGGTTAATGGTAAGGCCCTTCTGCTGAAGACACCATATGCTGTCAGCACAGACCATGGAAACACCTGGTTGGAATCCGGAGGAGAGCCAGTACTCAGATAATTAGCCCAACTAGTGCTGTGGGGGACTGGCTCGGGGTCCTCTTCAGATACAGAAGCACATGAAAATGTGCTCACGGCACACTGACAGGGCTGCTTCCAGCCCTAACTCCACCATGGCTGAAGGGGTCAGCCCCTTCACTCACTTCACACCCGCTCTTAGAAGAGCTCCTAACATGCCACTGCGAGAAGATGTCCACATCAGTCAGTTGGTCCTGGTCTGAGGGATGTGAGGAGCTCATGTTCTCCTGCTGTTTTGCCACAAGGTGTCGCTGACATCAGATTCCCCTCAGCCCAGTGGTGGCTACTCTTGCCAGAAGTTTCCCCTTTGCCCAGCAGTGTTTTCTTTGGGTATGGAAAGGGAGAATAAGTTCTCTCTCAAGTGTTAGTCAGCTGTGTGTGACCCTCATTTTGTGGCCACCACTTTTTACATATATGTGGCTCCTTGAGGTGGGTGTGCATGTATGTGCTGTGTGCCCAGGTATGCATAAGAACACGCATGCATGCACACCTGTCCATGGCCATTACTTCTAAGGCATTCACCCTGCCAGATAACTGAAATCAGAAACAGTACATGAGCCTCCTGTGGGGCAGTATTGAACATATAAAGTGCATATGAAGTTTTTGAGCCAAAATCTTACTATAGCACATGCTGACTTGGAACTCAGTCTAGCTCAGCCTGCTCCTATCTCAGCCTCCTGAGTTCTGACAATAAAGGTGTGAGCCACCAAGTCTGGATTTTTTTAAAAATTAAAAAATATTCTTTTTTATTTATGGGGGGGGCATGTCAGGGCCTCTAGCTACTGCAAACAAACTCCAGATGCATGTGCCACCTTGTGGATCTGCCTTTACATGGGTACTGGGGAATCAAAGCCAGGTCCTTAGGCTTTTCTGGAAAGTGCCTTAACCACTGAGTTATCTGTCCAGCCCCACACCTACATTTTTAAATTAGATATGGACATATTTAGTATGTAAACAACACATGTTGGTACCATCCTTCCCCCTACCCTCCACGTCCCTTTTTTGAAGAGGCCTTCCTTGTTAGGGATGCAGGTCAACCCCATAGGGATTGTGGGTCATGCATTATGGGGGCAGCAACCACAATATTTGGAGCAGCCAAAGGATTTGTTGTTCAGTCTATAAGGACTCCAGCACCCTCAATGGCTAATGATATGAGACATAAACTTGTGAATGTAGTTAAAGATGACCTTGTGATTTAATAAACTATATAAATAATAAATACTTATAAGTTATTATAGAATAAGTAGTAAAATCATTGCCAATAATAAGTTGCAATAATATGACTATTTCTTTAAATGATGACTGGAGAATTATAATTCAGGTCTGATCATTTGTGTCTTTGTATTATATTGCAAAAAGGAAAATGCCATTAACTCAATTCTTCCCAAGTATTTTAAAATCATGTCAATTTTTGTTGAAATTCACATTTAGTTATCTAAGTAGATAAGGAGACACTCTGGCATTTTTCCACACTTGTACCTCAGATGGCAACTTCTTCATTGCCACTTGAATGAATGTCAGTTAATGGCCCAAAGAGAAATGGCTTGACTAAGTTCACACATCCAGCCAGCATCAAAGATGAAATTACCTCTGGGTCATGCATGCCCATCCTAGCCACAGGCCAGGCCAAAGACAACTCCAGCACAAACATCTGGATGGCCTCAATAGGGAACACAGAGTAGAGGGCCCAAGAACCTCAATGTGCTTCTATTCCCAGGAACAATGCTGGGAATGACCTTCAGAATCCCGTCACCTAGCCTGGCATTCATCTTGGTCCACTTTGTAGCATGGCATGAACAAGAGAGGAACATGCAGTGGTTAGGCAGTAGTGAGGTGTGAAGCTGCCTAAGCTTTGAAGACAGCCTGATGCGCATGGGTAAGCAAGTGAACAAGGCCTTGTCCCTGCAGCTGCAGCTGCAGCTTGCTGTGAGAAAGACCTACTGCTCAAGGCACAGAGCCTCATGACACAAAGCACAGCATGGGATTCCAAAGTATGTCTCAGAGATCTGCAGACTTTGAGTGACCCTTTGAGGCACAGTCATGAAACACATTCCACTGGAGGCATCTTTGCTTTATCTGTCCTTTATTCCTTCTAAAACTTGTGACAGATGCACTAAAGCCAAGTAAAAATGTTTGTTTTCTTTTTTAAAGAACACAAAAATTATCATAAAAATTCCAATGCATAGCAGCACTTTCAGAGTGCTTTTTCGTAATCCTCGTGACCCTTTTTGCTCACTCATTGTTCCCTACAGTGCATGTGTGTTGAGGTCTAAGAGCCAGATACAATGCCAGGCACTAGGATTGTGTCCCATTTTACCTGAAGTATAAAATAGGACAAAATGACTGAAGCTCAGATAAGCACAGTGTTTTGTCAAAATTATATTCTTATAAATGGCAAAGTTTGAGCTAAATTCAGATCTTCTAAATTCAGAGTGAGGTTTTCCCACTACCTCCCACTCTTAGATTCTTGTTGGTTCTTTCTTACCATATTGTGGTATGGCATACCACAATAAGTAAGGCCTTCATGTCCTCTCAGACCTGGAATTTTACTGTCAGAGGCAGCCAACAGTCTAACTTCAAATATGGCTCTGTTCTTGCTGAACATATGCACACTTCCCAAGCAATATACCAAGTTAATCTGGTTGCCCAGAGTCCCTGAGGGGCATAAGACATGAAAAGGAATGGCACAAAAGCCCCATCTCAGATAAATCTGCTGAAAGGAGCCTGCCAAGAGTAACTAGTTTCTCCCAAAATGCAATTGTCCCTCTGAATGGCTCATCTGTGGGTCATTCCAGGTGTATTTTGACAGTATTACTTTCATCATATGGTCAAAGGAACATCTGAGAGCAGAATCACTCAGGGAAGGGAGCTTAAGTTTTATAGATGCAAAGAGAACTGCTCCTTTAGGAACACAGGAAAATCAGGATGAAGAGTGGCTGCAAGCAGATGGGAGGAGGTTTGGCAAAGTCAAGAGTGTAGGGTGGACAGAGGAAAGGGGCAGTATGGGAAAAATTCAGAATACAGTGAGAGGGGAGAATGGATGCCATTTTGCCCAGGGTCTTCTACTCCACTCCACATACCTCCATGTAGGCTGTGCCCTATATGGACCCCAAAGCTACTGTAAACCCTGGTAGGGGGAGCCTGTTCTTTGCATGTCTCTAGCACATTGTCTCTCATTTCAGTTTCACCTGTTTTCCTAGAACTTCCTTTCCCTTCTCTTCCCCTTCTGGTTGACCTATCCTGCATCTTGAGTATTTGCTTATTTCTCTATATCTGAGGGCCTCAGTGTTGTGCTGTCCTAACAACTCTGTTTCTGAAAAGAAACAAGCCCATATTTATAGTGTTAGCCAATTTCTGTGGTGCAAACACCCCCTGTGGTCTGTTTCAAGTCACCAGTGACATTATAGTACACAAAGCTAGCAGACACACACCCACAGCTCTCTTTGGATCCAGCACACTTTAAGACTCTGCATTTTATAGTCTAAAAATGCAACATACCTCCCTAAATATTCTGTGTCTCCTCAAATCTTCATTAGTGCCTCATTCCCAAGTACTAGATTCCTGGAAAATGGCTTCCAAAAACTAGAATCAGTACACCATAGCCAATTGGTGGCTCTCTATCAATAACTGAGTAACCAGCTGACTTGACAGAATATTATAGAATGGAATGTGTCTTCTCAATAAAATTAATTAAAAGCCTTTTATCTCCTTCAATCATTCAAAATCTGGCTTGTTAAAAACTCTCCTTCCAACTCTCAAATTTACGTACCCGGCACATGGGAGGAGAAGAGGAGGAGAGAGTTGGATGTGAGAATGAGGCATATTAAGAAGCTCTATAATGAATATGAGAGAGAAGTGCCCATGAAGACCCTGTCCTTTGGTCCTGGCATCAACTGGTAAAAGGGCAGAAATCATGTCCTACACGTCTATCATAATCAAAGTCCACTGCTCTGAAACTGTCTCTGACAACATCACTAACTATATTGTTAGCACTAGTTGAAGCTACCCAAGATCTCTTTAATTTTACTACCTAAAAAAATCAGCAGGTAAGTACGGTACCTGCTGACAAAAACCAAAATGTTCAACATGCCCAATTTAAAGAAAGACTGAAATGTTGAATAGGAAGAACAATAATTTATGACAGTTCTATAAGCACAGTGGGAGACATAGTCCATTTAACCAAAGAAATTAAAAATGAATTTCTTCTGGAAGAGACTTAATGTTCTACAAGGTCGTTCCAATTAATTCAACCATGAGCAATCTTCTTTTTAAATTACTTGAAAGTTTTCATTTTAAGTATCAGTAGATTATTTGGTAACAGATTTCTATAATTGGATTCAGCAGTATACTTCAACCTGGGGAACAAAACTCCTGTTTCTGACAAGCTGGCTGTGGTGGATCTCGGGCCCGGTGGCCTGAGGTCCGTGAACAGCCACCATGTCGATCTTCACCCCCACCAACCAGATCCGCCTGACTAACGTGGCCGTGGTACGGATGAAGCGTACGGGGAAACGCTTCGAGATCGCGTGCTACAAGAACAAGGTCGTCGGCTGGCGGAGCGGCATGTGAGTGTCCCTCCCTGTCCTCCCGGCTGGCCGGAGCCGCAGAGCTCAGGACCACGGCCCGACTCACTCAGCCTAGGCTTCCTTTTGTGTGGGTTTGGCTTGGCTTTCATGAGGCTGCTGGTGATGGTGGCCTACACCTAGAAAGCCGAGGCAAGTAGGCTTACTGCTACAGCCTGAGTTCTGGGCCAGCTTTGGCAGTAGAGATTCAGAAAAAAAAGGAAAGAAAGAAAGAAAGAAAACTATAGCTACAACTTTTAAAAAGAACAAAATTGTGGGCGTTTTCCTCAAATAATAACACAGGAGCCTCATCTTTTAAACATTATCAGTGAAGAGAAGCCCGTCGTTGTGATAGTTTTTCATGACGACAGAAGCTTTCAGATACTGTAATAGTACTTCATATGTCCGTCATCTCAGGAACCCAGGGTTTCTTGGAAAAAGACCTTGATGAAGTTCTGCAGACCCATTCAGTGTTTGTAAATGTTTCCAAAGGTCAAGTTGCCAAGAAGGAAGACCTCATCAGTGCATTTGGTACAGATGATCAGACTGAAATCTGTAAGCAGATTTTGACTAAAGGAGAAGTTCAAGTATCAGATAAAGAAAGACATACACAGTTGGAGCAGATGTTTAGAGACATTGCTACCATTGTGGCAGACAAATGTGTGAACCCTGAAACAAAGAGACCTTACACTGTTATCCTTATCGAGAGAGCCATGAAGGACATCCACTATTCAGTCAAACCTAACAAGAGTACCAAACAGCAGGCTTTGGAAGTGATCAAGCAGCTGAAGGAGAAGATGAAAATAGAACGTGCTCACATGAGACTTCACTTCATCCTCCCAGTGAACGAGGGGAAGAAACTGAAAGAGAAGTTGAAGTCACTAATCAAGGTGGTAGAAAGTGAAGACTATGGTCAGCAGCTGGAGATTGTGTGTCTGATTGACCCAGGCTGCTTCAGGGAAATCGATGAGCTAATACAAAAGGAAACTAAAGGGAAGGGGTCTTTGGAAGTGCTCAGTCTGAAAGATGTGGAAGAAGGAGATGAGACATTTGAGTGACATGCTTCGGTGTTTTATTTCCAGTTGAACCAGTGTATATCTGATCTGCTAAAGCGATGTCATTGTCCATCCTGTGTTAAACACATCAGTGTAATGTGGGAGTGATTTCATTTTAATTGTAAGTTGAGGTTTCAGGCAAAAATGGAAAACCCAAAATATAAAGTCCAGAGTAGCACTTGGCTACTGTCTCATGTTTTTTTGGTTTTTTGGTTTCTTCAAAAGGAAAGTTAGAGGTGACTCTTACAGCTGAAGAGTAAATTGGGTAAATATATAAGATTACGGGAGTGTGTCGCAAAAGGAGTGACTATCGTGTCCTACTATAAACTTGGATGATGACTTCCTGATTTTCTAGATCTATAATGACTATTCAGGACTTAAATATTTAATTTTCATCAAACATGCTACCACTACTTATTCTTGGTAAAATATAAAGTCATTTATTACTAATTCCTAAAGTTTATAATATATGTTAATATAGCTAAAATTATATGTAATCAATAAAACTACTATTATTTAAAAAAAAAAACTCCTGTTTCTGTGTATTCTACCATTATAAAGCCTAACAGAATTAGAGCAGGTGTCCACAATAGCAGGAACAACAAATGTTGTGCTCAGTCAAACCCTCTCCTTGAAAGGCTCCTGTTTCCTAAAGAAGGGTGTCCAGTAGAGCCCTCCAGATGCTCTGACAAGGGCCAGCAGAATTTGCATCAGAGGCTGCCAAGCCACCAGCATCACAGACCATCAGAAGGAGGCCAGGAGGGGAGAACCCAAACGTGGAGGAAAGCAGAGCCTGGAACCAAGGATTCAGATGTGAGGGACAAAATCAGAATAAAGCATCTAGAATTAGGAAAGGGGCATCCAGAGAGGATGCCACTATACCATGAGTGGCTGACACTTAACAGGCCAGCAAAAGGAGCCCATGAGGGTGGCCAGGATCTGTAACAGAAGGTTCGGGAGACTGGAGAAAGTAGCAACAGACACCTCCAGTCTTCTCTACAAGAGGATACACACCTAGACAGGCCTGATGGCTCAGGCCAGTAATCTCTAAGCACTTGGGAATCTGAGGCAGGAGGATGATGAGTTTCAGGCAGCCTGGAGTACACACCAAGACCCTGTCTCAGGAAAGAAAAAGGGAAAGGAAAAAGGGTGCACACAAGCTGGGCATGGTGGCTCACACCTGTAATCCCATCACTAGAGAGAGTGAGGTAGGAGGATCGCTGTTGACACAGCGAGTTCAAGCTCCAGCCTGGAACTACCTGGGGATCAGTATGAGCTAGAATGAAACTAGACCTAAAACACAAAACAAAACACAGAAAAGAAAATATACATACATGCCACCCTGTTTTAGGCTGTTTTGTGCTTCTGTGCCTTTGCAATGCCATCTTTGACCCAGAATGTTATTTCTGCTTTTCATACCAAATATGAATTCTACTCCTCCTACAATGCTCAGAGTTCCTTCCTGCTCATTCCCTCACCTCTTTATTTTTTGTACACACTTCATCCCTATGTACTCAATAAGCACAATACTAGCTATGCAGTAGACAATAGATATTGAGCAGATGGAAAAGAATAGTTTATATTGTATTCAATAATCACGTCTTGTTAGAAAAATATATCAATATTGGCAGCAGTTTAAAAAAATAAGGTCAAATGATCAGAAGAGATACATGAGTCATGTTAGACAGACCTGAAGAAAGAAAAGAGAAAAATAATCACATACTCATTATCAAATATTCCTGAGACAATAAAAGGAGAATAAAAATTTTCAGTCACAAAAGTAATGAAATCTGACAGCTCTTTGGTAGCAGACTTAAAGGTTTAACCACTAACATTCAAACAGTACTTACAGCTTTCTAACAATGAAGCACCTGAACACACCAGAGAACCTATGGGAACAGATGGTCTTCTGGGATTGCTCATGCTTATCAGACTTACTTGACAGATTCACAGTCTCACCGCTAACATTCTGATACAGAAGGTCTGTATCAATGCATCTGTATTTTTCAAACACTCCCCATCCCATATAGGGTTTGAATAGTGGACAGATTTAGAAACCTCTAAATGGTTGGTTCTAAGCTGACTTGTGGTATGCATGACTGAAAATTGTCAGGGAGGGAGGCTGCTATTTGTATAGTAAAGCAAAAACAACCTTCATAAATAATTGTTAACCCTACAATTTAACTATTAGATGACCTCTCTCTGGCTCGCTCACTCTTTTTTTTTTCTTTTTTTTAGGTAGCATCTCACTCTAGCTGAGGCTGACCTGGACTTCAGTGTGTAGTTTCAGTCTGGCCTGGAACTCACAGAGATCCTCCTACCTCTACCGCAGCCTCTCAAGTACTGGGATTAAAGGCATGTGCCACCATGCCCAGCAGATCATCTCATTTTTTGTCTCCCAACAAGTATATAAAAGTAGGAAATAGTATTACCCTCACTATAATCCCAGAAGCTAAGGTTTAGCATGATTAAGTATTTTATTCAACTGCTAGGTACCTGAGAGGGGATTTAAAATGCTAGCCATTCCTTCTAGACTCTAGAAGCTATTTTCTTAACTCTGAGTATTGGTGAAGCATATGGACAGAAATCAAGACAATAAATCCCTAAAACACAATGTCGTTTTCTCTTTCTTTCTTTTATTTTGGGTGGGGGGATGTGAGGATGCACATATGTGTGCACATTCACACACCCTGGCACATGCACACAGAGGCCACAGGAAGACACTCACTGTTCTGCTGCTTTATTAAAACAGGGTCTTGAAGAAGTGATGGAATGCTGAAGTTTACTTCAGTTTGTATCAGGCCTGGACCACTGTATCCACTAACTCATCATAATTGCTGCTCTTGTATCACCTCTCAGTGTGTGTTAGGAATCTTTGCATCTCTATCCACAGCACAATGTTTGGCCCATGATATATATCCAGCAAAGATGGGATGATGTTTAAATGACACCTGCATTTCATGACTAGAATAAACACTTACATGATTACAGACAGGCACCACGACTAATTACGGCTCTCTATGCTACATGACCCATGTTGAGACCTACTGAGAAATGTGTCCTTGCTATTCTAGGGGAGGACAAGGTGACAAGGCCAGGAACATCATTCACACTTGCAGTATAAGCTCTCAAGGCACGCATACACTTTCTACCTCCATGACTGTGTCTCAGACAAACCTGGAAGGATCTGGGGTTCCAGTGAAGTAGTGGATGCACGGTGAGCTTCTTCTCAGAGGCAGGACTGACACCATGCTTGCTGTGGTGAGGAAAGAGTCAGAGTCTATGCAGACTCCACTGCCTTTGTCCCGTAAGATGTTAATCATCATCTCCACAGTGATAGTTTCTGAGAGAGAGAGAGAGAATATGAATTATAACTGTGCCAGTCTGCTACCCAAAATCCATTCATTCCTTTCTCCTTATATACTAATAACCCCCCCCTTGAAATTATCACTGGGAACTTAACTACTCAATTACTGGATATAATTCTTAGTCTCCCTTGTAACTAAATTTGGCCATGTGATAAACTGTGGCCAACGGGAGATGATAGGATGGTGAAGACAACCTTCTGGTTGTGTCTGTATCTCTTCCTTCAGTTTTCTTTTGTCTCTCCCTGCTAGTTAGAAAAGTCCAACAAGTAGACCACAAAAGGAAGCCCTGTGGTGAAGCAGAGTAACTCTAGCCATGGGCTGTGATATACATATGGACTCTAAGATGGGAAAGAAACAACTTCAATTTTCTTTAAGCCTTATTGATTTGGAGTCTCAACTAGTGCAATAACTCGATAGCCACCCATAGTAAAGTGTATAAAACCAAGGCAGAGCACTTCAAGCTCTCACACTAATACATTTCTGCTAAGTAGTTAGTAGTTAGTACACTATTTGGAGAATGCCTTCTCTGCAATGGGAAATGCACACACAGAGGCATTTAGAGTACTCAGATCCTTTACGACTATTGACTCTGAACCCAGATGAATGGATTAAACCCTTGATTGTGTGTGATCCCAGTCCCATATGTTGCCCCTAGTTACAATTCTTTAAATACTTCTTCAGCTGGGTGTGGTGGCTCATGCCTATGATTCCAGCACTTCTGAGGTCGAGGCAAGAGGATAACAAATATGAAGCCAGACTGAGCTACACAGTGAGTTCCAGGTCAGCCTGAGCTACACAGGGCAACTGTTTTGCAAAAAAAAAAAAAAAAAAATGAAGGCAACAATATCAAAAACAAATCAAAAACCTCATTCTTGTAGCCTTGTGCACAAAGATGGAATCCAACAGAAAGAATGTTTATTAATACAGTGCACTCTCTCTTACAACATTTCATACCAACATATCAACAATGTTTTTGACTTATTCATCTATGCAGTATTTGAATTTCCTCACTGTACATACTGATTTGAATCAGAATCGAACAGGTTGAAAATCTTCTTTTAAAATCTGCTTTACACTTCTGCCTTTGCATCTTCTTGCCATTCTTCCTCCTGTAGTTTCCCAGTTTGGCACATGCAATGGCATCCCTGGAGTTACTAAACATGCTCCTTCATCCTCTGTGTTTCCTGTAGCTACATCTAGATGTTCAGGTTTAAGGTTGATGCAACACTTTTAATAACTTTTATCACTGCTTTTCCTTTACTTTAAAACTTTTAAGCCAAGCATGGTGGCACACACCTTTAATCCCAACACTGGGAAGGCAGATGTAGGAGGATCACCATGAGTTTGAGATAACCCTGACACTACATAATGTAGGTCAGCCTGGGCTGGAGCAAGACCCTACCTCCAAAACAACAACAACAAAACCTTTTAGATCTTTTTAAATTTTTCCATTTAAAAAATGAACACTTTTTTGCCTTCCTATTCATATTACATAAATTAAGTTCTACCAAAAAACAGTCCCAAAGCATTGTTCAAGATTAGAAAACCAGATATAAAATATTTTAGAGGCTGGAGATACAGCTTAGTGGATAAGGCGCTTGCTGGCAAAACCAAAGGACCCAGGTTTGATTTTCCAGTACCCACATAAGCCAGATGCACAAGGTGGCACATGCATCTGGAGTTTGTTTGCAATGTCTGTGATTCTCTCCTTGAAAATACATAAATAACTAAAAATATTTTTAAAATATAAAATATTTTAGACTTATGGTCTCCATTGCAGTTGCTCAGCACTGCTATCACAGCTGGGGAGACCATAAACAGGACAGAAATGAGTGTGTGCTGTAGTCTGGATCTTGCATGTCCTCCAAAGGCTGACATGTTGAAGGCTAAATCTCCAGCCTGTATGTAGTGCTAGTAGGATGATTTGAGACTATTATAGGGGTCTTGAGTCACTGATGGACAGCCTTGAAGAGGACAATAGAACCCCACCCCTTTTTGTTGCCTCTTGGCTGCCATGAGGTGAACAGCTTCCTCCACTGTGATTCAGCCATGACACCCTCAAACCCCAAACAGCAGAGCAATTGACCACTGACCAAACATGACACCCTCAAACCCCAAACAGCAGAGCAATTGACCACTGACCAAACATGACACCCTCAAACCCCAAACAGCAGAGCAGTTGACCAGTGACCAAACATGACACCCTCAAACCCCAAACAGCAGAGCAGTTGACCAGTGACCAAACATGACACCTTCAAACCCCAAACAGCAGAGCAGTTGACCAATGACCAAACATGACACCCTCAAACCCCAAACAGCAGAGCAGTTGACCAATGACCCAAACTTCCGAATCCATGAGCCAAAGTAAACCTTTCCTCTTGATAAGTCTTTTATCTCAGGCAACTACAGCAACTCAGGTGACTCACACAGGCTGTGCTCCTAAGCAATTTTATTGACAAAACAGGAGTCTGATGCAAGAGGTAGTTTGCAGACAGCAGCTCTAAATGATCAAAAATTTGGCTTACAAAATACACATAAAACTATAACTATAACATATGACCATTACAAGGTTTTATGGAGGCTTTCCATCCATGTATAAAACTAATGTGCTACTGGCCTAACACATTTGCTTAAATATAAGTTCTCAATCAGAATTCAGGAGCTATATGGCACATAAGGGCTATAAAGAGAAATCAGTGCAAAAGTTAATGGAAGAGAGGACTACATAGGCATCATAAGATGATCTTAAGATGTGGAAAACACAACAACTTACCCTAAAGCCCAGCAGCTAATTGGGCTGGGAAAAGGGAAGTACAAGGAAGAGTTGAGCCAGATACAGAAATGTTCAGCGAACACATCTGACAGAGGTTTAATATCTAGAATCTATAGAGAACTCAAAAAGCTAAACAAAAAAGCATCAAGCAACCCACTCAAAGAAATGGGACAGGGAATTGAACAGAGATTTCTCAAAGGAAGAAATACAAATAGCCAATAAACACCTAAAGAGAAGTTCATCTTTGGTCATCAGAGAAGTACAAATTAAAATGACCTTGACATTACATCTCACTCCAGTCAGAATGGCAATCATCAAAAAATCAAATGAAGGCCGGGTGTGGTGATAAACACGTTTAATCTCAGCACTAGGAAGACAGAGTTAGAAGAATTGCTGTGAGTTCAAAGCCAGCCTAGGACTACATAATGAATTCCAGGACAGCCTGGGCTAGAATGAGACCCTACCTTGAACAAATGCCCCCCTCCAAAATCAAATGACAACAAATGCTGGGCAGGGGCAGGAGTGCACACTTACACACCACTATGGAAGTCAGTGTGAAAACTCCTCAAAACACTGAGAGCAGATCTGCTATCTGACCTGGTTATACCACTTTGGGGACATACTCTAAAGACTACTATTTATTACAGAGACACTTGCTCAACTATATTTGTCACTGTTCTATTGACAATAGCCAGAAACTGGAATCAGCCTAGATATCCATCAATAGATGAATGGTTAATGAAGCTATGGCACATATACACAGTGGGATTCTATTCAGTGGCAAGGAAAAATGAAATAATGAAATTTTGAGGAAAATGAATGGACTTGGAAAAATTCATATTAAGCAGGTCACACAGGTTCAGAAAGACAAATGCTGCCTGTTATTTCTCACATGGGGCTACTAATCAGGAACAGCTTGAGTTGATTGTAAGGGGTGGTAAGCATCAGGAGTATTGACATGGAGCAAGAACGAAGCTAGAGAAAGGGTAAAGGGGATGAGGAGAGGAAGGGCTACTCAAAAAGCAAGTACAGGGGCAGAAGGAAAATAAAAGAGAGAATACAGGGGATGGAAGAGTAGGGGGCAGGATGAAGGGAGAGTAGAAGACAGGGAATTATACAAAACTAATCAAAACATGAATCAGTACCACAGAAGTCTCTCTCCTAGATAGCATTGTGTGAGATAGCACCCTCAATAAGACAGAAGTTCCCTATGGAAGGTGGCGATAGCTTAATTCTAAAATCATGGCCCCCAGCTGCCAAATTTCAGGGCCAGCATTGGGTTAACCCCACAGTGAACAACATGTTGGTAACCTTGGACAACATGTTGGTAATACTTGGTTATCTGCCATAGCCTTAAGGTAAAACCCTGTTGCTCGTGACTCCACAGCCTACAGTCACAGGAACTTGAGAGACCATACTGGAAACAAAAGGGCTGCTAGCTCCCTCCTGGCTAGCCCTCATAGTGTTGGAATGAGATATGGGAACTTCTAGGGATAATGGTCACCAATAATGTGAATAAGCAGGAGATTCTGCAAACTGCAAAATCAACCAGCTGAGCAAGAAGTACAGACCTGTGCAATAATGGCACACAGCCTGTGCAGGTAACAGTTCTCAGATTGGACATGGGGCCTGCTCAATGGGAGAGCACTCATACTTAGTACTGGGAACCAAGACATAATCCCATGGATAAGCAATTCATGGACCCCTGAGAACCTTCACTGCTCTTTGGCTAAGAAGAATGGGTACATATATCAAAAGTATCTCAAATGTCTGTGCTTATTCCCTTTAATCCAAGCTACTCTCACTTTTGATTGGAGAATCTGTTTCATTTTATAGATGGTAGAGAATACTGAGAAGTCCCAGGATTCTTTAATATGAAAGGAAAGGATAGCCGACTGCCTACTGCAAGATGAGTCACATCACCACATCTGCAGGGACCCAGAAGACATTGCAGAGAAAACAGCAACACAAATATTGCTCTCACTGCTAGCCTGACAACCAGCTCCAGGGAGATGGTGACAAACATTATGGTCACTCAAGATTCATCAAAGTAGAAAAGTAAAAAAATAAAATTACAAGCTGACCTCTTCCTACATATCAGAGATTCACATATAAGCTGATCTGTATATGCAAAGTTTCTTCTCTACCCTGTTTCTTTATTCCATCTCCAAAATTCAGACCAATTCTCAGGGTGTAGCTGCAAAACAAGGTGCACACAAAGGAGAGTTGCTAGGATCCGGCTGACTCACCTTCTTGCTTTTCTAAGCTGTCTTTGCCCGCACCACAGTCCAGATGGTCATCAGCTGGAGAAAAGACCTGGGAAAAATTGAATTCGTCCTCTCCTGTCCACCAGCCTTGACTCTGTGCATAAGTCCTGAGTTCTGGGTGCTCAGCGTCCATCTTCGTGGTGAGTGAAAGCTGATTGCAAATGCACTTCACTCCCTCTGCAGAGTTCAATGGCCAGTTAGTGAAAAGCACCCTTATGAAGACTTAATCAAGAAACAGAATGTTTCACAGAGTCCTTCCCATGAAACCCCAGCACTACGGGGATGAATCAAGGCAGTTGTGGAGAAAAACACACAATCCTTGGTCCTTATTCTAGGAGATTTCTAGACAGTTCAGCCAGTCTTAGCCAGGCATTATGACAATTTGGGTGAGCATCAACTTTACTGATCTTAAATTCTTAACCAAAAAGAAATGTTCAAGGTCCTTCATTCTGATTAAATAAATCCCAACCATGCATTACTTATAGGAAAAGGTGAGCTGGGCATGGTGGCACATGCCTTTAATCCCAGCACTTGGTAGGCAGAAGTAGGAGGATCACCATGAGTTCGAGGCTAACCTGAAACTACACAGTGAATTCCAGGTCAGCCTGGGCTACAATGAAGAAAAAGAAAGAAAGAAAGAGAGGGAGAAAGGGAGGGAGAGAGAGTATGCAAGGAAAGGAGAGAAAGGAAAGGAAAAGAAAAGAAAAGAAAGGAAAGAAAAAAAGAAAAGGTGAAAGCCATGCATCATGCAATCCTAACTTAGCCCAATGGGTCAAAAAAAAAGAAGCAAGCCAGGCATGGTGGTGCATGCCTTTAATCCCAACACTCGGGAGGCAGAGGTAGGAGGTTGCCATGAGTTCAAGGCCACTCTGATACTACAGAGTGAATTACAGGTCAGCTTGGACTAGACTGAGACCCTATCTCAAAAAACCAAAGGGGGAAAAACAAAAGCAAGAACTGATACATGGCAGTAATTAATATGTGAATGAATTCCCAATCATAACTTCTGAGCTCAGCATCCTGGATCATGCTTGTAGTCATAGCCCTTAGGAGGATGTTACATGTCTGGAAGCCAGAAATGATGTAAACTTGCAATTTTCTGGGACAGCTTGCTATGGGAAAACCCAAGGAAGGGCACCTCATTCCCTTATTCCCTGGAAGCCAAAAATGGTTTCTGGAGGTTGGGAAGTCCATGACTATAGTGCTCAGATGTTGAATCTCTGATAAGGACTAGCTATCCCTGTTATATCCTTACATAGCAGAAGGTAAAATGACAAAAGTGTCCATCATCCTCCAGACCACATAAGGCACTAACTGCATTCAAGATAGTGGCATCTTTATGGAATAATCAACCTTTAAATATTTTACCTATTAATACTAGAGAATAGCACTGTTTTGAGCTATTTGAACCTTTACCCATAGAGGACAGAGGAGAACAAAAGGAATGAGACATCAAAACAGATGTGTTCTCAGGAGAGAGCAGAGGAGACAAACAAAGGTAATGGGATAGAAATATGATCAAATTATACTATGTTCATGTATTAAAGTTCATAACAAAACATACTGGTGAATTGGGAATTATGTTGGAACATAACATGTGGAGGGGACACAATCATACAAGCCATGAATATAAATCACGTGAGCTATTCTCTGGGCTATTTCTGCAGTTGCTGCATGCATATTGAAACTGTATGCTATGTACTGAAGTGATAGTTATAGGCAAAAGAAAGCATGAAAGTAGGATGGGGATTAATTAATGGGGAGGAAGAAATATGTTAGTGGGAAGAGAGGGAACAAGAGAGGGTAATTGGGGAAATATGATCAAAACACATTATATACATGTATGAAAGTATCAAAATGAAAAATCATTAAATGGGGGATGATACTTTGAAAGAGTTACAGTAGTGACAAAACCCAGCACTCTGTACTAGAGTCCTCTACAGTAATGCTCTGGCAGGCTTTCGAATGTAACGTGACTATCATCTACAAAGTACATGCTCCAGAATCATGCAGTCTAGTTACAAAAAAAAAAAAAAAAAACACTCATAATGTTTTCAGTAAGTTCGCAGTTTTGCATTGGGCCATATTCATAGCTATCTTCAGCCATATGTGTCTCATGGGCACTCCTGTGTGACTACAGAGGTACAGCGTTATAGGCAGCTCCTCCCCAGTCAGATTCTCTTCCACCTAGAAAAACACTTCACACCACCATCACCATCCTGCCCAAGCAGAGACCGAGCAATTGGCCCCCAAGCTTCAAGATGCTGTCCAGAGTGTACACAGCATTCTGTGAGGTCAAAGGGCACTTCACAGTGGCTGCTCCCAGGAAGCGTGTTGAGCTTCAACATTCTCAGAAAATTAAGGCAGGCAGAACCAATGAGCCTACCATGCAAGCTACAGCAAAGACATGGCTGCCTGCAACTCAGTCCCCAGAGGCTGGCTGGGTGCTGGACTGAGCTTTCCCAGGATGCTTTGCTTCACTGATTTACAACCACAATATACAATCCTGGCTGAGTAGCACTGGCCCTTTGCTATTCAGCTTTTCATAGGGTTCCTCCAAAATAAAATTATTTTAAAAAACACTTACAGCCTAAACAAGCAATTGTGACATTGTTTATTTTTAAAAGAAGGAATATTTCTTGTAAGCAACTCCACAGATGTTATTTTTCTAGAGGGCTGGCTTAGGGTTTGCTTTCAAGAATCAGCATCCTGCAAGTGGTCGGCTTCTGGTAAAACAGTCAAAATTTTAAGAATCAGCATTTGGAGGACACAGTGTATTAAATCCTACCCCCATCAATAACACTGCTGCTCAGATCAGAAGACATACAATCGATGAGTCAAAATATGGCTGTTGTTTTATTATTATTTGTTTAGTGGAGATGGATTTTTGAAGCTATATTTTGAAAGGAAACTAGGTTTCAAGAATGCAGAAACTAGATCAGAAATTCTTAGTTTGTACTTAAAAACAGTGTGTCTGCTTTGAAGCACAGACCACTGCCTTCTTGATGGAGCCATTTAATAGCAAGACTTCACCTTGTATAAAGAATTTTAAAGGCCGGGCAAGGTGGTGCACGCCTTTAATCCCAGCACTTGGGAGGCAGAGGTAGGAGGATTGCCATGAGTTCGAGGCCACCCTGAGACTACATAGTGAATTCCAGGTCAGCTTGAGCTAGAGTGCGACTTTACCTCAAAAAAAAAAAAAAAAAAAAATTAAGCTCTTGCACTAAAGGAGAACTAGAGGCCCAGGGAATGGTGGGGTCAAGGGACACAGTGCCTAGCTCCATTCTGTAAATACTGTAAGAGCTGGGCATGTGGGCACCCTACTAGGTATTCACTGGGCACCTGAGGGTGGAAAAATTCCCTACAATACTGATGGCACTGCTGGCCCTTTCTGTGTTATTTTGAGAATGAGTAGACACAGTTCACACAAACTCACTAGCAAACTAGTCTATGCCTCTCAGCCTCAGTGGGTCAACTTGCACAGGGTACAGCACACCTGCCAAGCAGAGGAGCCTGGTCACTAGAGTCTGCACAGAAAACCAGCATGACTCTCAATAGCTGGGGCAGATCTGCTTTCAACTCGGGTCAGGCTTAGCAAAGATGGTACACAGGTTGCACCCCCTAATATTTCTGATCAACTGGAAGAGAATTCATAGAAAACTCAGTTGAAAAACTATAGGCCACGTAAAGATTCAATGCAAGAAGAGTTCAGTGATGTACTAACCCAGGCTGCCAGGGATGGGGGGGCAGGGGTACAGTGTACAAGCCACGTTTTATTATCCTGCTGGGAGGAATATAAGGAAGTGTCACTGGTCATTTCTCTCTTGGAACCACAAAGGTCCCTGGGAAGAAGCTCTTTAGCTAATTCTGGGACCTTATCACATTGGGAATATGAAGGAGGGGCACTGAGGGGACTTAGAACACCACCACTTCTAACATTCCTGCCCCAGCACTGTCTCAGAATCAATATGCTGAAGGAGCCACAGAGCACCAATCCTGTGGGCAGTAAGTCCTCTGTGTGGATAACCAGATTTAGGCTCTTCTAGGGACACTGTCTGAGACATAGACCTGGTTGGCCCTGAGTGGCATTCAACAGTCCTTTCAGATCCAAAGTCTTATTTTAAAGGAACAATCCAAGCACTTCCAGATAACAGGGCTGGGACTGAATGATTATGAATAATAAATCCCCATTCCCTTGGCCAACTCTCAGTCATGGTTTGATCATGCAGTCAGAATGAGCATGCAGAAAATATGAAGAAAATATGAAGTGTTAGCCATGTGCTTCCCATGTCCAGACATCCCTTCACTGTCACTGCAGACCCAGAAGACTCCAGGTCCATCTCCAAAAACAAGAGGCCTGCTTAAGCTTGAAGAGCAGTGCCAAGAGGATGTGACATAGTAGCATGCTTGCCCAGTATGTCCAATCAACATCCAGCTCAGTCTCCCCTCAAAACTCCTCACCCAGCACCCCTCACCTGTGATTTTCTCTGCAGCCCAGTACTTCCCTACGGTCTCCAGTACCCAGGCTTCTTCACGGTCCACAAGCAGATAAGCACTTTGGAAGCTATGACAGGAGTTTGCATCTTCATAATAATTCCCACCTTGTCCATGTTTTTCCAGCAAGGAAACGATGACATCTAAGGCTTCCTTAGCTGTCGTCCCTCTTTCTAAACCAAGCCTGAAGTAAAGAAATTAAAAGTATACCTCAGTCACTTCAGACACATGATCGTGACTATAGCAACCACAGGCTGGAACAAGGCTGAGTCAGGAAGCATGCCAGTGAGTGCAAACATGTTAAATATGCAGACCAATACGCAAACTGATTATCAGCTCTCTAACTCAGAATGAGTTGCTCACACAGCTAATAGCAAACTTGTCTTTAGACATCCCCTTTCCACAAGGCCTGCAGCCAATCCCTCTGGACAGGAAGGTCAGCCTTTTCTTTCTCTTGGTTTATTCTGTCTCCCATGGAATGAGCCAGCTTAGTTCCATCTCTTAGTCAGACCCTATTTCTGAGGCCTTTGCTCCCTCCTGATCCTGTCCAGCCAGGATCTTCTATCATTCTGCACCATCTATTTTGGTTACTGCTATGACCTGCTTGTGGATCCTGAAATTTCATGCTAATACTCTAGCTAGCACCTGAGGGCTAGATAGATGGCTCAGTGGGTAAGAGCATTTGCTACAGAAGCATAAGGACCTAAGTTCAATTCCCAGTACCCATGGAAAAGCCTCAGCACAGCTAGGCATGCCTGTAACTTCCACTGAGGACCGCAGGATGGGTGGGGCTCCTTGGTCAGCTAGTCTAACAAAAGAGAGAGAGCTCCTGGTCACCTAAGAGAAACCAGGCAGAAGAGCAATAGAGGAACATATCCAACCTTCCCCTGACCTCCACACACATGCACATGGGGTGCACACATCTGCATACAACACACATACACACACACACACACACACACACAAATAAAAACCCTTAACACGCAATGTGATGGTAGGTCCTTTGGAAGATGATTAAATCATGGGGGTGGTAGCCTCATGAGTGGTCTTAGTGTCCTGTATAAAAGAGCCCTCCAAGAGCTATCTTCTCTCAGTCTACCATGTAAGGACATAACAGATGAATACAAACTATGAGTCAGAAAATGCACCCACTTTAGATACTAAGTGCATCTTGATCTTGGACTTTTAGCTTTTAGAATTCTGAATAACAATTTCATTGCTTATACACCCCCTGCTTACAGAATTTTGTGACAGCAGCCTGACTGGACTATGGCAACTGGGGATAAGCACTTGATTGCCAGCCATTGTCCTCTGTGCATATAATTTGCTCAGAGATCTCATTAGGAGTGGATGACTGGTTAGGACATGATTCATCCTCTTTCTACGTATTTCTCTCTTTCTCATCAGACTACATTTATGAATTCAGCTTCACTTATCAAAAGAACACTGCCTTCCGAAGTGAGATATCCATCCTTTCCTATCCATACCAATTAATAAGCTACTTAAAGAGGATCTAGACGTTGCCTTCTGTGTGACTTTGGCCTACCTACATAATAGATTTTATCCACTCTGTAAGTGAATGCCTGCCTTAGGGTTGCTGTGATGGTAAGTTTTATGAGATAACAAACATAAAAACACATAGCATTACTGCCTGGAACCAAGCAACTGATGAGTAAATTTCAGCAGTAGAACAATGAGGCGGAGAAACACACAGTTCAGAGATGAAGAGACCTTCTCTCTCTGCTTCTGCCACTCACTGGAAACATGACCTTAAGTAGCATGACCTTGCCAGCTCTCTACCCTCACAGTGGTAAGGCGAAAACAGTCTGAGATGAGAGAGGCTGACATGCGAGAAGTGCTCAGTTCATTGATCCATCTGTTTATTCAGACTCTCATCTGCTGGCAGGAGCGTGCATTTCAAAACAGAGGCAGCAGGCCTACTAACATGCCAGTGTAAGCCTATCCTCAATGAAGGCACAGCTTGAGAAGGAACAGCTATTAAAATTCTCCCCATGAACGCTTCTTGGAGGGTGTGCCACGGTGCTATCATGGAGAAGGAAAGATAATGTAATTACAAGCTATGGGACTAATTGGTATAACAGGCTTATGTTCATAATTAGATTATTACATACCAATCCATTTAAGGATTCTCACTTTAAGATTATTTATGAAGACTTAGTAACAAAGCCATGATTTACAAACTTGAACCCTAAGGTCTTAGGAGAGTGACAGAAAGAACAGCCCAATCCTGCCATGCGTGGTGGCGCATGCCGCTAACCCCAGCACTTGGGAGGCAGAGGTAGGAGGATCGCTGTGAGTGTAAGGCCGCCAGGGTCTGTGCACAGGTCCAACTCGCCCTGCCCACCTCTGAACGATGAGCACATTTCCCTGAGGAAGATGACAGACGAGCATGTGCACCTTTGTTTAGGAATGCTGCTTGCTGATGTCTTCAGTATCTATAACTCTCTAGGTAAGGGCACCCCTTCCCTTTGTATACCAAATAAGGAAAATTAAGTGAAAACTAGATTGAATGTGGATATATCACTGCTTCCCTGAGAAAAGTAAATAGAGTCAATATATGAATAGAGCTTTCTCAAAGGAATCAACCTGATGGTCTTAGAGGATTCTGCTACAAGTTACCTTCCCTCCTCCCACAATCAATGTTTCAACAAGGCTCTTCTCTGGGCTCATGCCCTTTTGGACATATGAAAGATTCTTAGCCTTTAGTGAGGGAGCTAGACACAAAACGATGATGCTGGAAACTGGATATATGGGTGTCCTTCCTTCAAATGTTAGCACCAACTCCCATGTAGTAGTATTCAGAGAGGAAGGTTTGGAGGTGTGGTGTCTAAACCATGAGGGTGGGGAGTCCATGTGTTGGGATTGGGGGCCTTAGCAAAGAGAGACAAGAGGCTGTCTTCTCTTCACTGCATAAGGACACAAAGAGTCATCTGTAAGCCACATATGCATCTGTTAACACTGACTTCGGACTTCTCAAACTCAGGTGTTCAAGAAAACAGAGTGGGAGCTAGGGAGATATGGGCAAAATGCTTGCCTTGAAAGCATGAGGAGCTGAGTTCAGTTAGGGATTATACCCATTTAAAAATGCCAGGTATATCAATCACGGGGTATAAGAGGGCCTACACCTATCAAACTGTCTATCAAAAAAGTAAGTGTTATCTCAATTTTCTGGGTGCTAACTTACTCTCCGTTGGAGAATCTGCTTCTCTTTCCCAGATGGATGCAGATCCTAAGAAGAGAGCTGCCCCAACATACCTCAGAAGGGGCCCAACTGAAACTAAGGACAACTGGCGAAATAAGCAAGGGTGATGTTTTCCTGTGAACTGGATACCAGCACAAAGGGGAAGGGGATCAATGCAGAGAAAAATCAACTCCTACCAAATCAGAGAGCCAGAGCCTCAGAGGCCCCCAACACCTCAGCACTGAAGCAGACCAAAAATGAACCCAACATGGCTCAGGGAAATCTTGCGGAAGAGGGGGCGGAAAGAATGTCAGAGTTACATGTTGGGTCATGATTTTCAGAGACATTTATCATACTAATAACTGGGGGCTAACTCCACAATGCACGACCCATTTTCAATAACAAGGAGGGTCTAATGGGAGGGGGTAGATCACAGATGAGCCTAAATAATGGTACCAAACTGCCTGTATTTACTGAAAACTAATAAATTAAATTAAAAAAAAATGCCAGGCATGGTGGTACACACCTGCAATCCCAGTGCTGAGGAGGTAGAGACAGGAGGGTCCCTGGGGCTCACTGGCTAGCTAGTCTAGCCAAACTAGTGAACGCCAAGACAATGTGAGCTCTTATCTCAAAGGAGGTGGACAGTGTGCCTAAGGATAACACCTGAAGTTGTTCACCAGCCTCCACATGCACAAACACACACACACACATGCAGGCACAAGCATCTGCATACACACAAACAGAACATATGCACATTCATCAAAAATAAAAAATTGTGCTGGAGAGATGGCTTAGTGCCTGTGAAGCCAAAGGACCCATTCAACTCTCCACATCCCATCTAAGCCGGACACACAAAGGTGAGGCAAGCGCAAGGTCACACATGTCCAAAAGTCTTGATGAAGTCCCCTCTTTAATTGCATAGATTTCCCCCGCCTGCATGTATTGACTGAGTCTCCTTTCCATCACCTATGAGCTCCCACATGCACTAACAACCTACAGGCCTTCCCAAAGTTCCCCTGACTTTAAGCCTTTCGTGGATTTTAAAATGAGGAGGGGCTGATGGGATCTACCCAGAACTGTACGAGGTGCAGAGATACTGAGCTTGACTGGATTTGGTGCCAACATTAAGTGCAGCAGGAAGCAACAAAGGTCGGTCTACAGAGTGAGAGAAAGCTAAAGCCACAGGAAGAAGCAGGACATACTGACCCCCTGCTAGGGCTGGAGCCGGCACACACGGAGAGCACACAGTTACATTTCAGGGGGTTTTGAGTTAGTTGTGAGTCCTTTGATATCTTGAAACTTATCACAAAGGAAGACTTTATATCACAGGTATTGGAAAGGCCATATGTTAGGACTGCCCCGGCTTCCAGCTATTATTAAATACTTCCCAGCATGCCTCTGACTAATGGACTCTGAAAGCTGCCTGGTTCTCATCTGTGCTAAGGCCCAGGTGCATTAGCATGATAGACAAATCTCGAATGTGAGAAACACTGCTTCCAGACATTAAATTCTCATCTGCATCAGCTATTATGGGCTGCTTAATAACAGGAACCACACTCATTAGCCATGCAAACTGTGTATGTCTTTCTGTCTTTTCCTTGTGAAAGGGCCTAGTTGTTGGAGTATTACAGAAGTCCACGAAAGAATGAGAGGGGGTGGGAAAACAAGCAAAGCTTGGCTGTTAGCACAGACATCGCTGGGAGTGAATACCAATTGCTGCCTAATGCTCGCATCCCGCACGCTCTACAGAGCACACACCAATTACCTTTGCTTTAAAGGCAGTCCCTATGAAAGTGCTGCTGACACTCATGTATGTCTCCTTGGATTTGATGCGTGGATGGAAAGCACCAAGAACTAAAGTCCACAAAGGGGGAAATGCTAACTGCTATATTCTTTGAATAATCAGCCAGTCTCACAGACACTTGAGGCAGCACGAAGTATAAACAGCCCACTCTTCCGGGAGCTGTCCAGGAAGAGCTGGTAGCCAAACACGGAGGACAAACAAGGACAGTGCAACGGAGCCTCCTACAGATGCTGAGCACTGAGGCATAAGCCTGCAGCCACCCACAGGATGGTCCACTTGCAGCAGAACTTTCTACCTTTGGGGTCATTTGTCTTATGGGGCCACCCCAGACTCAGCAAGGGTTGGGAGGGGACAGAGGATTAGCCTTTCCAACAGACTCCCAAATAGCACTTATTCGAGGGCCATGCTTTGAAAACCACTGCCCCAGAACCTGCCACTCTGGTGCGATGGTTTGTGTGTACACAGTGTTAGCATCACCTGCAGCTTCCAAGAGAGTGACAAAGGACAACTTCTTTTAGGACTTAGTTCCTATGAAATGGTCCTTTAGACTCTGGCCAAGCCTGTCTGAGCTGGTCAACTATCACAGTTTAAGGCTGAGCCAACCTTAAATTCAAAAACCCACCTCAGGTCGTAGATGGCTATGGCCTTCCCTAAAAGACCATCCAGGTCAGGGTTCTGTGCATACCTTAGTGCAATAGCTACATAGAGCTCACCAGGGGAAGAGTAAACCTAAATGCCTATGGTTTATCTCTCTGGACTCCTGATATGTGCTATTATCCCAGACCTTACTGTCACAGCACCACTTATATACAGATCCATGTCAAGCACGCCGCCTCAAAGCATCACCAAGGCATCCAGTCTGGAATAACCCTGTAGCAATTATCCTTGAAATTTTCAGTGTTCAATTTTGTCCCTTTTCCTACTATCAGACTAGAATCTCTCTGAAGACTTGCGCATTGGCAGGTGCCCACAGAGTTGAGCATAAATACCAAGCAGGCCCCTGCCATTTTATAGGTTGAGAATCTTGGAGAAACGAATCTAAGATATAGAAGAAAAAAAGCATTCTTTTTTTTACTACTTTTATTTTATTTTATCTTTTAAGAGAGAGAGAGAATGGGTACACCTGGGCCTTTCAGCCACTGTGAACAAGCGTCAGATGTGTACACCATCTTGGGCGCATGTGCGACATTTCATGCTTGCATCACTTTTGTGTCTGACTACATGGGACCTGGAGATTCGAACAAGCTTTGTTAGGTTTTGCAGACAAGTGTTTTAACTGCTAAGCCATCTCTCCAGCCCCCTATTTTTAGTTTTTTAATTTATATTTATTAGCAAGCAAAAAGACCTAGAGGGACAGAGAGAATAGGCATGCCAGGGCTTCCAGCTGCTGCAGATAAACTCCAGATGCATGTGTCACTATGTACCTGGCTTTATGTGGACACTAGGGAGTCAAACCCATGTCGCTAGTGGAGCAGACAGCTTCAGGTTCACTGAGATGAACTTCCAGACCAGGCACAGTTATGGAAGGAAGGGATTTATTGAAGCTTACAGATCCTGGGGAAGTTCCATATGGCAGAAGAAGCTGGACTGTTTTCACGGGCCCAAGCAGAGAGAGGAAAGTCACAAGTCAAAAGCCACACAGCACACTTTAGGAACTCCAGTTAGGCACATTTTATATATCTTTAGATTGGGATTTCAAGTCCATCCCAATACCTTAGGGCTGGACCCAAAGTTCTGTAGAGTGACACCTCCTCCATCCAGGTGCACAGATCTGAATTACAAACTGTAATAAAACGCTGAATATATTGGGGGCCATTTATTTAAACTACTACAGTTAGGCTTTGCAGGTACTGCCTTAACCACTAAGCTATCTCTCCAGCCCAGCATTCTTTTTTAATGTATTTTATTTATTTATTTATTTATTTGAGAGGGAAAGAGCGAGAGAGAAAGAATGGGAATGCCAGGGCCACCAACCACTACAAACAAACTCCAAATGCATGCGCACCCTTATGCATCTGGCTTACGTGAGTCCTGGAGAGTTGAACCAGGATACTTTGGCTTTGCAGACAAACGTCGTACCTGCTAAGCCATCTCTCCAGCCCCCAGCATTCTTTTTTAATCATTGCTTAGATAGTAACTTTTAAGATTATATTTGACATGTCTCTAAGTCACATACTGCACATATAATAACTCAAAACTCAAGATTATAAATTAGGAATTATAAATGAATATTTAAATTAAAAGGCTAGTTCTTAGCTTTCAAGGCTTCTATTAAGTAGGTAAAAAAATATACTAGGAAAGCTGCCAAAACATGAACTCAAAACTTGTTATTCTATACATTTTGTTCAAAAGAAAACTGATTGGAAATAGAGAACTTTTTCTCTCTTTTTCCCAGTTCAGGACAGCTGCTCCAAGTTTCTAACTGGAAGTAATAAAGAAGAGGAAGGAAGGCTTAATGGCAGTATGTCACCCAGAGTGGATGCATGGTACACAACTGGAATCCCAGCCCTGAAGAAGCTGAGGCAAGAGGATCACTAGTTTGAGGCCAGCCTGAGCTATAAAGTGAAACACTGCTTCCAAAGTAAACAAAGAGAGGGAGGGAGAGATGGAAGGAGGGAAAAAGGGAGGAGGGGGGAAGAAGAGGGAAAGGGCAGGAGGGAGGGAGGGAGAGGAGGGAGGGAGGGAGGGAGGGAGGGAGGGAGGGAGGGAGGGAGGGAGGGAGGGAGGGAGGGAGGGGGAAGGAGGGAAAAGTAAAATGAACGTTACCCAAAGCATGTTCTTACTAAATCGTCACTTGTCAGAAATGAGTCACAAGGGTCTTTGTGTAAAAATGCCATTTCTCCCTAGAAAACCAATGCCAAAACCTCAATTCCTTTTCTTAGAAAAGTTACCTTTGGGAGAGTCTTCCAAAGCTATCCAGTCTAAATCTCGTATTAAACACTCAGGAGACCTGTCTCGGAGGGGATGTAACCTGGTGTACCTGAAAGCCAAGACTGCCAGCTCCAGGCTCAGCTATCACAGCTCCACTTCAGACAACTGTTCAACTGAACCCCATCCTCCACTCCAGCCACTCACTCAAAACTTAGTTATTGATCCCCAGTCATGTGCCAGGCACCCAGCTCCCAGTGTCTGTGTTTGCGTTGTGAACAAAGATCCTGCCCCGTCCAGCTTCTGCGCCTGTTTCATGCTGGCACATGATGCTTGGGAGAAGCAGGGGAGGAAGAATGACAACTGAGGTCTCAACAGTCAAAGAGAGGAGTGAACTGTGATCTTTGTTCTTTTCTATTTCATGTACCTTGTATCTTCTTTGCCATATATTGGTATCATTTCAAGTGCCACAAAATTTGTCCATTTAAACTACAAATTTACAAAAATTAGTGGGGCTCAGTGGCCCATGCCTATAATCCCATCACTAGGAAGGCTAAGGTAGTAGGAAGATCATTGTGACTTAGATGCCAGTCAGGGCTACAGAATGAGTTCACAGTCAGCCAGGGCTAGAGTGATGCCCTTAACTCAAAAAGAAACTGCATTTTATAAAAACACAAGGTTATCTATGGCATGTTTTCATTGTCAACTCTTCATTTTCAGGGTTTTATTTTAGATACAATGTTGTACAGCCACCACTACAATCCAAGTCTAGAACATTTTTTTAATTTTTGGTTTATTTTTATTTATTTATTTGAGAGCGACAGACAAAGAGGCAGAGAGAGAGAGAGAGAATGGGCACACCAGGGCTTCCAGCCACTGCAGACAAACTCCAGACGCATGCGCCCCCTTGTGCATCTGGCTAACGTGGGTCCTGGGGAATCGAGCCTCGAACCGGGGTCCTTAGGCTTCACAGGCAAGCACTTAACCATTAAGCCATCTCTCTAGCCCCAAGTTTAGAACATTTTTAACACCCCAAAAGAAACCCCCTTACCTATGGAATCACTCTCCATTCCCCTACCCCTCCCAGGGAACTAGTATTCTGCTTTCTTCCTCTATGGATTTGCCTTGTCTTTACATCACATGTAAATACAGTTATACAACATGTGATGTTTGCATCTGGCTCTTTCATTTGGTATATATAATGTATTAGAGATCATATGATTCTTTTATTGTTGAATACTGTGTGTGGCGGTTTGATTCAGGTGTCCCCCATAACTTAGGTGTTCTGAATGCTAGATCCCCAGCTGATGGAGTTTGGGGAATTAACACCTCCTGGAGGGAGTGTATTGTTGGGGGCAGGCTTATGGGTGTTATAGCCAGTTTCCCCATGCCAGTGTTTGGCATACTCTCCTGTTGCTATGGTCCACCTTATGTTGGCCAGGGGGTGATGTCCACCCTCTGCTCATGCCATCATTTTTCCTGCCATCATGGAGCTTCCCCCTTAAGCCTATAAGCCAAAATAAACCTCTTTTTTTCCACAAGCTGTTCTTGGCTGGGTGATTTCTACCAGCAATGAGAACCTCCTGACTGCAACACTATGCCATTATAATCTATATAACAACATCTTTAGAACCCATCATCTTTAGAATAAATATGTTACAAAATATGAGGTTTAGAAGGAAATAAATCCCACTCCCATTTTCAACCTTCTGTGTAGTTATTTCAAAAAGTCCATCTGTACCTGACCAGATCCATCCCCAGTAAAGCTTCCGCCTCGGCAGCAGGTTCTCTGGCATTGATGGCTTCATTGGCTATGCAAACTCCATGCTCATTGGCTCCCATTTCTGCTCCCCAGAGCCAGGCAGGTCTGCTAATTACTATGGCATGAGTCCTGGGAACTTGGTCAATTGAAATGTAAGTGCACTGAAAAAGGAAGACAAGAAAGAAAGTGCCATGACTTGTCAGGTACCATTTAGTTTCCACCGAGGTACTTACATTTGGCCAACCATGTCAGTTACAGAGAGCCAGAAAGAAGCAGAAGGCTTTGGTAATGCTCAGCTTTTAGACACCCTGAGAATCCTGCAGCCTGGGAGGTTTCTGTGGCAAGTGTCAGTCACCTAGGTTCACACCAATCTATCCATAAGGTTTTCATACATGCAAATATTTTCAACCAGGCTTCAGCCAATCACTGCCCTAAGCATTCTGTGTGTGGTCATCACCATAGTTCCAGAAGGCCACCAGCATTTCAAATGAACACATGTGTTTATTCTCATGTGCAAAGATCCTGCAACATCAGTGGCTTTCAAACCTTTTTAATGAAACGAGGAGGTTACACAGAAAATAGATAAAACAGAGAATGCTTTATACGGAAGATAAAGAGGTCTCCTGAGCCCCTTGCAATGATCCCAGGTGCCAGGGTTTCATGGAACCAAGTGAGAAGCTACACGATAGCAGCGACAGTGGACAGAGGAAGTAATATTGACACTGCCTTGCAGCAAATTCTCTTATGTACCACTTTCTTGCCTGTCCACTGGATTCACATACTAAATCGGCGTTGTGGGCAGTTAAACCATTCCAGAGGTGTGTCTCTAACACGGTCAGGACCACCATACATGCCACTTGATGTGCATGCTCTACCTTCTCAGAGTGGCCTGGAGAGTGAGGGAGCTCATTTATGGAACTACTTCTCCCTAGATATTTTAACCTCAGAACCCTTCCTTCATATGAACTGTACACAGATGTATAATTACAATAAAACTGATCAAAGTGTACTGTCCCAAAGGGAGGAAGAAGCATGGGACCACAGGGGGACAACCACTGGGTGGTGACAACCAGTCAGATCCTCATTAACACATCCTTCTCCCCTGCCGACATGTCCTCACCCACCCTCCGGACGGGCTACCCACAGGTCTCATGACTGCCTTTCTGTGGATCTATGATATACTCTGCACGGTGGCACAGTATGGAAGTCAGGGTTCTACCTAAGCAGAGCTCTGCCCTGAGCTCCAGCTGCCATTTGCATCTCAGACTGGGCAGCTGAAAGCACTGGATCCACTGGAACCTGGATTTTTTTCCCTTGTTAATTCAAGAAAACTCTGCTTGAACACACGTAGCCCAAATTTATTCTGCACTGATTTTCAGTAATCTCTCCCCCTTAAGGGACAAGCTGAAACATGGTGTATTCTCGTTCATGTCAGGTGTTTCTCAGTCCTGGGGTAACATGATTTTCCTTGGTATATATGTTTAAACTGAAAAACTGAAAGCTAAGTAATTCCAGAGGTAGCAAAAACAAAACAACAACAAAAAACACTTTGAAACTCTTCGTGGAAAGTTGACAATAAAACATAGTCTTAAAATGTTTTCCCCTATTTAGTTGCTGAAAATAATTTCTTTTTAAAAATGGCTCATAGGGGCTGGAGGGATTGCTTAGTGGTTAAGGTGTTTGCCTGCAAACCCAAAGGACCCAGGTTTAATTCTCAGGACCAACGTTAGCAAGATGCACAAGGGTGTGCACATGTCTGGAGTTTTTTGCAGTGGTTGGAGCCCTTGGCACACCCATTCTCTCTCCCTTTTATTTTGTCAAATAAACAAATAAAAATAAAATACTTTAAAAATCTTATTTAAAAAATGATTTATAGAACAAAAATCTGGCTAAAGCAGTCCTTATAACTATACTCTGGTATTTTTCCAAATGAAACTGAGTTCCTATCTTCAAATTGTCCTTCTGTTTAAAAAGGCAGTTCAAGCCGGGCGTGGTGGCGCACGCCTTTAATCCCAGCACTCGGGAGGCAGAGGTAGGAGGATTGCCATGAGTTCAAGGTCACCCTGAGATGACAGAGTTAATTCCAGGTCAGCCTGGACCAGAGTGAGACCCTACCTCGAAAAACCAAAAAAAAAAAAAAAGGCAGTTCAAGCATTGTATGGTCTAGACGTGGAAGGTTTCCCGAAGGCCCATGAGTTACAAGCTTGATTCCCAAGACGAAACTTGCTAGTAAGGCGGGAAACTGAAGGCACAGTTTTAGGGTAAATACCCTAGCTCTTGCAGCTCCAATGGACTAGGCTCGGCCGCCTGCAATTTACCAAGTAAAGCCATGAGCAATGAATGATGAAAGGTAGAGGAGGAGAGCTTAATATGTGGTGAAAAGGAGCAGATATAGGGGAGTGCAGTGATGCCAAGCTCATCTTTAGGATAGTGACATGAGCTTTAGGTTACAGAAAGGAAGAATTGGGGCAGGGACAAGAGGTATGTATGATGAAGCAGGCCTGGTCAAGGTGTGATCTAGTTGATCATTATGTCAGTTCTGGTACTGAAGTGGTCCAAAGAAGACCTATTGCTTGTGGGGACAAACAGATTCTCAGATGACTACTTTGGCTCCAGGGTACCAGCTCGCTCTCATAGATAACTGTCTCATATCAGGGGTTAGTCTGGTCTTCAGAATTGTTCTGGTGTAACAGGAGAATGAGACAGAGAGATGGGCATCAAGATCAGTGTATAAAAGAAGCCACTTGGCAGAAAAATTGGAAACCTCTCCAACCAAGGCTACATGTAAAAGACAAAGCAAACACCAAAGAAGGCAGATGCTATGTAAATGACCCATAAACTGGCCAGGACTCTCCTGGCCAGTCACCACGGGGCTTCTTTCCTTACCTAGCTCCCTGGCCCACATCCAATCTTAGAAGTGCTTTTCTCTCTGAATAGTTTCTACTGCTATTCATGTGCCCTTGATCTAATTCCTTGCTCTGGGACACAAGAACCTGAAAATCTCTCAACCGTTATCCACATCTGTATCAGCGGAATCCAAAGTGACTGCCATGTTAGTGCCTTCATCCTTGAAGAGGGTGAGACAGGCTGGGTAGACAGGAAGCAGGATTTCCTCTTGGACCAACCCGTGCTTCTGCCTTTGCCACTGCCTCTCTCCGCTCAACACTGGACTCGATTCTGTGGTGAAGTGTCGCAGGTCTCAGAACACTTCCATTCAAAATCTTCAGTGCAAAGTCAAGCAACGGTCAGTGGCCTGGTTGTACTTCAGACCCAGAACAGTGTGTACATGCATGAAACATACTAACTACAGAAAGGCAGGAGGCAGCAGGTGGGCTCAGAATGACTGAGTATGTGGATGGTGGAGGTGGGGGCTTTCTGCATCAGGAGCGCTCACCCATCCTGTCCGTGAATCCCTTCCATTGAACAAATGTTTAAAGAATTATTTTAGAGTCAAAGTTCCCTGCTCCTCACTCACGTAATGCTGACTTTTCACGCACTTGCTGCCTGTCTGTCCATCCTCGCACATTGCTGTTTGGCATGCCCGTCAGCAGAAGCAGCAGAAACAGTGGCAGCCACAGAAGCAGTAGGTTCACTCTTGTTTAAATCAACCCAAATCAGTTTTCTTTCTTTCTGGCTCTGGTCTAAGAAGCAGCAGGCCACTCTTGGGTAAAGGAATCGGAGAGTTAGAATCTGTAAGTACAAGACACTGCCACAGTTGGGCAGTCACCTCGCCTCATGTCATGGTCCACATGTCCCATGCAAGGCTTTTCCCTCTCAGTGCACAATTCTACCTCCCCGGCCCAAGAAGCCTTAGAACCACTGCCCTTCCCAGACTGGGCATCCTGAATCTTCTTTCCTTTTGCTTTGGATGCCAACATTCTCTTGCCTGGCATTGAATAAATCTTAGAGCCCCAACTTGTCTCCAAGTCCTGTGTTCTTGAGTCCAAACTCTGCATTTCCATGTCTAGATAGTTAATGAACTCAATGACTTGTCTTCATGCTGGTTTGTCCTCAAATTTCTGCAGCAGAATCAAGCTCCCGCTTCACTGAGGAGTGTCCCTAAGGGGAAGAGAGCTCCACAGGCAGCTGCTGGCTGTGCCGATTTGTGTGTCTCTGCTGCCACTGACAGACGCACTCCTTGAGTGATTCAAATACCTACTCAGAGTCAAGCAGGGGTGTGGCACCAGTGAAGAGACAACATGCTGGGCTTTCATCCAGCGTTAGTCACCAGTGGCCTGACTGAGGGTCAGAGCCTTCTGTAGGAACTGTAGGAGGAGATCCTTAAGTTACTGGGGACGTACTCTCAGAGGGGACTTAAGGGTCTGGATTCTTCTTTCTACTTTGCTCCCTGAGACTTGATATAGGCAGGTCTACTCTGCTATACACCCCTTCCTCCCCACAGGCCCAAGTCAACCAATCACAAACTGGGAGCCAAAATAAAAAATAAATAAAAAACTTTTCTCTATGTTATTTAGTTAGCTCAGGTATTTTTATATTTACAAAAAGCTGACCGATACAGGTATTTATCAAGACTTCCCAGAACCCTTACCCCCAATGAGCATAAGCAACAAATATTATATTGAAAAGAATGAGAAAATAGGGAAGGAAACTCAGCTTCTTAAGCATATGTTTATCATAACATTTTTTTTCAAAAGGCAGTAAAAATATTAATAGTTTTATTTATATGTCCTCAAATTCATTTTATTCGTTCATTTTCATCTTACATTATCCGTAAAACCCATGGAGGAATATGTGAGGTGAAATCACCTCTGTGTGCAGCTGTGGGTGCCCAATGCATATACACAGAAGCCGGAGCAGAATGTCAAGGGTCTTCTGTTGCTCGTCCATACGTTTCCCTGAGACAGTCTCTCACTGAACTGGAGTTGCCATTTTTTTGATCAGACTGGATGACAGAAAGCCCTAGTCATTCTCTGGTCGCCACTCCCCACAGACTTGACATTAATAACATGCACAGAAATGCCCACCTTTTAAATGGTGTTAGAGATTGAACCCAGGGAGAATCAGGCCTTCACACGTGAACAGCCGTTCTTACCTGCTGATCCATCTCCCCACTTCTCCATTTCACCAACTACTCAGACACCAGCTGTACTCAAAGTGTCAGCAGCAGTGAGATGGGTGAGGGGACTCTGTTCACACTGCCCCCACCCCACAGCAGCCTGAAGAGTTCTTGCCGGAAACCTCAACTCAGAGGAAGCTCAGATCCTTCACCACAGGAGAGAATGTTAGGACAGACAGTAGGGAGCAGAATTCATGGATAAGACATTTCTGTGAGAATTAACAGAAAAAACGGTACTCAAAGAAAGGATAACTTGAACCCAAGCATGAATGTGGGCCTCTCTAGAAAGTCACATGTAAATCTTAGCAACAGCCATACATACAATCTCAGCGGCTTTCAAGTTACATCTATCTCAAATGGTTGCTAAGAAACCTTTTTTTGTTTTTTTCCTTCTCTTTTCCTTCTTTTTCAATAAATGAGATCAGACAATGGCTCTGGACGGGCCTTGGGTAAGACTGTAGTTAATAAGATAAAACTGTGAGCTACAAGACCACGTCTTTTACTCTACATGGGGTTCTTGTGCAAGTCCTAGAAAATGTCATTTTCAAACTAGGTTTTCAATTTGGGCCTTAGGCATTATTGTAGTTTGCATAGATGGCCCCCAATATATTCAGTGTTTTATTAGTTTACTCTGTGCCATGATATGTTGAAAGTATACAACTTGTTTGATTTTACACGATTCACATCTAGGAGACAATCTTAAATCTCAGAGGAGACCTGGAACTTTGGAACTATCTCAAGTTGGTCAAGACTGTGGAAACCTTTGAAATTGGATGAATACAATTTACAATATGTGATGGTTTTGAATCTATTGGGGGCCAGAGTTGAAATGTGGTAGTTTGAATAGATGGCCCCCAATATTCAGTGTTTTATAGTTTGTAGTTTGTATCTACAGCCACCTGGCTGAAGGAGGTGTCACTGGGTGGATCTTAAGGTATGATGGTGAGTTTGATATTCCAATCTAAAGATATGCAAAGTATGTTGTATGGCTTTTGGCTTGTGGCTTCTCTCTCTCTCTGCCTGGTCCTGTAAGAGCAGGCCAGCTTCTTCTAATATTATAGAACTTCCCCTGGATCTGTAAGCTTTAATAAATATCCATAACTGTGCCTGGTTTGGAAGTTCATCTCAGCAAGCCTGAAGCTACTTCAAGCATGATTCTTTAATATTCTTATTTGAAACATACCTATATAAAAAATTTGTTTTTATGAAGGCAGACTTCATAGAAAATGCTGAGTGTACTGGAAGTCTCGACTCTGGTGGCAAGAATCTTCTAAGCACACTCCTTTCCCTAGTCCCTCTGATTTTCCCTGTCTTTCTATCCAGCAGTTTGTGCCAAATGCTGCTGGCAGAACATCAATGAGGATGGCCTCCCTTTGGGCAGCAGGGAAGTTAAAGGACCTCAGAGAAATGATGATGACTGTCAGGATGACTACAGCAAGAGTCACTGGGGCCCATCTATTGCATGGACATGACAGCTTGCCCTCTCCTTCTGGTCAAGCCTATCTTATTACCTATTCCATGCAATGGGTCCTTTTCTAAAGAACCACATAATTAATGCATTTACTACATGTGCTATATATGTAGACTATTTCCCACAGCTAGAATGTCAATTTTAAGATAGAAGAAGGTCCCCATAGGAAGCAAGGGTGAGAGTCTATGGTAAATTACAAGCTAGTCACGTAGCCCATTGTCAAAAAAATAGGAAGTGACTCATTCAATGTCCCTCAAGATGAGTAAAATCAGTTGGGAGAGGGCATGGATGAAGGTACAATGATGCATCACCACTCCACAAATGGGATGAGCAATGCATGATCAGCTCTCCAGTTGGGCTGAGGGGCATACAAATGGTGTGTGGCCCCTCACGGATCAGACTCACTATGCATGACAAGAATCACCAATCTTAATAAAGACTACCTGGGCTGGAGAGATGGCTTAGCAGTTAAGCGCTTGCCTATGAAGCCTAAGGACCCCGGTTCGAGGCTCGGTTCCCCAGGTCCCACGTTAGCCAGATGCACAAGGGGGCGCACGCATCTGGAGTTCGTTTGCAGAGGCTGGAAGCCCTGGCGCGCCCATTCTCTCTCTCTCCCTCTATCTGTCTTTCTCTCTGTGTCTCTCACTCTCAAAATAAATAAATAAAAATTTAAAAAAATAAATAAATAAATAAATAAAGACTACCTTAGTTCCTAAGTGTCTTTCTCTGCCCATAAAGTTTCCACTTAGCCCACTTCCTCTTTTGCCCATAGTCATCCATCCTTCATTGATATATGATAATGAACTCAAGAGCCACTGGCTCAAGCCAGCTTTAGTGACCCTTGATCTTCCTTAGGCCCCTGAATTAAACCCACTAAAGCCAAGAAAGGCTCCATCCTTCTCAAACCCTATATCAGTACCACAGGGAGGGTAGCTTGTTGCCTTAGTTCACTGACATCTCAAGGTTGGTATATAGTAAGCATCGATGAAAATTTTTGAGTGATGGATAGATAACAAAAGTCTAAGAAAACATACAACAGGTTTATGGGAAAGGTGGAATACATCTCAGTGGCCAGAGGCTTTGTCAAGTGAGTACCACTTGAAATGATTTTTAAAAATGGGTCAGATGGGGCTAGAGAGATGGCTTAGTGGTTGAGGTAGATACCTGCAAAGCCTAAATACCCCAGTTCTATTCTCCAGGTCCCACGTTAACCAGATGCACAAGAGGGTGCATACGTATGGTGTTCGTTTGCAGTGGCTAGAGGCCCTGGCATGCCCATTCTCACACACACTCTCTCTCTCTTCTCTGTGTCTAATAAATAAATAAAAATAAAATCTTTTAAAAATGGGCCAGACATGGTGGCAAGGTAATGGGGTCCCTTGAAAGTAGAATTAGGGAATGCCTTTGAGCCTGCAGGGGAAGAATCTAGGTCATTTCACTTTGCTACAGATCAGAAACGTCCAAAAGATCTGGAGCATCCTTATCTTTGCCCCCTGGGGGAGTCCTTCCACTTCATGAGATGATCACCCTTCTAAGACAGCCCTTGCTAGAGGATTAAGATTTCTGCAAAGATTGCCCATTCCCATAAAATCTGACCTCAGATACCTGACATCAGGAGTGGACTAACCAGTCCCATATAAGACCCCAATCTGGGTCTCAGAGTGGGATTTTCCATTTATGGGAAAGCTACTCCTGACCAAATGGACAGGATCCTTGCATTTCCCTGCCTTTCCTTTAGCTCTAAGCTATGTCTCTCTAAGTTCTCCCTCTCCTAAGCTATAATTTAATAAAATATTTCTGAATCTTATCCTCTGGTCTATGGATTCCATTTGTTGAAATTCATATCTGGAGCCCTCTGACTCACTTGGAGTTTTGTGTGACAGTCCAGAGCCCTAAATCTGAGTTATTGCCCACCCTGGGATAAAGCTCCAGGTCTTTCAAAGACACTCCAAGTTCCTGAATCAAGATATTCCAGACTGGCCAGGTGTGATGGCACATGTCTTTAATCCCACCACTTGGGAGGCAGAGAGAGGAAGATCTCCACGAGTTCAAGGCCACCCTAAGACCACATAGTGAATTCCAGGTCAGCCTGGGCTAGAGTGAAACCCTACCTTGAAAAGCAAAAAAACAAACAAAACAAAACAAAGATATTCCAGACTGAACTAAGAGCAGAATAAAGAGAAGTAGGGATGTCTTTGGCAAACTCATGGTCAAGGAAGGTTCCCACTATGCCACTGAGGGAGCCACTGGGGCAACAGTGCAGCACAGAGCTGCAAGGACTCAATAAGAGCTGGCTGGTAAACATGTCACATGCTGAATCAAAAAGACCAGATGGTCCTTGTGGGTGTTCAAAATATGTCAGCCAACCTGACCCATCCCAGGCCAGATGTAGAAAGATTAGGCAGGAAGGGGATCCTCAAGTAGCCAAATGGGTCGTGTCAGCCCCATCCACCCCCAAGGTACCTCCCTGAAAGCCAGTGGGCCAAATCCTCCTACACACAAGCTCCATCCCTTTGTCCTGGGCCACGGAAACCCTGGCCAAGCTATCAAGACCACTCCATTGTGTTTCAGTCCAGCTCACCACAACCACCTCTGGACGTGGGGCTGGTGGGGGCGGAAAGAGCATGCCAGCCTCATGGATTAGCTATTTAAAAACTGCAAACATAAGACCTATTTATACCAAATGGAGTCAGCTAAACTTTAGAGAGCCAGCCATATAGAAGGTTGTTGTGCAGGCAGTCACCTTTCCAAATGAAATTCATCGACCTTGGCAATTGCCACATTATTAATGAGGCCAAGAAGAACTGGCATTTATGGTAGGAGAGTTTTCTCCATGGAACAGATCAGGACAACACCTGAAAACTTCCTCCATCATAGAAAAAAAAAAAAAACAATTGAGTGCTTGGAGTCAAAATTCCTATCCATATTTCTATTAGAAAAGAACAAGCAGCAAAGAAAAGAAAGAAAACATTCACCACTTAAAAGTGTCTCTACAGAGGTGGTTCAGCTCTCAGCTGCAGTTATGACTCAGCTGTTCAAGGGAACTATGGAAAGAGGTGAGCCGTCCGCTGGCTGCCCCATGCTCCCTCCCGCCCTGCCCACCACAAAACAGTCTGCCAGCAAGTTTAAAAGACAGACAGCACAGGAATGCCTGAGCGAGAAGAGGGAGAAGGTGGAGGCAAGGTCATGCTCCCCAATGGCAGGTCTTGACTATCCTGGGCACCCACCCTTTCAGGTGGCTTCAAGAGGGCACCTGTCAAGACAGAGGGGAGAAAAGATGAGCCTTGAAGCGGCCCTACAAAGACAGGCACAATCACTCTGCGAAGCAAGCCCTTGCTGCCTTGTGGGACTGGTCAGAAAGGAAAAGCAAACTCAGCTTCCTGTCAGCATCTGGGCACCCACATTCCAGGCACACTGTCTGGACGTCTCCCGGGGAAAGGCTGACGAACAGAGCCTCACACAATAGGCATTTCAGTGAATGAAATGCAACCATTGTGCCTTTCTTACTGTACTCAGATGGCAAGCACAGCCCTGGCACTGCCAGCGAGAACCATTGAAGGAAGCCATGATGAGTCAACCAGACTTCTACGGTAGCAAGAAAAGGCAGGGGAAAATAGAGTATTTTAGAGAATTTACTTTTAGAAATTCACAATTCAAAAGCAACATTGTTCCTCATCACTGAAGCTCTTTCTTTTTACCCCAGGGTGATGCCTGCTATTTGACAGTCTGGAGAAAATATGTCCTTAACCCATTTGTGAGCCCAAAGGAAGGTTAAAGAAGGTATGGGGGTCATAAAGCAACACCTCCAGCCACAGCATGGAATTCTTTTGCATTTCCCTGATGCTTTAAGAGCTCACTGAGAAGGCACACTGCAGACACCTGGGCTGAAGAGCGGGCTGGGGAAGGGAGGCCAGCTGGATAGAAGCCCGGCTAAGCCACACTCTCTGAGCAGCCTGGCCGCAGAGCTACAGGAACAGATGAAAAGGAAAGGCATTGTACAGTGGCCTTGGAGCTCCGCTAAGCTCTCTGGAGGCCAGAGTGGCCTGTGCTCTCTTACCCTAAGAAATGACCAACAATATTAAAATTCAGACCTCTCCCTCATATACATGTGTACCAAACACATAAACACATCCCACACACCACACACATACCTAAAGCCTCCATCTGGACAATTTTTCTAACAATGTTATAAAGCCTGCATTACAGTTTAATTCTCTATTCTTCTCACAAACATTTTCATTGGTGAGGAAAGTAAACAATCTACCAAAAGCCACCGTAAATCATGGAAGTCAGATGACCTCACTGAGAATCCTGAGTCATGCTCAGTGCTCTGTACAGTGGAAAATGGAGGCAAGTTAAATGAACTCTAATAATAATAATAATAATAACGACAGAGAAAAATAGTGGAGATGAGACTTATTACCAAATAATACCAGAGACTTTCAGCAAGTGTGGGATGTCAAACCTGACTTTGGTATCAAGCTGTGTGCCTCTGGGCGCCATGGAGATGGCCCCGTGGGTGAGAAGACTGTGCAAGCACGGGCCCCAGAGCTCAGTCCCCAGAGCCACAGAAAAAAGCCAGACATGGCTGCACACACCTGCAAAACCAGATGAGGGGCCAGAAAAAGGGGGTCACTGGAACTGGATAGTCAACGAGCCTAACTGAAAAATGGGGAGCCCCCACTGGGCATAGTGGTACACGCCTTTAATCCCATCACTCGGGAAGCAGAGGTAGGAGGATCACTGTGAGTTTGAGGCTACCCTGAGAATACAGAGTGAATTCCAAATCAGCCTGGGCCAGAGTGAGACTCTACCTTAAAAAAAAGAAAAAAAGTAAACTGTGAAGCTGGGGAGATGGTCCAGTGTTTAAAGGTTGTAAAGCTTGCTGGCCTGGGTTCAATTCCCTATGTAAAGCTGGAGACAGTCCAGAACTCATGGTCGTGGCAAGGTTGTCCTCAGAATTCCACGTGTGCGATGGCAAATACACCTGCAAAATCAATATTGTTTAAAAGTGGTAACTCCTCCCTAAGCCAGGCGTGGTGGCACACGCCTTTAATCCCAGCACTCAGAAGGCAGAGGTAGGAGGATCGCCGAGGGTTCAAGGCCAACCTGAGAATACATAATGAATTCCAGGTCAGCCTGAGCTAGAGTGAGACCCTACCTTGAAAAAAAAAAAATAGTAGTACCGTGGCACTGGAGGAGAGGAAATGAGAGAAAGTAATGTTTGGTGCATATCATCAAAATGCAATATACATGTATGAAAATGTCAAAAAGACAGTAAACAAAAAAAAAGGTTAATAATGAAAATTATAACAGACCCAGAGTTATAGAGTCCCAAAGCAAGGGCGGGAAAAAAGGAAGGAAGGAAAGAAAGGAAGGAAAGCGGGAGAGAGAAGCAAGCGAGGGAGGAGAAGGAAGGAAAGGAGGAGTTGGGGTTTTTTTGGTTTTTTTGTTTTTTGGTTTTTCAAGGTAGGGTTTTACTCTAGTCTAGGCAGACCTGGAATTCAGGGCGACCTCGAACTCACGGCGATCTTCCTACCTCTGCCTCCTGAGTGCTGGGGTTAAAGGCATGCGCCACCACGCCTGGCTTAGGGAGGAGTTTTTACCTTTGGTTCATGAAATGCACTACTTGTTCACATAGTGAACTCATTTCACGTAGGTTTTTGCTGTTCAGTAAAAGTGCCAATGGGTGCCTGTCTGCAGAGGAAGCCACAGCCACAGTGCCGTCAGAGCAGCAGCGGCCGCAGATGCAGCAGGTTTACTGTGGCGTAAACTAGCCTTCTTTACGGTTTCCTTGCTCCTGGAGCTCCCACTGGAGGCCGCAGCCCACTCCTGAGATAGAGGCATCAGCAGTTAGTTCCCTCGCCTCCTGGGCTCTGCTCCTAGGAGCAGTGTGCCCACTTCTGAATAGCAAAGTTCCACAGGCTTTCTAAATCAAGGCTGTGCCCCCTAAATCGGGCAAAAATGTGGTTATCTAAAGGAGAAAGGAAACTGAGTAAATGAGTTAAGGGCAGGAACTAGACTTTCATGAATCTCTTAAAGATATGACTTTGGAACCATGGAAATATTTTACTTAACTACAAAACATGGGCCTTTATGAACACAGACTTCTCCACATCCCCTTGCTTTAAAGACTATGAGCACACCTGAATGGACACGGGAATTAGCAGGAGTGCCGGGGCATCTGACACGTGAGTGGGCTGCCGGGAGAAGTCAGATGGAGGGAGGCAAAGCGAGAGAAGCGTGTCCCACTTACCTCAACCTTGCTGTCGGCCTCACAGTCCGCAGCTGGGAAATACACAACCTCCTGCACTTCGTCCCTGGGGCGGGCAGAGTTCTTCCCAAACACCACCAGACCATCCTTAGCCCGGGGTGGCAAGGCCACAAAGCAGTAACTTGGAGGTGCTCTGGCCATTCTGGAATCAGAAAAGCAAGCAAGAAATGGCAACGGAACCAACATGGAACAGGCCAACCACACGTGCTTGAACTGCATGCCACCAGTTGAGGCAGGTTTACTATTGAACCATGAGCAGTCAGTTCATGAAGCGATCCTGGTTAGCTAACCAGGGGGCACACCTGGAGTAGAATTACAGAGACCAAATATTGTTTAGTTCTCCATGGGACTGAATAAGCTGAGACTGGCAACAGTCTACAGTGGCAGCCAAAAGAGAGCAGTGATACAGGAGAAAGGAAAGGAGGTTCACACTCACACATACACTGCAGTCACATGAGCACAGGAATAAGTGGCAAGTGATTGTCCCTTGGTATTTACAGGAGATTGGAATCCACAGAAACCTCGCTCCTTTCTCTGAAAGACCATGTAGCATTTGCACAAGTCCTATCTCATCTCCTGTAGACTTTAACTCATCTCTAGATCATTTATGGCACCTAATACAGTGTAAATGCTACATAAATAATTCATCTACTGTGTTGTTCAGGGAATAAAAAGAACAAAGTCTGAGTATGTTTAGTAGAGACACAATTCTGTCCTGCATTTCTGCTCCTCAGCTGGCTGAGCCCACAGATAGAGAACCTGCAAAGATACTGTGAGCTGACTGTACCTCATGCACTATGCGAGTGCCTTGGCCCAGACAAGCATGGCCACCATGTAATGGATTTGAGGTGTTACAGGAACTTGACTTGATGAATGGAAAGCTATCACTGCCCTCCCTTTTAAAAAATAACTCTTACTCTTCCTCGGTGACATAATGGTCAGGCACCTTGGCTTTTCCTCCTTTTGTGGGTGCTTCCCTGAGCTGGGTTGTCTCTCTTAAACAGACACTGTACATCCTAACTACTACATCCTTGTGTCCTCACTCAGTGCTCATTCCCTGGGAATATCCATGCATGCCCAGAGCTTCCCTGGTCAGTTACACACCAATGACCTCCACGTTTAAGGCAGCTTGAATTGCTTCCCGGCCTTTTGGCTAAGATCAAGTATTAAGGCCAGCTTGGTTCCCCACTCGAGGTCCCTACCCCCACACCCAGCTTACTTTCCTGATATGCAAGGATGAGCATTCCCAGAGTGGTTCCGTATGTCAGAGCCCGGCTTCACTACTCATCCCACTGGAGCGTCTGGGCCTCAGGCACCTTCCTTACCATCAGCTTCTCCATCACCCAGCACAAGGCCTAGTCCTGCAGGTTGTGTCTCCTAAACCTCTATGGAAATTAGCCCCTTGCTTCCATCGCAGCTGCCGCCACCCTGCACCACCATCTCTAGTCTGGACCTACCCATGGTCTCTCAGTGGCTGGTGCAAAGCCTGTTACCCGCCTTCCAAAACGTTCACCACCTTGTTCCCAAAGAGACTCTTTCATAATGAAGATCTAATTATGTAATCTTTGCTTAAAATACCTCAGAGATTGACTGCAGCTCTCAAAATAAAGACCTGACAAATTAAGTCTAGTCAACCTTGTGTCCCCTCCTTGGTTTTTTTTCTTAATATTTTATTATTTATTTATTTGAGAGGCAGAGAAGAGGTAGGTAGAAAGAGAGAATGGGCACACCAGGGCCTCCAGCCACTGCAAACCAACTCTCTAGACTCATGCGCCCCTTTGAGCATCTAGTTTACGTGGGTCCTGGGGAATAGAACCAGGGTCCTTAGGCTTCACAGGCAAATACCTTAACCACTGAGCCATTCCCTCAGCCTCCCACCTTAGTTTCTAATCACACAACTCACTCCCTTGCACTCACAACTCCAGCATACCAACCTTTTCCTAGCTCTCCAATATCCCAGGACCTCTGCACACGCTCCTCACCCTTTCCTGGGCATTCCTTTCCCTGCTCTCAACACCAAAACTAATCACCTAATTAACTCCTTAAACCTCACATTACAGCTTAAAAGTCACTCTAATTTATGTTAGTGTAGTATACACTTTCATAAAATGACTGTCCTTTTTTCTAATAAGTCACAGTCTGAAATGAGATCATTCTATGATCAACAATCAGTGGTTTCTCCCTCCAAAGCCTTCACAGTGTAAAAGCAGAGATCATGTCTTCTATACCAGTGTGGACCCAGTTCTGTACAATGTCTTATGTACAATGATCTTTCACAAGTAATAAGTACTCTTTTCTTATTTTCTATCAGTCTACAAACTGAGCTTGACTCCCTACACCTCTTTTTTTTTTTTCTTTTTGTCATTTGGCCTCTGCACCTAGCCTAAATGTCCTTCCTCTAGTCTTTTTGCATATCAAGATTTGATTCAAAACTGTACTTTTTCAAGAAGGTTTCTATAAAGGGTTCTGTGATTTATTCAGCATCTGACAAAACTAACACATTCAGCTTATTCCAGAATAATGTACATTTGTTACTTGTAAATATGCTTCATTGTTCCCCCCCAAAAGCCCCTTGAGGGCAGGTACCATGCCACCCAACTATAGTTGGTCCTTCTCCTGTGCCTGTGTGTTTGTTTTAAAGAGTGAAGAGAGCCAGCAAGCTTCATCACAACCAGCAGCAAACTGGCTAAGTGTTTTTAGTTTGCCTGAGTGCCAGTTTACACAATGGCTAGCCCAGAAATGACCTGGAGCTCCTGGATCAGCTACTGATAGAAGCAACCTATTGCACACTGTGGTGTGGTAACCACTGGCCTCACTTGCAACTGTTGAGGGGCAGTTAGCATGGTGGCAGAACTGAGTTTCCAGCTTTATTCAAAACTTTACATAATTTACATTTTAGTAGCCATGTGTGGTTAAGGACTTTACTGGGTGGGGAGCAATACTTTCTCCCAAAGGAACCCAAAAATAAAGATTTCCCGATCAAGGCTTTTGCTAATCCCAAAGTACTGACTTGTCACTTATTCCAGTGACAAAATATGCTCTTGCCCATGAAAACTCAGTTAGCAAAGAGCTGGGCGCATCTAAGAGACCCAAAGGAATGTCAGGGAGTGGCTACGGGCAGGCTAGGGTAAGCTCTTCCTCCAAGTTCTGAAAGCAGGCTCCGCTCCTCCAGAGGTGGATCTCAGTCCTAAGGCTGACTCCACCACAAAACTGGAGCTTAGTTCAACTTGCAAAACCTTACACAGACTTTGTCTACTTGCTCCACTAACTCTAGCTCAAAAATTCATTTTGAAGCCTTCATTTTTCTTCAAGCACCCACCTATCTTCTGTAAGTAAGAGTATTTTTTCCTTTTTTCTCTTTCCTTCTGTTCTTTGTTTATTTTTTTTTTTTATTTATTTGAGAGTGACAGAGAAAGAGGGGGAGAGAGAGAGAATGGGCATTCCAGGGCCTCCAGCCACTGCAAACGAACTCCAGATGCATGTGCCACCTTGTGCATCTGGCTAACATGGGTCCTGGGGAATCGAACCTTGAACTGGGATCCTTGGGCTTCACAGACAAGCGCTGAACTGCTAAGCCATCTCTCCAGCCCTCCTTCTGTTCTCTGGATGCCAACCTACATCCTGACCATGCTTACTCAAACACTTTGGGGCTTTTCTACCTTTTTCTCAATAAATCTCCTGTGCTTTACTCCCAAAGAAGGAGGAAGAAGAAAGCGGCAGATTGTTGGGGAGAGGACACACAAGTGGGTGGGGGCTGAGGTGCTGCTCTGTCAGCCTGAAACTGAATCACTCTATCTCTGATCCCATACACCCCACTGTGGGTTAGGAACTCCGTTGAGTAAACAGGAACCACAAGGTGTTTAGAAAAACATTTTAAAGGCCAAGCATGGTGATTCACACCTATAATTGTAGAACTTAGGAGGCTGAGATAGGAAGATCACTATGAGCTCACGGCCAGCCTGGATCACAGAGGGAGTTCCAGGTCAGTCTAGGCTAGAGTGCCTCAAAAAGAAGGAAAAAGAAAGAACAGAACAGAGAAGAGAGACAAAAAGCCCTTTAAGAAATAATACATGCACCTGCATTTGACGGAGCACGGATCAGCACTCACATAAGCAGCTCTAAGCTGGGGTCTGTAAGAGTACTCTTCCTTCCTTCTTTGTGTGGTGCTGGGAACCAGGCCCAGAGCTTTGCAGGAACTCTTCCACTGAGCTAAATCCCCAAGCCCTTGCGTACGTCTTCTCTGAACAAATACGTGCATGTGGGTACTTGATAGAGACCTAGTATTTCTCTTTTACTGTGGTTTCCAAGGGGAAAAAAGCCTTAAAAGTAGCAAGCTAAGGGTCAGGTTTACTGAATAAGGCTGTTTTGTGGCCAAAGCCCATTAGGATGCCTGCCAGGTTAGTAATAAACTTGCAGTTCTAATTAATGAAACACTCCAATTTAACTCCCATCAATGGCGAGGCTAACAGGCATTTCCTAATTCCTCACTGGGAGCATTTTAAAATGTATTTTGCTCGCTAGATCTCTCTTGCTAAAATTATTTTTAATGATGCATGCTTTGGAAGAGAGGAGATAAGGATATAAGTTAGAAATGTGAAAATATTATGGCAGGTATCATTTATGTGGTTGAAAAGTAAGACAGAATATCCATTAGCTGGCACAGTACAACAAATATATCTGGTATTTTTTTTTTCCCAATACCTATACCAGTCAGAAAGCCATCAGCTTTATGTCCAATAGACTTTGTAAGATATTGTAATATTCTCTACCTGTGCAACTGATAGCCATTAGCCAAACAACATTGATGAGTATTGGAATGTGTGTAGTGCAACCAAAGAACATTTTTTAAATATTTATTTATTTATGAGAGAGAGAGGCAGATATATAGAGAGATAATGGGCATGTCAGGGCCTCCAGCCACTGCAAACAAACTCCAGACACATGGGCCACCTTGTGCCTCTGGCTTACATGGGTGCTGGGGAAGTGAACCTGGGTCCTTTGGCTTTGCAGGCAGGCACCTTAACAGCTAAGCCATCACCCCAAGGAACATTTTTATTTAATTTAAAATTAAATAGCTAACATTATGCTAAGTAACATTAGGCAATCAGAAAAGCAAAACTCCAGGTTGATTATCCCTTGGCCAAATGCTTGGGACTGAAATATTTTAGATTTGGGGTATTTTCAGATTTGGACATATTAGCATACACATAATGAAATACCTTGGGTAGGGACCCACTTTCAAACAAAACTTCATTCATATTTCATATGCACCTTCTACACATTGCCTGAATGCAATTTTACCCCACATATTTCATTCAGTATTCTTGTCTTGACTGATCTCACAATGCAGCATGTGTGAGATTTTCCACTTGTGATGCAGTGCCAGACGTATGTTGCAGACATAAGTTGCAGATCTTAGTGTGGTAGTTACTTTCCTCATTGATGTGATCAAATGCCTGACAAGAAGTGACTTGAAAGAGGAAGGGTTTAGTTTACAGCTGTAGAGGAGACAGTCCATCATGGTGGGCAGGCAGGGAGGCATGGCACCAGGAAAATGAGGCAGCTGGTCACATTGTGTCCATAAACAGGACACAGAGACTGGTGAAACAGGCTAAGAAGCCTCAAGGTCCCTCTCCAGGGTCTCACCTCCTCTAGCTAGATCCCACCCCAAGACCTACCCTGCTGGGGACCAAGTTGAACACTTGGAACTATGAGGAACATCTTACATTCAAACCACAGTACCAGATGAGGCTAATCTGGGCTCCAAGATTTCCATTATATTACATTTCTAAAGTAGGCAAATACCTAGAAATTGAAAGTAGAATGGGTATTGCCGGAGTTTGGGGTAAGAAAGGAATGGAAGAGTGTCCATTTTGTAAGATGAAAAATCTCTGAAAATTGGCTGCACACTGTAAACATACTTAGCACTGATGGTCCGCACAACTGGAAACGGTGGAGATGATGGGTTTCACGTGTGTGTTTTAGTGAAATGCCCTCGCATGGCAGAGGCTTCCATAGCGGAGCACCCTGTGCGGCTTCACTTCCGCTGCCGTCACTGTCGTGAGCTCCCAAGCCAGCCTCCCTTCCCCATAGAGCTTGCCTCAGGACTCATGACTTCCTCTCAGGGACAAGACGTCAACTCTTCCGGAGCTCGGAGCTCACTGCACCGGCACTCACCTCGGCCGGTGGCAGGAGGCTGGCCGTCAGGCTCGTGGGACCGAGCGTGGTACGCCTGTAACCAGGAGACCGCTGCAGAATGTCTAGACGAGAAGAGAGGAAGCTGCGCAGGAGAAAAGGGCTTTGTCCTCAAGTTCACTGAGGATTTATTTCTTTGCATGCCTGCCAAACTGCCCTGCCCCTTTATCTCCACGAAACAAGAGTGACCCTCATTAGTTACCTTAGCCAGTTGTAAGAAAGCCTAGAGTTGCTTGAGAGGAAGAAAATGACTGTGTCTATGAGCTAGGCTTGTCAACTGTCTTGCAACTAACTTTGACAAACGGCCTTTCCTGACACAAAGGCTGCAAGCCAAACGAACAGACAGGCCTCCGTAGCCCCGCCGCCACGCTCTACTAGGGAGCTCTGGATTTCAAATCTGTGAAATGCCACTCTTCAGAAACGCGAAGAAATTATTTTGTTGATTGACAAATTCATCTTTTAAATTATTATCATTCCTACTGAATTGAAAGTGGGACAAATGATACTCATTCATAAGTTGGATTTTTATCAAATTTTTGCTATCAAAATAGCAAGGAATAATGAAGTATTTGGGAAAGGAAATATATAAAAAGTGAAAATTACCCCAGACTCACCTAAGGGAGGGACAGAGTCTACGTGTTTCCTTAGAAGTGACGAAAGCTGAGCATAAACGCAGGGAATGCACAGTGGGAGACTCCGCACCATTAGCCACCACTTCGACTGACGGTCTAACAAGAAAGACCTGCTTGGGACTGGAGAGAAAGTACTTGCTTGCAAAGTCCGATGACCCCAGTTTGATTCCCCAGCACCCGTGTAAACCCAGATGAACAAAATGGGGCATTAATCTGGAGATTGTGTGCAGCAGGAAGAGACCCTGGCAACACATACTCAATTCTCACTCCCTCTTCCTCTCCCCACCCCCTCTTTCTGTCTCCCTCTTTCTGTTGCTCAAATAAATAAAAATATAATAGCTCTTAATTATTTATTTCAGAGAGAAAGGGAAACAGAGAGAGAGAATGGGCATGCCAGGGCTTCCAGCTACTGCAAATGAATTTCAGTGCCAGGGATGTGATACCTTCCAGTGAGTTGTTGGGCAGAGAGGTCCCTGGTGCCTCTAAAACATTACAGGCCATGCTAAGGGTCGTGGTTTCCCACCAGGAATAGATGGTATGACCCTATTGCTGAAGATTCCACATACTTAGGCTGCAAGTTCACTAGGAAATCCTGCTGGAGCTGAGCTGAAAACCTTCTGTATATAGAACAGCTGACAGAAACCTGGAAAAAGCTATGCTGCATGCAATTCAATGGGAGAAAGAGAAATTATCAGTGGAGATACTCAACAGTGGACACTATAAGCCTTAAATTTGGCCAGCCAAGCCAAGTGAGCCAACAGGTGCAATAGTGGCATGCCTGTTATGGAAGAAACCAACTATCCTCTAATTGGACTGGAGGCCTAATCCACAAGTGGGAATATATGCCTGATGCCTGATACTGAAAACCTACAACAGGGGTAGTCTGCTGGTATCTGGCTAAATGTGTATACGATGCTCACTAAACTGCCTGGTAAGAACTTCTTTTAATGTTCATACCCATATGTTAATGCTACTTTCACTTTTGGTTACAGAACCTTCTCTTTGCAGATGGCAGTGACCTTGAAATGACTCAGAAGGCACCATGGTGCTGAGAAGAAGTGACAGAGGAGTGCTCAGCACTGAAATATCTCTATCAAAGCTTCCAAAGCTCAGGGTCCATTGCAGAAGAGGTGGCAGAAAGAATGTAAGAGCCAAAGGAAGACTAAGACTCCTTACAATGTGCTCCTCCAGATACAAAATGGCCTGGATATCCATGACCTTGCAGTACTAGACCCTACCTACACAAGACCATTTTAATAGGAGGAAAAGATGATGACATCAAAATAAAAGAGAGACTGATTGATAGGGGAAAGGGCATGATGAAGAGTGGAGTTTCAAAGGGGAAAGTGGCAGGGGAGGGAATTACCATGGGTTATTGTCTATAATTACGGAAGTTGTCAATAAAAAATAAATTAAAAAAAGAAAGACTCTCTAGGGTGTTAAGTAAATGTGTTAGTTCTGGCACTACAATGGCTACCAGAAAAAATTTATAACGATGAGTTATTTTGACTCACAGTTTTGCAGGTTCTAGTTTATGGTCCATTGACTCCATTGCTCTGGGGCTTAATGCCAGGCAACACATCTTGATGGTCACAGATGCTTGTTTAATGGGGAGGAGAGAAGGGAGAGAGTGGGGCTGGGCCATGATTCCCCTTTCAGGGCACACCCACAAGGACCTAAGACCTCCGGGACATCAAGGTCCTAAAACTCATAATAGTGCTGTAGGCTGAAAACCAAGCCTTCATTGGGCCTTGGGGGGTGGGGGGGGAGCACATTCAGTGCAAACTAGTCATTCAGCAGGCATTACAGCCTGCCTAGAGTCAATCATTTGCACCTCTCTGGGCCTCTATAAATGGGTGGTAAGAGGTCACATATTCCTCCTAGTGTTGTTGGGAGATCTAGCTGATATGTGCAAGAGCTTTCAAAGTGGTCAGAATGACATCTGGGATGACAGAATGACAGACTATGAAAATGAGAGGATACCTGATGAAGGGTTGTTCCTTGGTCAGAAATGTATCTGTTCAGATTTCTCAAATCAGTTTCTCCTGAAAGTGTCTAATTGTTCTTACATGTCTTGAAGATTTGCAAGCCTTTTTACCCCTACACTGCAACTAGTCTTTAGCTGACGTACTTCTCAGCAGCATATGAGACTTCAGATTGGCTGGTTTGACTCAGTATTGCCCTCGATAGTGTATTTTAGGAACCTGGATTGGCAGCTAAATTTTAACATCTAGAAATTTCCCATAGATATTCTGATATGTGTTTGACAATTTAAAGATCTGATGAGATTGGCCATATTCCTGTGTGACTGTTAAGGTAAAAATTGGGTCAGAAAGTAGGCTTGGGGCTCCTTTCAACAGGGCATGTGCTCCTGGAAGTCCCCTCCACTGCCTGACACTGGGGCCAGTCTAAAGGCCAACTCAATCACCATTATACAATTGTATTTCTTATAAGGCCTGTCTAGCTCTGCAGCCTATGTACACTGGGCAAGAAAACAGCATGCTTTGGAGACATATATACCCAAGTTTCCATCCTGACTGTCCCCTATATGGAAACATGCAGAGCACAACCCCAGGTTTATAGGAGAGTGCATGGAAAGTCCCTAGCACTGTGCTTGAATACAGTACACAATCAATGCTCACTTCCTATCCCCCACTGCTCACTGCTGATGTATTTGCCCAGGTTTTGTTCCCATCCCTACTTGTTCCCATCACCCCTGTCACCAGTGGTTGACACTAGACTCATCAGATCCATTCATATGCCAACTTAATCTCACTGACATCTATTAACAAGGCATACAAAAGAATAGGATGTCATCAGCAAAACTAGGCCTCTGTGAAATTCTCTGTGAACAAAGTTGACTTTTTCAAAAGCAACAAAATAAAGAAACTGCAAGAGAAAGATGAAGAGTGAAATCCCTTAAGATATACACCCACCAATGTGGTGAGTGGTACTTCACTCTTTATTTAAGCACACGAGACAAAAGTTACTGTGGTAACATGAACTTTGATTGCATACATGATGGCCTCAAGGAATGATTGTTAATGTTTTACATGGGATCACAGTGCTATGAAAAACTCTCTAAAGAAATCTGGGCTGGAGAGATGGCTTAGCAGTTAAGGCACATGTCTGTGAAGCCTAAGGACCCAGGTCCAATTCTCCAGGTCTCACGTAAGCCAGATGCACGTGGTGGCACAAGCATCTGGAGAATATACAGTGGTGGTAGATAGCATCTAGAGAGGGTATACATAGAGTACACAGAGGCTGTAGACAGAGGGCGCACAGAGTACATAGCTGGTGTAGATAGCGTATATAGAGGGTGCAGGCAGTGTAGTAGCAGGTATGGACAGCGTCTACAGTGGGTGGAAGATCACGAGATGGGAAGCTCCATGTATGCAGCTATGGGGAACCTAGGCAAATTAGACAAATATGGCCAGATAAAGTTCAATATAAGAAAGATGATCTCCTATACACAGCAGATTGGAAAGCAGTTTTCCATCCTTCATTGGGAATGAGGGAGGGGAGGGAAGGAAGGAGAGGAAGAGGGAGGGGGAAGGGAAGGAAGGAGCTATAAGATTAATAAATCAGACAGGTAACTGTCAAGATATCTCTTTTTGAAGGTGTGTTAAGGCTGTTTATGGTTGTTCATCTGTAACATGGGGCCAGGATATCAACCATGTACACTTACATGTAAAACATTTAGAATACAGATTTAAACATTAAGAAAAATGTTCCCTCAAATTGTTCTTTTTTAAAGTGATTTATTATTTGTTTGGGGAGGAGGGTTGTGCACTGGCACATGCATGAAGGCCAGATGACAGCCTTCAGATTGGTCCTCACCTTCCACCTCATGCGAGGCCAGGTGGTTCAGCACTCCATTTGCAAATTTCCAGGAAATTCTCCTGACCGCCTCCCATCTTGCCATAGGCACGGTGGTATTACAGAAGCCCACCACAGCTTCTGATTTTTTATATAGGGTCTGGGGATCCGAACTCAGGTCCTCAGTGTTGCACTACAAGTGCTTAATCCACTGAGCCATCTCCCAATCCCTTACGCTGTTCTTGAAGAACAGAGTCCTGGAGCTAAGGAAGAAGGTGTCTAAATACACAGGCCTGTAGTTAGCTGCCGAAAAGCATTCTCTGTGGGGAAATATTTGGAAGCAGCTAAGAAAGCCACATGTAGAGAGCTCCATCTCCTGCTGATCCTCCTTCTGACACTGCTGCCATTGTGTCCACCAGTTTGGCAGGTGGCTTTGAATTCTGACCTTCTCATTTCACCATCTGTCTTCCTCTCCCACTGTCTATTCTGAGCTTCCACCATTAATATAATTTGATGTGTACGTGTTAACTCTGTAAGCTGGGGTTTTAAGAGAACTTCCAAATTAATCTTAAAATGGAAGCTTATAACTTAACTCTCTCACCATAAGAAGTAGCATAAATATCCACTTCCTACAAAAATAAATATTTAAAAAGTGCAATAAGATCACTTTATGATGAGAAAAATGAAATTAAAACTTCTTTTAAATATCCATTTATGATGGAAATATTTTTTATGTTTCACCATTAGCAAATTCATCTGATTTTATTATTAAAAAGAAACTGAGCTGGGTGTGGTGGTGCACGCCTTGAATCCCAGAACTGGGAGAGGCAGCAGTAGGAGGATCACCGTGAGTTCGAGGCTACCTTGAGACTTCCAGGTCAGCCTGGGCTAGAGTTGAGACCCCACCTCAAAAAACCAAAAAAAAAAAGAAAAAGAAAAAGAAAAAGAAAGTGATACATTAGGTATAACATATTAGCATTATACACATATTTATATTTATAGACATGATGGTAGGCAGGTAAGAATATATAAGTATATATGTAGAATTGATGATAGATAATAGGTAGATAGGTAGGTAAATAGATAGCCAACACACAGAGATAGAGTGATAGAATAAATGATAGGTAGGTAGATAGACCAATATTGATCAATAGATGATAAATAATAGATGATAGAAAAGCTTGCTACTTAGAGACGGGATAGAGATACAGAATCTTCACATTTCACTTTACCTGGTTATGCAGCTTAAAAAAAACAGAACTTACAGTGAAGTCATATTACTTTAGTGACATTTTTACTTCATTAAACTGGTCATTTTAGTGAATAAGGACACCTTAAGACATTCCATTAAATCTTCTAGGTTACAAGGTCACTCCTGAGTGTAATAAAAAAAAATCTCTATGGCTTTACTTTAAGAACAAGTAAAAAAGAAAATGAACTCTTGATCACTGCATTTTTAAAAATTTTAGTGTTATTTATTTATTAGAGACAGTGAGAGGGAAAGAAAAAGAAAGAGAGAGAGAGAGAATGGACATGCCAAAGCCTCTAACCACTGCAAACTAACTCCAGATGCATGTGCCACCATGTGAATCTGGCTAACATGGGACCTGGGGAATAGAACCTGGTCCTTATGCTTTGCAGGCATATGCCTTAACCACTAAGCCATCTCTCCAGCCTGATCACTGTATTTTAATTGGGAATTTTTTAACCCAGATGAGTTGCCAACATGTATTTTGAGATTGTTACCACTTATAGGCATATATTCAACAGAAGGGAAAGTGGAGCTAAGATGCTCTCAAGGTCTTTATCATCGGGAAGAAGAAGTCTTCTGTGTGCAAGCAGGGAGGAAGGGTGGGGATGAGGGACAGGGAGAGAAATATACAGAAAAGGACTTGAAATGGGGAAGCTCACCAGTAAAGTGCGTGCTCCAAACCCTGCTTCAATTCCCAGCACCAAATAAAAAAGTAATGTGTTTGTATACGTGTGAACACGTGTGTACAATATCTGCAAAGAAACGTGGGATTGAACCTATAACCAGCATCATGCTAAATGGAGAATAACTCAAGAGTATTCCCAGTAAAATCAGGAATAAGACAATGGTGTCTACTTTTTCTACTCCTATTCACTATAGTGCTTGAAGCCTTCGCTAGAGTAAAAAGAAAAAGAAAGAAAATGGATACAAACAGGAAAAGAAGTCCAGGTACCCTTATTTGCAGGTGGTAGGGTTCTAACATAAGAGAACCTAGAGGCTGGGGAGATGCTTCAAGCATAAAGCACCTGCTGTGCAAGCATGTGGATCTGAGTCTGGATGTCCAGAACCCACATAAAGTCAGAGCCTAGTGGGACACGCCTTCAACCCCAGACCTGGAGACTTGGAGACTTGGCTTGCTAGTCTAGCCTAAATGTGAGTTCTAGGTTCAGTGAGGGACCCTGTCTCCAAGAATATGCCAAGAGAACTAAAGAGGACACCTGACATTAACTTCCACATGGCCACCACATACACATGAGCAGACACACACACACACACACACACACACAAACACACACTCACACCACATACATACACAGTCTGAGAGAGAAAGAGACCTAAAAACTCTACCGGAAAACTCCCAGATCTGGCTAACGCTTTCAGGAAGGTGGCAGGATGCAAAATTAACACACAAAAATCAGTAGCTTTCCTATATACCAGTTACAAATACACTGAGAAGGAAACCAGGGAAGCAATCTCATTTACAATAGCCTCAGAAAAAGTAAAATACTTTAAGATAAACCTAACCAATGAAGTGAAAGGCCTCTCCAAAGAAAACTTTAAAATACTGAAGAAAGAAATTCAGGAAGATAGGGCTGGGTCAATGGCTTACTGGATAAAGCAAGTGCAGCAAAAGCATGGTAACCTGAGTTTGGATCCCCAGATCCCATACACAGCTGTATGCTGGGCAAGGGAGAATCTGTAATACCAGTGTCCACAGTGAGCTAAGACGCAGAGACAAGAAAATTCCCTGCAAGCTGAAGGGCCAGCTAGCCTGATGAACAATGAGAGGCTCGCCTGCCTCAAACAAGGTGGCAAGTGAGGACACACCTGAGGTTAGGCACTGACCTCTATATGCATACCATGGCACATGTGTGCTGGTACTTACACACACACACACACGGGGGGGGGGATTGTGGAAGACATAAGAAGATGGAAACACCTCCCATGTTCATGCACTGGAAGAGTCAGTATTGTGAAAATGGAAGTATAGCATTCAGTGCAATCCCAATCAAAATTCCAGCACCATGCACAGAAAGAGAAAACATAATCTTAAAATTCATGTGGAAACACAAAAGACCCAAAATAGCCAAAGCAATGCTAAGCAAAAATAATAATACTAGAGGTATTATATCATTCTACATTTCAAGATAAACTACAGAGCAATTGTAATACAAACAGCATGGTACTGGTACAAAAACAAACATGTAGATTAATGGAATAGAACAAAGGACCCAGATCTAAGTCCATGAAACTACAGCCACCTGATTTATTTTAAAGGTGCCAAAATATACACCCTGAAGAAGAGACAGTCTCTTCAATAATGGTGCTAACAAAACTAGATATCTACATGTAAAAGAATAAAACTAGGTCCTTATCTCTCACCCTGCACAAAAATCAACTCCAAATGGATCAAAGACTTCAATTTAAAATGTGAAATTCTGAAACTGCTAGAGGAAAAAGTAGGGCATATAATCTAAGATATAGGCATAGTTAAGAACTTTCTAAATTGATCTCTGGTTGCTTAGGAAATAAGGCTAATATTTAATTAGAATCTCATGAAATTAAAAAGTATCTGTACAGTGAAAGAAACTGGCAACCAAGTAAACAGGCAATCTACAAATGGTAGAAACTCTTTGTTAGCTATCTATCAGACAAAAAATTAATAATTAGAATACACAATATACAAAGAGTTCAAAAAGCTAAACATCAGGAAAACAACCCAATCTAAAAGTGGGCTATGGAACTGAACAGAGATATCTCAAAAGAAGAAATACAAATGACCAATATTTTAAAAAGTGTTCAAAATCCTTAGCCACCAGGGAAATACAAATCACAACTACATTGAGATTGCATCTCACTCTAGTCAGAATAACTGTCATTGAGAAAAAAAAAATGTTGGATATGGGGAAAGAAGGACCCCTATTCATTGTTGGTGGGAATACAAACTGGACTATGGAAATCAGTGTGGAGGTTTCTCAGAAAGATAAAAAAGGGAGCTGGAGAAGTGGTTTATCAGTTAAGGCACTTGCCTATGAAGTCTAAGGACCCATGTTCTGCTCTCCAGATCCCATATAAACCAGACACACAAAGTGACACAAGTGTTCAAGGTCGCACGTGTGCACAAGAGGGTGCACACGTCTGGAGTTAACTGCAGTGGCTGGAGGCCCTGGCATGCCAACTCTCTCTCTCTCTCTCTCTCTCAAAAATAATTTTTCAAAAGATAAAAACAGAACTAAAACCAAAGGATTCTATACCCTATAACAGAGATACGTGCTCATCCATGTTCACTGCTACTTTATTCACAACATCTAGGAAATGGAAACAGCCTATATGTCCATCAAGCAAAGGATGGATGGTGAAAATATGCTCCATGGAACTACATACAATAGAATTTTATTCAGCTATAAAGAAAAATAAAAGTACGGAGCCAGGCGTGGTGGTGCACGCCTTTAATCCCAGCACTCAGGAGGTAGAGGTAAAAGGTAAGAGGATTGCCGTGAGTTCAAGACTACCCTGAAACTACAGAGTTAATTCCAGGTCAGCCTGAGCTAAAGTGAGACCATACCTCGAAAAAAAAAGTATGAATTTTGCAGGAAAATATTATGCTGAGAAGCGTAGCCAAGTATAAAACTATAAAATGTTGCATTTTCTCTTTCATATGTGGATCCTAGCTTCAAATTTTTAGATTTGTGTAAATTGGAGTGAGTGTCTTTAGAGGCCAGAAGCTCGAAAGGGACGATGTGAACAGGGAAGTGGAAGAAGGAGGCCTTGAAGGAGAGAAGGTGGTAGAGGGGACAAGGATGGATACTGGAGGTAGAAGGGTTTAAAGAGGGCTGAGGCCAGGGGATGGGGAAAATGAGGGAGTGGAAGAAGAGTAACCAAAACTAAGGGTATATGAAAGAGCCATATGGGAGCTTTCCACTCTGTAATTTAAAATATAATAATAGGGATGGACAGATGCTTTGTGGTTAAGGTATTTGCCTACAAAGCCAAAGGACCCAGGTTTAATTCCTCAGGACCTATATAAGCCAGATGCACAAGGTAGCACATGTGTCTAGAGTTCATTTTAAGTGGCTGAAGGCCTTGGCATGCCCATTCTCTCTACGTGTGTGTGTGTGTGTATGTGTGTCTTCCTCCTTCTCCCCTCTCTAAAATACTAATTTTTTTAAAATTTATTATAGTAATAATAAAGAGTCTGCACAAAGGTCGATAGGAGAGAATTCATCCGTGGTACTGTAAACCTGATCAAAAGCCCATGACTGAGGAGGTCATAGGTCTAGGGATAGAAGGCTTACTATAGAGACTCACAGTAAGTCAAAGTGCCAAGCTTAAGAGGCTATTGAGTGCTCAGCCGTAAACAGGACATCTACATTACCCACTCCAAGGCTCAAGGAACACCTCAGGAGGAGGGGCACATGTAAGAGCCAGAGCAGAAGGAGTGCTGTGGAATGCTACCTTCTGAACATGACATGGATGATGCATCCATGACCTTTCAGTGGCCATCGTTATCTGCACAAGATCACAAGACTGGGTGCATCAACATTCCATCATAGATGGGGGAGGAGCTATTGGCCACTAATGGTTGCAGGGGGAGGGTAGCCATATCCTTCAGTGGTATAGACACCATGCCCATGAACTGGGGAGATGGCTCGATGTAAAGGAGCTTAATTAAAAAGTCTCCTGGGCTGGGTTCAATTCCCCCAGCAACCACATAAAGCCGGATGCAAAGTAAAGCCATAATAACCCAAAACTGACTTTTGTTTGTAAGTCTTCCAGGTTATTTGCAGTGGCAAAAGATCCTGTCTCAAAGAAACTGGAGCACAGAAACCTTGAAATTGTCCTCTGACCTCCACATGAAAACCATGGCATGCACATCCACAGACACAGGCATGCACACACACATAATTAAATAATAATAAAAAGTAAAATAACCCCAACCATGCTCATGAAAGCAACCCACTCAGTGAGTCAAAAAAAAAAAAAAAAAAAGACCAGGCATGGTGGTGTACACCTTTAATCCCAGCACTCAGGAGGCACAGGTAAGAGGATCACCATGAGTTCGAGGCCACCCTGAGTCTACATAATGAATTCCAGGTCAGCCTGAGCTAGAGTGAAATCCTACCTCAAAAAGAAAAAGGAGAGAGAGATTCACCAAGAACACAGCACTCTTGCTTATTTCCCCAATTATTCTTAGTTTCAGCTGGGTACCAGCACAAGGGTAAAGGAGATAGACACAGTGAACAATAAACTCCTACCAAACAAGATATCCAGAGCCACAGAAGCTCGCAAGACCTCATCACTGAAGCAGACCTAAAATGAACCCAACACTGCTCAGGAAGATTTGTGGAAGAGGGGGTGGAAAGAATGTCAGAGCCACACACTGGGTCATGACATGGAGACACTGCCTCCTACCCATAACTGCTGGCTAATCCCACAATGCACGACCCATATTCCCCAACAAGGAGGGTCCCTACAGAGGGGGAAGGTCAGAGAGGAGGCAACAATGGTGCCAACTTGACTGTATTCACTGAGTATAAAACTAATGAGAGAGAGAGGGCTGGAGAGATGGCTTAGCAGTCAAGGCAAAGTTTGCCTGCAAAGCTAAAGGACCTACGTTTAATTCTCTAGGAACCACGTATGCCTGATGTACAAGGTGGCACATGCATCTGGAGTTTGTATGCAGCAGCAGAAGGCCCTGACATGCCCATTGTCTCCCTCCCCGCCCAAATAATTTTTTTTTTTTTTTAAAGAGAGAGATGGAGAGAAAGAAACAGTAGAAAAGAGAAGTAGTACTCGGGAAGAAAGAGTTTCGAGGATAAGGGAGCAATAGGGTCTAGTATGACCAAAGCATACACATGCGATTGTCAAAAAATAAAAATAGATTTAAAAATTTTTTAAAGAAATATGAGATTGACCAGGTTTCAGAAGTGAAAATTAATGAAGAAAAACTAGTCCTGTATAGTATTAAACCATATTACAAAGTTTCAATATTAAGATGGCTTGATACTGATGCAAAATAGATGAACAGAATAGAGGGTCCTGAAGTCATCAGCATAAGAACCCAACATCTAGAGAAGACCAAATTTGAAATTAAAGTGAACTATGTATTAGTCAATAGATAATTCTGGTATAATTGACTCATTGAAATGGGAAAAGAAGAAAGAAATTTGTCCAGGTCCCTAACTCACTCCTTTCCAAAATAAGTTATTAATCAACTTTTAATTTTTTACAAAATGAAATCATAAAATACAAGACATATATATAATTTTGTAGTATTTATTTATTTTATTTGAGAGAAAGGGATTGAGAGAGAGAATGGGCACACCAGGGGTGCCTGTGCCATCGCGTACATCTGGCTCATATGGGTACTGGGGAACTGAAGCTCGGTCCTTAGGCTTTGTAAGCAAGTGTCTTAACCGCCAAGCCATCTCTCCAGCCCTTTTTATATTTTTTATTTGTTTATTTTATTTGAGAGAGAGAAAATTTTAAAAGGGGAAAAAAATCTATCTAAGCAAGCAAAGCATTCAGTAAATAAACAAAACCAGTAACTTACAAAGGAAAATGCTACAGAGTTATTTTTAACAGAACATAAAATTTATGTGGCTGGGTATGGTGGCGCATGCCTTTAATCCCAGCACTTGGGAGGCAGAGGTAGGAAGATCACTCTGAGTTCAAGGTCACCCTGAGGCTACATAGTGAATTTCAGGTCAGCCTGGGCTAGAGTAAAACCCTAAGACCCTACCTTGAAAACAAAAATTATGTGAGAAAGCTTTTTAAATAGATATTGGGAATATATTTGCAACATCCATCAAGGAAACAGTAAGAAAGTTTACTCCAAATGGAAAATATGCAAACTATAGAAACACTAGTTTAAAGACATGTTTTAAGGAAGTGTAGTCTATTTTATTTAGTTATGTATTTATTTGAGAGAGAAAGAGGTGGACAGAGAAAGAGAGAGAGAAAATGGGTTGCCAGGGCCTCTAGCCACTATAAATGAACTCCAGATGCATGTGTCACCTTCTGCATCTCGCTTTACATGGGTCCTGGGGAGTTGAACCTAGGTCTTTTGGCTTTGCTGGCAAGCGCCTTAGCTGCTAAGCCATCTCTCTAGCTATAGAAATATCAGCTTAAGAAAGATAAATTTAAGTAGCCAAAATATTTACTAAAAAAAATTTAAAGCCAGGCGTGGTGGCGCACGCCTTTAATCCCAGCAGTCGGGAGGCAGAGGTAGGAGGATCGCCGAGAGTTCAAGGCCACCCTGAGACTACATAGTGAATTCCAGGTCAGCCTGAGCCAGAGTGAGACCCTACCTCGAAAAACCAAAAAAAAAAAAAAAAAAAAATTCAATTTCACCATAATCAAATGACTACAAATTGAAATAAGGTGATGTTGTAGACAGTTCCACATTGCTAAGTTGACTTCCAAACAAACACAGTTTACAGAAGAAAGGTTTACTTCAAGCTTACAGGTCCAGGAAGAAATTCTGTCAGTGGCAGAAGAAGCTGCTTCCAAATATCCAAGCAGAGAGAAATAGCCAGACGTCCAGCAGCCACCAAAAGCAGCAGCAGAGAACCACAGCAAACAAGACCCCCAAGCCCTCTCTGCATACTCTGCATACCTTTGAGCTGAAAATGAGATCCGCCCCCAAACACACCTTGGGGCTAGACTCCAAGATCTGCCCCCAGTGACACCTCCTCCAGCCAGGTGGCTGGAGACCCAAATTACAAACTTTAATAAAACACCTGAGTCTATAGGGGACATATATTCAAACTACCATATATTTAATTTTATATTCTAATATAAAAATATTGGGCTGGAGAAATGGCTTAGCTAGTTAAGGCACTTACCTGCAAGGCCTTAGGATCCAGGTTTGATTCCTCAGTAACCACATAAGCCAGACATATAAGGTGGTGTATGTATCCGGAGTTCATTTGCAGATGAGGCCTGGGTGCCCTTATGCTCTCTCTATATATATCTGCCTGTCTCTCTCTCTCAAATAAATAAACTACATAAAAAGTATTTAAAACATATTAACAAAGATTTTAAAATTTGGTAATATTTAGTCTTGACAAAGGTGTGGGAAAAATATCTGTGGTGGTATGAATGTAAAATATTCCTCATAGCCTTCTGTGTTTGCATGCTTAATAACCAGACCATGGTGCTGTTTGGGAAGTGGAACCTTGCTAAGAGAGGTGTGTCACTGGTGTTGGTGTGTCACTGGGGGTGGGCCTTGGGGTGTCGCAGCCCAGCCTTGCTTGCTTGCCACACTCAGCTCGCTCATGCTACTTCTTCCCTGATGATGTGAAGATGTGATGATGCCCAGCTGTCTTCCTGCCATGCTCTCCCTGCCATTAGAAAACGTGCCCTCAAAACTGTAAACTGGAAATAAACCCTGTCTTGCCATAAGCTGCTTCTGGTACTGATACAAGCTAGGAACAAGATAGCGTTTTGGCTGATGGGCAGCTAGCCCACAGACATATGGATGCCACCTTGCCTGTTCTATCAAGACTAGAACTCATGTCCAGCCCAGTCTCATCCCGGATGGCAGCAAGAAACAACTCCTCAACAAATTTCTTGCTTCTTCTTTCAGTTTTCCTGGTCTCAGCACACCTGTGGGCTGACCCTTTCTGAGTCAGCCTCTTGAGTTCACCAATCAATCAGGCCCCTCCCTTACACTCCTAAATCTGATGATGAGGCTCATCCTAATTGGAGGTTTCATCCACATTAATCTCACAAACCATGTGTATGAAGTCTCTTGGCCCCTGACTTTATTGGTCTGTCCTGGCCCTTGGTCCCTTTGGCCTCTTTGATAAGCTCTTGGCTCTTTCCCTACACGAGGGGAATTTCTTTTCCTGGGCACTTCCCTGCTTTGTTTTGGGTGCTTTCTTGCTTTGTTACATGTGTGATCTCATTAAGCTCTGAGCCCCTTAATCTCTCTTAATCCTTTCTCAGCCCTTATAGCTTGGGCTGTCAGGCTTTACTGCCATGTGTGCATATGTGAGCCCCTTCCCCAGAGACTTGTACCCCAGAGGTGTGAGGGAGACTTTCTCCATCTTTCCTCCCACTTCCCAGCTAGCTGCAGAGGGGGAGAACTTCTTTTGGCTTGGGCTTTCCTGCTTGCTTCCCTGCTGGATCCTAACTGTGGTGCTTTGAATAAGATATCTCCCATAAACCCATGTGTTCTGAATGCTTGGTCCCCAGCTGGTGGCAGCTGGGAAGGAGACTTGCTGGAGCTGAACCTTGCGGTTTACTGGCCCTAGCAGGCCTGTGTGGGTGTGGCTCCCTCTCTCTCCTGCTGCTGCTTTCCATCTGCTTTTAGTAAAGAGACGATGTGCAGCCTCTGCTCGTGCCATGCTTTCTCCTGCTATCCTGAGGCTTTCTCTTAAGACAGTAAGCCAAAATAAAAGTTTGCTCCCATCAGGTGCTTTTGGTTCAATGCTTTATCCAGCAATAAATCTAAAATAAATCTCATAACTTACCCTTCTCCAGGCCTGTAACTTGGACAAGGACCCACAGTTGCAGTCTACAAGCATTTTTATGGGCATCTAATCCCTCCCTGGACTCCAACAGCCCTGCATCAGTTGGGGATTTTTCCCAGCACCAAAAGTGTAACTGCTACAGTACCTTTGAGCAATTTGGCCCAAACTAGTAAGTTAGACCTGATTTGTCTCATGCTTTTACACTTTAAAGATAAAAATTACTCTTTCGGGCTGGAGAGATGGCTCAGTGATTAAAACACTTGCCTGCAAAGCCTAGCGATCCAGGTTCTAGTCCTCAGTATCCACACAAAGCCAAATGCACAAGGCGGTGCATGTATCTGGAGTTCATTTGCAGTGGCTAGAGGCCCTCACATGCCCATTCTCATTCCCTCTTCCTCTCTCTTTCTTTCTTTCTCTCTCTCTCTTTCTCTCCCCTTGCAAATAAATGAAAATATTTTAATTATTTAAAATTACCCTTTGGATATGTTTATTAATTCACCTCACAAGGTAAATTACTTTCTTCATTTGCCTACTGTTTTCCTTGAAATTCTCCTATTGTACAATTCACTGGATAAAGGAAAAATAGGCCAAGTGCAATGGTTAAAAAAGTGGAAAAAGTAGGTTAAATGCAGTGCTTGCGGCTTCATATCTGTAAGCTCACTTATCACTGCCATCGCCCTCTGGCTATAAAATTTTGGAAAGAAAAAAGAAAGTGGCCAAGTAACAAGCATAAACTTTCACCAGCACACAATTTTTGTCCAGTTGTAGGAAAATCACAATAGATAGCGATATGGCAGATTGAATTTTCTTTAAGTTGAAGTATCCATATTGTAGATGCATAGTCTGGCACTGTCACATATGAGGACATGGCTACCCATTGTGGCATCCAGGCTAGCAAGCACAAAAGTAAAAAGGTCTGCATCCATTTAATCAGCAAGAGCAACTTCATTGGTAGCATCAGAAGATCCGGTCTTTGTCTTGCTGTTGCATACATACAATTATAGAAGTAAAAGTTATCTCAGTGTGTATGTTCTAATAAGTTAAAATAAAGTCCAGTTACTGTTTACGTTTTCAATGGCATATCTTGTTCAATGGAACCCTCCTAGTGAGGTTGGTGAATAGCTCTTGTTTCCTTAAAGAAGAGAAAATAAATAAGTGGCTGATTCGAGGACATACTCCTCATTAGAGTGGAACCACAGCTAGGACTCATGGCCCCTGACTTGCTGTGCTAGGCCACATTCCTCTCTTGGATGTGTGACCACATATGGCAGAATGAGGAAGGTACTGTGCCATGTCCCTCACAAGTACATTGGCATGCCTTTCACCATCCCAGCTAAAGCCCTAGCACCACACACCTGCCAAGCCTGACTCCATGGATCAAGAACCAGATCACCACAGAGTCTGCTGTTGTGTTTCAAAAAGTCTCTGAGGGCAGGCGTGGAGTCTTTTCCAACAGGTATAAGACTCCAAGTTTGATTCCCTAGCACCAGAAAATAAGAAAATCAAAAAAAATGTCTTATAACCCAGCCACACCCAAACTACTACATACACACCCCTCTTATCTGCAGTGTCACTGGTCACTCACTCCTTGTATCCCTTCATCTACCTGATCCTCCTCCTCCAGTCTCCAAGCTTCTCCTTATACAGTTCTAGAAACAGCATCAAGAAACTGTGCCAGTTTCCGCTTCCTACTAATGACTTAGGCCAACATCACACACCAGTAATATAGCACCAGACAAGTCATGTGTGCAATTTTAATATTGTCTACTAACCATATTTAAAAGGGTAAAGAGAAACTAGTGAAGAATTTTAATAATACATTTTACTTAATCAATGTATTATTTCAATATCATACCAATATAAAAATGACCAATGGCCAATATTAAATTCTTTTTCATTTCAAAGTTTTAAAATTTGATGTTTATTTTACACTCATAAGACATCCCCATTTGGACTAGCCACACATTTTAAGTGTTCACCAGCCACCAACAGCCATGGCTGCCAAATTAAGCAACATAGACCTAGAAAGTAGTGAGTTAAAAGTGACTGGAGTACTGAGTAACATCTCGATCACTCCTTCCAAGACTCATGGTCTAATGCGGAAGAGGTGGCGGAAAGAATGTAAGAGTCAAAGGAAGGGTAGGACTCCTTACAACATGCTCCCTCTAGACACAAAATGTCCTGGATATCCATGACCTCACAGTGCCTGACACTACCTCCACAAGACCATCATAAGAGGAGGAAAAGATCATGACATCAAAATAAAGAGAGACTGAGATGGGGAGGGGACATGATGGAGAATGGAATTTCAAAGGGTAAAGTGGGGGGACAGAGGGTATTACCATGGGATACTTTTTATAATCATGGAAAATGTTAATAAAAATTGAGAAAAAAAAACAAAAACAAAAAAGGAAGTAGTGAGCTAAAATGTTTGCTTGTGTGTGTACTACTCTCCAACAAAACACAAATGGCATACACTTGTGCAATTTATTTCTTGGCAGTGTTGGAGATAGAACTCAGAGCCTGGAACATGCTCAGCATGTGCTCTGCACCATGCTACACCCCTCCCACACCCACTCCTACTTTAATGAAAGTAACTGTTGTAGATGGCACATGCCACAAAGACATCTGTCTTCACTACTACACATCTCTATGTCCCTGGCCCCAGTCCACCACACTGTCTCCAGTCATTCTCTCCATTTCCTACCTCCTGCCTCTACGCATCACTGGCTATGGAAATAGAATACCAGAATGCCCATATCCTACCACCCCAGCACAAATAGCAACACATGCACAGTTTGTAGTTCTGTTTTAATAGATCTGGGACCACTGATGGGTGACTATGAAGACTGAAATTCAAGTTAGAGAAAAACTCTGACTGTAGGACAGCTTAAAGGTTATTTTAAAATACGCTTGAGGGCTGAGAAATGGCTCAGCAGTTAAGGCACTTGCCTACAATGCCTAACTACCTGGGTTCAATTCCCCAGTACCTATATAAAACCAGACACACAAAGTGGTACAGCATCTGGAGTTCATTTGCAGTGGCTAGAGGACCTGGAGCACCCATTCTCTCTCTAAATAAATAAATAAATTTTATATATATATATATTAAAAAATAAATAAAATAGACTTGATTATGTAAAAGTGGATCACTCAACATGCCTTTAATCCCAGCATGTGGGAGACTGAGGTAGGAGGATTGCTGTGAGTTTGAGGTAAGCCTGAGACTACACAGTGAATTCCAGGTCAGCCTGGGCTAGAAGCAAAACCCTACCTTGAAAAAGAGAAAGAAAAGAAAAATACAGTCAATACATGGCCCACTTCCATTTCTTTGCAAAAGAAATTAGCCCAATAGTTCACCACAAATGCAAGAAAAACAACTGATGGTTCAAATGTACTCACCTCAAAAATTGTGATTGCAATTAAAGTTGTGGCTCTTAAAGAGAGATGCAGTTTCAACACTAGGAAAATAAGCATGAGGTGGATACAGTTTAAGATGTTAAACAGGCTTTAATTAAGAAAACAAGAATCAGGCTGGAGAGATGGCTTAGTGGTTAAGCTCTTGCCTGTGAAGCCTAAGGACCCTGGTTCGAGGCTCAATTCCCCAGGACCCACATTAGCCAGATGCACAAGAGGGCACACGCATCTGGAGTTCGTTTGCAGTGGCTGGAAGCCCTGGCACGTCCATTCTCAATCTCTCTCTCTCTCTGTCTGTCTCTTTCTCTCTGTCACGCTCAAATAAATAAAAAATGAACAAAATTTTTTTTAGAAAAAGAAAACAAGAACCACTCCTGCTACTTCACCTACATACAGGCTTTAAAAAAAAATTATTTCTTTAATAGAGAGGAAGAGAGAGAGAGAGAATGAGCACTCCAGAGCCTCCAGCCATTGCAAATGATCTCCAAACACATGAGCCCCTTTATGCATCTGGCTTTCGTGGGTCCTAGAGAGTCAAACCCGGATCCTTTGGCTTTGCAGGCAAATGCCTTGATCACTAAGCCATGTCTCCAGCCGTACATACAGGCTTTTTAAAATTCATGATTCCCAAGTCAGACGTGGTAGCGCACGCCTTTCCTCCCAGCACCAGGGAGGCAGAGGTAGGAGGATCGCCATGAGTTCGAGGCCACCCTGAGACTACATAGTGAATTCCAGGTTAGCCTGGTCTAGAGGGAGACCCTACCTCAAAAACAAGCATTCATGATTCCCTAATGTTCAAGGTTTTTGCTGCCCTAACAGTGACAAGTTTGCTTTTTCAGTCCAGGCAGGTGGAACTCTGACCTGAGAAGTCACAGGGCCTGGATCCTCACTGCCAGACACAGCCAGCTGTTATGACCGAAGAGGTCCATTTATCCTCTGGATTCAGCCACCCTGCTGTCACCAGCTTGCTCAGGATGTCTCCAGCTCTGCCTCCTGGGGCCTCAGGATTCACCTTTCTCTATTCCATTATCCCCAAAGCACCTCATGCACTGCCTCATTCCTAAAAGACAAGATGGCTGGCAGCACAGCACCGCAGTGAAAAGGGAAAAAGCTCGCCGTGGCTGCAAGCCCTGGGCGTCCATTCTCAATCTGGTGAGAAAAAAAAATCCTGCAATGACTCACCTTTCAAGAACTTGCCATCCCCAGCTGTCGGAGTGCGTGCGCTAGATGCTAAATGAGCCTTTCCGGTGGAAGGCGCTACTGTTTGTGGTGTGCGTTGGGCGCCCTGCTCGTGAACTGTACAACGCACTGTACGCGCCCCTCTTTTAGCAGCCGCTTGCAGGTACAACGTACCTAGGCTGAGCGTCAAACAGAAATCTGCAGCTGCAGAGTTGCCTTTGCATGAGCCTGACGAGAATCAGGTCACAATTGTAGTTTGTTTCACTTAGGATTAGTACAGGGGAAAACAACTACAGCTCCCTAAACTTCCCACTCACCCCCAGGACCCTGCAGCCTGTTCAAACTTAAGAGCTTCAAGAATTACGCTCCACAGTCAGAGCGCCCTGGCCCCGCTGATCCTCACCAAGCTCAAGTCAGGGGGCAGCTGCAGTTGCGGTCGGGGCGCCTCCGCCCGCCCTCATTTTTCATGCTGCCATTTTGAATTAGCGTAGCTTTCGTCCGCAAGTGGTAGACCTAACCAAACGTGAAGCACAGTGCACACACACACACATACACACACACGCCAGGAAACAGGACACAATCTTAATTCAGGGCTCTGCAAGCCTCAGTCCCACAGGAAAGCCACAGCACGTAGCAGAGCCCTGCCAGGTCAGCTTGGACGACGGGAAGATGGCAAGTTTCAATGGGCGTGAGCGATATCTTTATGCCTCAATTCGCAACAACTGCTAGAGACCCAAGCTCCGCAGACTTCAGGGGGGGCGCAGAAGCGGAGGCGGCGCGGTCAGCTGCGGTGGTCGGCCCCCGGGGGACTCCTACGTGCCTTCTCCCACCACGGGTGCGGGCTCTGCCCAGCCAGGCTCCGGGGGTCGAGGCCGCCGCCGCCGCCCGGGACCGGGACCGCTGCGAGCTCGCCCGCGCCGCAGGTGCGTGACTTCGGGGAAGGTGCCCGGCTGGCTCCGCTACCCGATCGGGCGAACCCCGAACCCCCGGAGCGCGGCGACTCGGCGACCCGAGAGAGGAGACCGGGGTAAGCAGTCTGGGGCGGGGAAGGACGAGGGCGGGACGCGGCGGGCCCGGCGGCTTCCCACCGGGCTGCAGCCTGCGCCCCTGCAGTCCCCGATCACGAGCCACGCGGGACCGAGACCCCGCTCGCGCGCTGCGCCCCCAGCCCTCAGCCTCCGACCGCCCGGGCCAGCGCGGGCTGGGACGGGCCCCGGGTACCACTTCCCGCGGAGGAGACGGACCCGGACGGCGACGACACCGAGACGAAAAGGTCGCTCCTCTCGCCCCGCCGCGACTCACCTGGACGGCGGGCTCCGAACTCGGCCCCGCGGTGGGATGAGGGGATCACTGCGGCGACATCCGGAGCGGCAGCGGCGGAGGAGAAACGCCCGGCGTCCCCTGGTCCCCGACTCCTGCTCTCCCGCCCCTCGCTAACAGCTGGCCGGGATCACGTGACCGGGCCCCACCCCCGCCTCCCCGCGCTCCGGGCCCCCCGCCGCGCCGCACCCGGCCAGGGGAGGAGGGGGACGCTGGGGAGCCTCCCCAGCCGCGAAGGGCGCGGCCTCTCTCCTTGCTTTTTATTTCTTGGTTGCAGCCCTCGCAAAGGCTTTGAGGAGCCAGGCCCAGCGTCTTCCAGGCGCTGTTCTCTGACCCTGGTGTTTGGTTGCTACGCTGGGCCTCGGCGACTAAGCAAGATTTCCCTGCAGAGAACTGTGCTCCTTCTGGGCCTGCTTGATTTATCTCCAAGTCGTACTCGAACTTTGGGGACCAAAGAGTTTAAGTAACTGGCCAAAGGTCACATAGTAAGTCGAAAACCGGGATTCCATATGGTGCTAATAAATGTGTGTGTGTGTGTGTGTGTGTGTGTGTGTGTGTGTGTGTGTGTGTCTGTCTGTCTGTCTGTCTGTCTGTCTGTCTGTCTGTCTGTCACTGACAGCACATCTGCAGCTGAAGCATAGTCGACATTGTGAATGAGCTAAGCCCATATCAAATGATATAAAGAGACGGCTCGCAGGGACAAACAGTCTCACCCACTGTTATGAAAAGATACCTGAAAATCAAATCAAATATACAAGATGGTATTTTCCAACTATCGGATTAACAAAGAGTTTGCAAGTTCCATGACTGGGAAGTCGGCGTTGTCTCTCAAAGAGCAACTGTATGTGTAGACTTTGCCTCAGTGACTCCTTTTCTGGAGTCTGTCCCACAGGTACACCAACAAGGTGTGAATAGCACAGAGTCGTCCACTGCTACCTTACTTGTGCTAGCGAAAACAGGAAGTAAACCTCCATTAGAAGAGGACTATGGGGCTGGAGGTGCAACTAGCCCCACTGGAAATGTGCTTGCCCCTTTCTTCAATCTCCAGAACCATCGAAACTAGGCTTGGTAGCAACATTCCTGAGATCTCAGTACCTGGAAAGTAGAGGCAGGAGGTCAGAAGCTCAAGACTAACTTCAACTAATGAGATCTATCTCATTTAAAAAAAAAAAAAAGGAGAAAGCCTGTGCGTCATTACATACACACCTGTAAACTCACAGCACTAGGGAAGATGAGGCAGGGATCAGAGCCCATTGGAAGCCAGCCTGGGATACATAGTAACACCCTGTCTCAAAAAATATATATATTTTAACTTAAAAGAGAACTGCTTTAAAAAGTTTCAGCCTGATACCATAGAATGCTTGTTTATTTTTACTATGAGGACAATTTCTGTGTGCTGTGCTGACACAAGACTTCCAACTTATTCCAAGTAGTTGAAAAGAAAGCTAGGTGTAGAACACTGTGCATGCTATCATTTGTGGGAAGAAAAAATACATGCCTCTAGTTACATTTGCAAATGCATAGCCTCTCTTTGGAAGGATACATAAGAAACTGTAACTGTAATAGTAGAGGCCACCAGAGAGGAGAACTAGATGATTGGTTGCTAAGGAAAGAAGGAGATATTTTTCCAAGTCTTTTAAATGTCATGTCTGTACTTAGAGCTTGTCACATGAGTGAAAGACAATTCGCGAAGGCTGGGAGCATAGATACTGCAGAATAGATCATTGGTTCATAGGTTTGGAACAAAGAAGCCTTATTGTTCATTCTCTCTAGACAAAAAGCAATAGCCTAATGTGTTTAAATAACCAATATTAGAAACTCTTGAAGAGCTTATTCCTGGAGCCCTGTCCTTATCTGTTAAATTCAGTCTCTAGGGTTGGGGCCAAGGATCCTGCATTTTGTCATCCTCTCTAGTTGTTTCTCTTGTGCATTAAAGTCTGACAGCCATTGTTGAAAAGCGTCATGTATCCCCAGGGTCTGCATGGAGAACTACATGGCCTTAGTAACATGTATTAACATGTATTAACATGTATTAACATGTATTAACATGTATTAAGCAATACATTTTGTCTCAGCTTTGCAGAAGAGACAGACCCTACTGCCATTCAAGCCACACAATACAGATAAGGGAACAGAACAGTCCGACAAACTCAGAGAACATCAAGAAATATCAATAAGGGCTTTAATCATAGGCTTCTATCAATCATGTGATGTCTAGTTGTGGGTGAATTATAAGACTTCAGTGAGCTAGCCTGCAAAGGGAAATTGTCTCAAGTAACCTGTAATTGTTATATAACCAGTGAGAGTCTATCTAGTCATGCCCAGAGACTTAAGAGTTAGTAAATTAAAGTATACCATATTTATGCTTTATTCCACAGAAATCAACAAAGATTTTCCCTTTGGCAGAACCAAAAAGGGAGAGCAAGGGGGAAAGTGGTGATTTCAGCTTTCATGCACTGTGATGGAGAAATTCTCATAAAAGCTCCCTCTACGCCAAAAACATTGTGAAAGCACTTCTGGTTTTATTTACCAGTAAAGTGAAAATAAGCTTCCTGTGGAAGCTACAAATATCAAATCCTGAAACCCACCACCCCTTGCCCCCCACACCACCACCTTTCTCATCTGGATTACTATTTATAATGTTCATAGCTTTTCAGTTAACTTTGGCTATAAGTAACCAGTTCTCCTGGGCTGGAAAGATGGAAGAAATAGACCTGACACCATGGAAAGTTACTCTGCTTGTGCAGGGTCTGGGGTTTCAAGCAGCAATAGCATGCTGTTCTGAAGTGTAAGGCTTGTAAAAGGAACAGACAAATGCAGAGGAAGAAGCTAAGCGTCAGTGAAGGCCCAGCACATTATTAGCTGCCCCTAGAAGTCAGTTCTCCAGCAAGTATTATCTAGCAGAATATCCTACATATGATCAAAATGGCCAGGTCTGCATATGCCTGTTTTGCTCAGTAAGTACAAGCGGGCTGCTTTGGGAAGGCTATGGCTTCCTTAATGGTATCTCACTACAACGGAGGCAGGAGCCGATGCTGGAAGCTATCTGTCAGACACCTGGAGGACACAGTGCTAATCATAATAAGTAATGTCAATGTTTCCAGTTGGGGCAATCGTGAATGAACTACTGTCAATCTTTTAAAATTTTTGTGTGAATATAGGTTTCCGTTCCCCTTGGGCACAAAAGTGGAGTGGCGTACATAGGCAAGTATATACTGAAATCCATAGGAAATTGCTAAACTGTATCCCAAAGTGGTTTTTATCATTGTTCATTCTACCCATATTGGGGTCTAAGTTGCTTACATCCTTGTCAACACTGGCTGTCACCAACGTTTTAAGCTTCTATCCACCTGTGCTGTCATTTAATCCCAGCCATCCTCAGGCACAGACAGCATTACCCCCACTTTGCACAAGAATGAACCAAGATCCAGGTGTCCAAAGTCACAGATGCCCTAACCCCTGTGTATCCCACCCTTCCCCCTGCTTACCTCTGACCAGCACCTGGCTAACACCCCTGGAGCCCATGAGTGAGAGTGACTCACCAGATGGCATGGCTGGCCTCTCTGGTGTGAGCAAAGCTTCCTGAGAATTGTATGGCATGGGCAACACTGTATGGTTGGTATAAAAATATTTTTATCTATTCTAGTGAATGTGTGATGGCATTTACGGTGCTCTGTTTCATACTTCTCTGATGGACAGTAACACTGTGCATTTGTTTCCTATCATAGCAACCACACATATACCCTCTTTTGGAAAGTGCTCAAAATTTCTGCCCACTTATTAAAAACTCCTATTTTTTTCTATTTAAAATATTTTATTCATTTATTTGAGAGAAAGAGAGAGAGAAAGGCAGAAAGAATGGGCATGCCAGAGCCTCTAGCCACTGCAAACAAACTCCAGATGCATGTGCCACCTTGTGCATCTAGCTTACATGAGTACTGGGGAACCAAACTTGGGTCTTTAGGCTTTGAAGGCATGTGCCTTAACCATTAAGACATCTCTCCAATCCAAAAACTCCTATTCTTAATTTGTGTTATTATTGGAGCTTTAGAGGAAAGTAGTCTTATATTTCAGGGAACTTATTTAAGTCTTCCAGTTTTGTTTGCTTTCAAAACCGTTTTGGCTGTTATGGGTACTTTGCACTTACTTGTAAATCTTAGAGTAAGCTTGAAAATTTCTATGAATTATATTTAATATATAGACAATTTTGAAAGAAGTTGTAATTTAAATTGAACATTTACTTGAGTTGTTTTAAATTTTTGCCAGGATAATTTTATAGTCTCCAGTATCCAGATCTTAAACATATTTTGTTTGATAAGCATTTCATATTTGAGAATGATATTCTAACTGGTAACTTTCAGGTTCATTTTCTAATTAATTTCCAATAATTTCATTTTTTCTTTTCAAATTTTTATTAACAAGTTCCATGATTATAAAAAAACTACCCCATGGTAATACCCTTCCCCCCTCCCCACTTTCACCTTTGAAACTCCATTCTCTATCATATCTCTTCCCTCACTCAATCAGTCTCTCTTTTATTTTGATGTCATGGTCTTTTCTTCTTCTTATGATGGTCTTGTGTAGGTAGTGTCAGGCACTGTGAGGTCATGGATATCCGGGCCATTTTGTGTCTTGGGGGAGCACGTTGTAAGGAGTCCTACCCTTCCTTTGGTTCTTACATTGTTTCCACCACCTCTTCTGCAATAGACCCTGAGCCTTCGAAGGTGTGATTGAGATATTGCAGTGCTGAGCACTCCTGTCGCTTCTTTCCAGCACCATGATGCCTTCTGAGTCATCCCAAGGTCACTATCATTTGAAAAGAGAAGATTCTCTACCAAAAGTGAGAGTAGCATTAATATAAGGGTATGAACATTAACAGAAGTGCTTACTGGGCAGTTTGATAAGCATAGTATATACATTTAGCCATACAGCAACAGATGTTACACCCCTAGGGCTCATGACTACCCCTGTTTTAAGTTTTCAGTATCAGGGATGTATTGCCTCCCATTAACAATTTAAAAAACTGTATCACTCACAACATGAAATTCAAATTCAACATAAGCCAGTCTGGCATCTAAATCACAAGACACGGAAGATGACAGATCCATCTAAAAACAGACAAAAATTTAAAAATATTATGGGAGTAGCATATAAGGACTTTAAAATAGCTGTTAAAACATTTTAAATATGGGCTGGAGAGATGGCTTAATGGTTAAGGCACTTGCCTGTGAAACTTAAGGACCCATGTTTGACTCTCTAGATCCCATGTAAGCCAGATGCACAAGGTGATGCAAGCCCAAGGCCACACATGCACACAAGGTGGTGCATGCATCTGGAGTTCGATTGTCTGGAAGTCCTGGTGCACCAATTCATTCTCTCTCACACACATAGCAAAATAAAATAAATATTTTAAATATGTTCATGAATTTAAAGGACAGTATGTAACTGGTGATATAAAAAATACATAAAATAAAATAAACATAGCCATCCTCATTTGTTTGACTTCCATAGGCATAGAACCTGAAGACACAGAGAGCTGTGCGCATGGAATTGTTGAATGTTGCCTTTGGGGTAACATGGGTTATAGATAAACCAGTGCATTGATCTGGTATATTCGGAAATGTAAACAAGTTTAAAAGATGTTAAGGGGATGAAGAGATGGCTTAGTGGCTAAGGCATTTGCCTATGAAGCCTAAGGACCCTGGTTCAATTCTCCAGTACCTACATAAGCCAGATGCACAAGGACTGCATGCATCTGGAGTTTGTTGCTGCAGCTGGAGACCCTGGCACACGCATTCTGTCTGCACCCCCCCCCAAATAAATAAATAAATAAAAATGTTTTTAAAAAGTAAAAGATAGTTAGAAATGGAAGATACCCAAACTCAGACTATTTAGAAATAGCAATGACAATTTTGCCTTTGCTTGTAAATGAGTTATTATCTAAACAACTCTGTGTGTAGATTTTGAGGAGCTTGAAATCCATGTAATTGAGATATATCTTCAATACATTGCATATATAAGCACTTTCCATTTAGTGCTTCCTTTAGTGCACAGAAGTAGCAGGAAGGGAAAAGACCTGTCATGGGGCAAATCTCCTGGGGATGAGCTAGATGATGTAATGAGAAGACACTGACGTACAGGTAAAAGCCTCAAACTGCCCAGTGAGTGATCTTAGAAGAATCAAAGAAAGGAGCTGACAATACAGCCATAGAAAGGCAACAAAGAAAACCACCAGGCAGGATTCATCAGCCACCTGTCTTCATCCTATCACATCTTGTTCAGGAGCTCTGTTTTCTGAATTTGGTTGCCATAGGAACAGGCCTTTCAGAGGCCCACAAGTAAATTTACAGAATTATTACCCATACTGCATATAGACAACACAAAGAGATTGTTGTTTAAAAAAAAAAACTATTATTATTATTTTTTGGTTTTCTTAGGTATGATCTCACTCTAGCTCAGGCTGACCTGGAATTCACTCTAGTCTCAGGGTGGCCTCGAACTCACAGTGATCCTCTTACTTCTGCCTCCCAAGTGCTGGGACTAAAAGCATGTGCCACCACGCCTGGCTTGTTAAAATTTATTTTAAAATGACTTTTAAACTTAACTAATCAACCCAGCCTTTTGGATATATAATTAACAATCATAAATTGTATGTTGTCAAAAGAAGTGTGAAAATTCTTATTAGTATTGGGTGATTGGTTTTAAGTTCATTTATTCAAAGGAACTATGGGTTCAGTGAAGGAGTTATAATTAAATTTACTCAAGATAGAGTTCCTGAATGTCCCAGACTTCATCTTAAAAACACGTGTATTATATGTGCTTCACTTTGAGGAGTCATTCGAGTTCAGCTAACGGCATGATCACTTGAAGGGGAGCTGCTAAGACGCAGCTTCCTGACCATCAAAACACAAAGCAGAGTCGGGCATGGTGGTGCGCCGGGTGGTGCCCGAAATACCAGCACTGGAGAGGCCGAGGGAGGAGAGTTGCCAAGAGTTTCAGGCCACCCTGGCCTACAAAGTGAGTCCCAGGTCAGCGTGGGCTCAAGTGAGACTCTGCCTCAAGGAAATAAACAAATAAAAAAACTGTATTAGATGATCAACCCATCTTTCCTTGCTAAAGTATGTACATATACATTATACAATATATTTCACTGCTGGCCATCAAACCTAGACCCTCATGAAGGCCAGGCAAGCACACTATCACTGAGCTCTATCACCAGCCCTGATTTTATTTTTCATATTTATATATGTGTAAAAGGTACACCTCATGACAAGTACAGTTTAAAAGTGGGAATTGTTTTTAATATTCTAATGACATTTGAAGCTATTTTTCATTATTTATTTATTTATGGAGAGAGAAAGAGACAGATAGAGAGAGAAAGAATGGGCACACCAGGGCCTCTAGCCACTGCAAATGAACTCCACATGCATTCGCCCCTTGTGCATGTGGCTTACATGGATCCTGGCAAATCAAACCCAGGTCCTTAGGCTTCACAGGCAAATGCCTTAACCACTAAGCCATTTCCCCAGCACTTGAAGCTATTTTTTTAATTTTTTTTATCATTTTATTTATTTATTAGATACAGAGGGATAGAGGGAAAGATAGAGAGGGAATAGGTGCACCTGGGCATCTAGCCACTTTGAATGAACTCCAGATGCATGTGCCACCTTGTGCATCTGGCTAACATGGGACCTGGAGAATTGAACCAGGGTCCTTAATCTTCGCAGGCAAGTGCCTTAACTGCTAAGCTATCTCTCCAGCCCTTGAAGCTATTTTTAATATGTTATTTTTATTTATTTTAGAGAAAGAGAGAGGCAGAGACTGAAAATGGGCCACTGCAAATAAACTCCAGATGCATGTACCACCTTGTGCATCTGGCTTATGTTGGTCCTGGGATTTGAACCTGAGTCCTTTGGCATTGCAAGCAAGTGCCTTAACTGCTAAGCCATCTCCCTAGCCATGAAGCTTTTTTTGTTTTGTTTTGTTTTCTGTTTTTTGCTTTTTGAGGTAGGGTCTCACTATAGCCCAGGCTGACCTGGAATTCACAATGGTGGCCTCGAACTCACAGTGATCCTCCTACCTCTGCCTCCTGAGTGCTGGGATTAAAGGCATGCACCACCACACCTGGCATTGTCTCAGTCTTAATAAACATGCAAGTATTAAAAATAGCTTCAGGAAGCCAGGCGTGGTTAATCCCTACCTTGAAAATCAAAAAAAAAAAAAAAATTTAGACAAACTAAATCTTGTATACTTGCAATTTTAACACCACTGTTTAGTTATGATGTCTTTTAAATCAAGATTACTGCTATTTATTTTTCAGTTCATCAGAGAATTAAATACAATTTGTCTAAATTTCTGTAGGAGGGACTAGGGAGACAACTCAGTTGGTAAAGTATTTAATTTGCAAGCACAAGGACCTAAATTCCATCCTAATACTGGACATAAATGCAGGGTATGGTAATGTGTGCCTGTAATCCCAGCATGAGGGAGGCAGAGACAAGCAGATCCTAGAGCTTGTTGGCCAGTCTAGCCTAATTAGTGAGTTCCAGGCCAATGAGAAACCCTGTCTCAAAGGTCAATGGCATTACTGAGGATGATACCTGAGGTTGTCTCCTGGCCTCCACATGCACATGCACAAATGTATAAGTACACCTGAACGCACACATGCACCCATACACACTTGCATACTCATATGCACACGTACCACACATCCACATGCAAACAGAAGTAAATCACTATTGGAATTTTAGATTTAACTAAAAGATGACTTCCGTCTTGCTATGAGTGATTAAATAGTGATCTCCCTCTTCTGAGAATATATGGATTTCTTCAACATTAGGAAAAGAATATTTTGTTTGGGGTTCTCTTTTATTTTCCCAAACAACTGAGAAAAACAAATTGGTGTCATTTAATGTCATGCTGGATAGATCACTTGGCTCTCTGAGAACTACAAATAATGTAGCTATATAGAAATATTTTACTTTTTTAAAAGAGTCATTTTTATTTATTTATTGGAGACAGAGAGAGAGAGAGAATGGGCACACCAGGGCCTCTAGCCACTGCAAATGAACTCCAGAAGCATGCACCACCATGTGCATCTGGCTTACATGGGACCTGAAGAATCAAACCTGGGTCCTTAGGCTTCGTAGACATGTACCTTCACCACTAAGCCAACTAACTCTCCAGCCTAAAATAGCTTAGTTTTTAAATTCATGGTTACTCTTCACTTTCCTATTCATTGATCTTCTACCCTGAATCACAAACCTAGACCTGGGCTTCTACTATTCATATTCTACCCCCAGTACCATTAGCACTAGTACTGATATATGCAAAGAACTTGACATTTCAAATAAGTAGTGATCGATTCCTTAGAGCTGGAATCCATCTCTGGTTCACCTTTGAATTTCAAGTAGTAGTGACCATATTATAATAAAGATTAAACTAGAAATTATTTTGTCAAATAAATTAACTGGAAAATTTATATTCTGAATAAAAATAAAGGGTTGAACTTTAAGAATTACTAGAAATGTCCAAGATCCATAGGAAAATGGGTTGGCATAGACCTGCTGAAGGTGGAGGGACTCTGCAAAAGTGGGGAATAACTGCAAATACACACGGGGGTTCTTTTGAGGTGATGAGTGAGGAAATGAAAATGTTTTATAATTGTGTTACAAGTTGTGCAGTTATGTGAATATATTAAATTTAATTGAACTATTAAAAAAAATCAGAGTCAGGCATGGTGGTGCACAGTAATAGTTCCAGCACCCTGGGAGGCAGAATCACAGGGATCACAATTTCAAGACCAGCCTGAGGACGACCCTGTTCCAAAACCACCAAGGTCCGAGAGCTCTGGGAAGACAGCACAGACAGTACAGGACTTGCCTCACAAGCATGCGAACTTGAGTCTGGTCTTCAGTACTCACCCAAGTGCCAGGCGTGACAGTGCACACCTGCAATTCTAGAGCTGGGAAGGCAGAGACGGGGGATTCCCGGAGCTCACTGGCGAGCCGGACTAGCCTAATCAGTGAGCTGCAGGCCAATGAGAGAACTTGTCTCAAAAAGAGGCAGACAGCGTGCCCCAGGATGATGCCTGAGGTTGCTCTCTGACCTCCGCATATATAAACAAACACGTGCGTGTGTGCCTGCACACATATGCACCCACATGTATATGTACACACATGCACACCACACACATACACACAAAAACAAGGACTGGGAGATAAATGTCTGGGTTCAATCCCCAGCACTGAAAAAAAAATCATTGCACCCTATAAAAAGAACTCCACTGTCTAGAAGAAATATGAGAAAATCAATGAACATTGCCTAGTGCAGAGGAAATAAGTGAGCAGAAAAGAGTTAATAGTTTGGGATATATTGTTGCCATAGTGATAAAGTGTTAGAAACACATCGATGGAACAGTACTGATTTACTGCTCAGTGCTAATGAAAGAATCAATTACCTTTAGTAGGCTGCTTCAATTTCTTTAAATTATGACACAAAACAGAAAACCTTGGCTGTTACCATATGAGGCAAGAAAAGTATATATGATTATATAAAATTTAGCCAAAATTATACAGGAAAAACTCAAGTAAATATTCTAAGGGGACTATCAATAGGAAGACAGTGGGAGAGAACAATCATGCTCTGGGGAAAATTGGCCATTTCAGATAGGAATTTCATTGCAAACTCATTTGAAAGTTTTCCTGCAAACAAAATAGTGTTTCATACTTAAAAGCAAATCTCCTTGTATTTGTACTATTAGCCTTCTTGGTTAAACTACAGAAATTATCTATTTAGATTTAACTGCTAAAGAGCCACTTTAAAATGGCTTACAAAATATGTTCTGCATAAAATAACTGTGCAACAATTCCAGGTGATACATGATCCTAGTGGGAAGGAGCCACCTACACAGGGTTAAAGTCAAAATGTGCCTGTCTTAGAAGCAGAAGTGAAATGCACTAGGATTATATTAACATTATATGCATTCTGCTAGAGTAGAACCAATGAATAAACAAGAAAATATATATAAAAGTCAGAACTTATCCCAAAGATCTCCCTACCCTTACTTCATTCTTTATAACAATGAAAATAATACTGTCCCTTAGTACTTCAATGCATCACAATGTGGCACTGTGTTTATGCAGCTGTGTGCTGGAGAAGGAATCTATCAGAATCGTCCAACAGTACAGAATTTGAAAGAATTGAAATGACTTGTAGATTCCCAGAAATTCCCAAGCGGGATATAATTTAGCTATTACCAGAGACCAGACGGACCCTATTCACTTTACTCTGGCTGTTAGAATAAAATCTCAGCAAAGGTCTTACGTCATTTCTTTTTAGATCATCATAAAATAGAATTGATGTTAATCTAGCTCACAGGCAATTAAGATGGACTTTACAGCTTATTGGCTGGCTTAAACTCACTAAAACCATCCATCCTACTGCAGAAATATCAGAGCAGTTTAGGAACAGTAAGAGCTGGTAAACAAGATGTGGTGGTTTGATTCAGGTGTCCCCCATAAACTTAGGTGTTCTGAATGCTAGGTTTCCAGGTGATTGAGATATGAGAATTAACACCTCCTGAAGGTAGTATATTGTTGAGGGCGGGCTTATGGGTGTCATAGCCAGTTTCCCCATGCCAACGTTTGGCACACTCTCTTGTTGCTACGGTACACCTTCTGTTGGCCAGGGGATGATGTCCACCCTCTGCTCATGCCATGGTTCCCTGCCATCGTGGAGCTTCCCCTTGAGCCTGTAAGCCAAAAGAAACCTCTTTTTCCCATAAGCTGCTCGTGGTCAGGTTCTTTCTACCAGCAATGCGAACCTGACTGCAACACAAGAGAATCCACAGGCAGTGGGCTACACATTGCAAGTCTGTCAGAATCTTAGTTTCCAACCTTTTACCGAGCAGGAATCTACATATATCAAAAATAATTGATTTAATTCCTTCTGTAAAGCTTACATTCAGAAGAGAAAGGTTATTTCTGGGACTGGGGAAATGGCTTGTAGATAAAGCAGACCAGCTAGCCTGGCAAGCAAGAACAAGAAAACTTGCCTCTAAATAAGGGGAAGGTGAAAACCAATGTTGCAAAGCTGTCCTCTGTCCTCTCCACTCCTCACATGAACATGTATGTGCACACACACACATCATACACACCAACAAAAATGATTATTAGAAAAATTATTGTTGGTTTTTGTTTTGTTTTTTGCTTTTTGAGGTAAGGTCTCACTCTAGCTCAGGCTGACCTAGAATTCTCTATGCAGTCTCCGGGTGGCCTCAAACTCATGGCAATCTTCCTACCTCTGCCTTCTGAGTGCTGGGATTAAAGATGTGTGCCACCACACCTGGCTGTTGTTGGGTTTTTTAAATATTTTATGATGTATTTATTTGACAGAGAAAGAGGGGAGAGAGAATGGTCACATGCCAGGGCCTCCAGTCATTGCAAAAGAACTCCAGACGCATGCACCCCCTTGTGCACCTGGCTAACGTGGGTCCTGGGGAATCGAACCTGAGTCCTTTCGCTTTGCAGGCAAATGTCTTAACCTTTAAGCTATCCCTCCAGCCCTATTACTGAATTATAGGTACGAGCACATTTTGCTTATGGTTGAAACACAGACATTAGGGCAAAATATAGAATGATGATACAAACAAACATAAGGAATTTTCCATGCATAGTGAAGAAAAATTTTCCAAGAGAGGGAATCATTTATTAGAGAAAGTATTGTAATACTCTTTTTGGATAGAATGACATACAGGGTGTATATAATAGGCTGAGTATTCATTTCTGAAATGGTTGGAATCAGAAATATTTCAGATTTTACATTTTAAAAATCTTTGCATAGACTTTACCACTTGACCAGCCCTATCATGAAAAGACAAAATCCAAAATACTCCAAGATCCTAAAATTTGTAGCATCATATTACACACACACACACACACTAGACATTTTTAAGATAACAGTTTACTTTGCTCCTAAATCTGACTTTATATTCTTCTGAATGGGTGGCTTGCAGATAATTTGGAAAAATAATATTGAAGAGTAATTTTATAGGGAATCCTTTTCTCTCTTCTAGTAGAGAAGTTGTTCAAAAAAAACATTTTACTGCCCATCTAATTTTTTTAGAAGCTTTTTTTTTTTTTTGGTATTTCGAGGTAGGATCTCACTCTAGCCCAGACTAACCGGGAATTCACTAATTAGTCTCAAGGTGGCCTTGAACACAGCAATCATCCTACCTCTGCCTTCCAAGTGCTGAGATTAAAGGCATGTGCCACACACCCAGCCTCCCATTTAATTTTTGCTGTATAGATTTAGGAACGCATTTAAAACATTTTTATTTTATATATTCCAGCATGTTATACTCTTTTATCCCATCATCCTCACTCCTGTTACCCTGGGGGTCCTCCTCAGTAGGGTTATGATATTCACTGTAGGGTCATAAAGGCCTCAGTCTCTATGGGGTAGGGGATGCCGTGCCTCAGGGTACTTACCCTGTGGCTCTCACAATCTTTCTGCCCCCGCTTCCACAAGATGGAACACATTTTAAAAACTGTATTTAGTTATGTGTGCGGGAAGGTATATGTATGGGCACATGTGTGCCACAGTGTGCATGTGGATGTCAGAGGAGTTACCTGTGCTCTACCTTCTTTGAGACAGGGTTTCCTGCAGTTAAAAGTGAGTCTGGGCTTCCAGGTAAGATGGCGGCATAGGAGCCACACCAAACCAGCCTAGGGAGGAATTAAAGCAATACCCCAGTAAAATGCACTCTTCTTCTGAAAAGTGAAGGAGTATAGGTTATTCTTACACACAGCAGAGAAGCTAGAGAGACCAAGATCCACCAGAAAAGAAGAAAATGGCCCCATCTGGGGGGTGATCTGCACACCCACCTGGCAACGCCCCACCAAGCACACTAAGCAGGGACAGCCACAGTGATCAAAAAAGGGGCTTTTTTAATTTCATCAGCTTCTTGCAAAGTTAATAAAACAGAAGTAAAGACAGCTGAGACCAACCAAAGACCTACTGAAAAACAATAACATGTGGGACTGCATGAGCAAATGCAGAAGTCTGAACACTCCCATCCCCCACCGTCAGAACTGGGAACCTCCTGCATTCAGCCCCACGGTAGTGCAGCCAGCACAGCTGGTCAGAGGTCCAGCTCCACAGCACACCAAGGGATCAAGGTAGGTACACAGCATTGGTGAGTTTGGAAGCCATCCCAAAAGGTAATGAGGCCAACTGACAAAAAAAAAAAGGACATAGGCCTGCATTGGAGGAGATGATCTCTCTTTCTTTGCCAGCGAAAGTTATGGGTTATATAATCTTGGTTGGCTTTACCATTTTCAAATAACATGTATTTGGGAGTTGAATATTGTTGCCTTTGATGCATTCCTATTTATAGGGCCTTTGTCTTTTGCTTCTGTCATTATTAGGGCAGGGTCTGGTCCAGATCCAGGTTGACCAGTAACCCAATTCAGAACATAAATTTTTGCCTCCCATCTGACAAGATTAAGGGTGTAGAACAACATACACCTTTAGGGAATTTGGTTTTATAAGACTGTTTGTTTTGATTCCCACAGTTGCATATACTATGCTGGTCTTTTATTGATTGTGTATGTTGCTCTGTTGAAGTTTAGAATTTGTCAGTAAATTATTCCACCCAGTTCACTAGAATACTTGCTTAGAAAGCAAACCCAACACCTAGGATTACTTCTGTGGCTTGATTGCAGGGGGCAAGAGCTACAACTGGCACCTTGAACCCATATCCTGAGGGTATACAGAGGTGGATTGCCATCTCTGGGAACACTACAGATAAATAGAAAACTTAAGCATTAAATCAATTCAGGATGCAAAAGTCGCTACATTATAATACAAGAAACTCAAAGAATCAAGACAATACAGTCTCATCAAAAATTATAAATCCATCAGAAATGATTACCAATGAAACTGTTTTAAATAAAATGCCTGACAAAGATTTCAAGAAATGATGGTATCCATGCTCAAAGAAATCAGAGAAGAAATGAGAGGAATCAAAGAAGAAAACAAAGTAATTAAAGAAGAAAACAAACTTTTGAAAGAGAACACAAGAAACCAGCTTAATGAAATAAGGTCATTACAAGACATGAGTAAGGAAACAGAAATGCTGAAGAAAAGCCAGACTGAAACCCTAGCTCTGAAGAGTACAGTCAGTGAAATAAAAAACCTTGTGGAAAGTCTCAGCAGTAGAACGGATGAAGGAGAGAACAAAATATCTAAACTAGAAGATCAGGTGGCAGACCTAATACAGTCCAACAAAGAGAAAGACAAGCTAATAGCAAGGTACGAATGGGAATTTCAGGATATCTGGGACACTAAGAAAAGATCAAACATAAGAATTAAGGGCATAAAAGAAGAAGAATTTTGATACAGTGGCTTAGTAGGTATTTTCAACAAAATCATACAAGAAATTTTTCTCCTAATTGGGAAAGAAATGCCAATACAGATACAAGAAGCTCTTTGAACACCAAGCACACAAATTCCTGGAAAGAACCACTCCTTGACATGTTATAACTAAACTACTAAACATGCAAACCAAAGAAAATATATTGAAGCAGTTAGAGAGAAAAAGCAAATCACCTACAAAGGCAAGTCCATCATAATAACTGTAGATTACTCAACACAAGCTTTAAATGATACATTCCAAGTTCTGAAAGACAACAACTGTGAACCAAGATTACTTTATCCTGCAAAGCTATCTATCCAAATTGTAAGAGAAATAAGGACATTCCACAACAAAAAATAGGTAAATGAATTTATAACAACTAAACCAGCTCTACAGAAAATACCTGAAGGAATTCTTAATGCTGAAGAGAAAGCAAAACACACACAGGAGGAAATAGGAAAAAAAAAAAAAAACAGTTAAAACAAATGAGCAAAGGGAACACAGGAAATACTACAAAATAAGAATGGTGAAAATAACTGCATACTTTTCAATAATAACTCTTAATATCACTGGCCTCAATGCACCAACCGAAAGACACAGGCTTACAGACTGGATTGAAATGCAGATCCTGCCATTTGTTGCCTCAGGAAACTCGTCTTTCAATAAAAGATAGACATCATCATAGGGTGAAAGGATGGAAAATGGTATTTCAAGCAAATGGGCCTAGGAAACAAGCAAGGGTTACTATTCTAACAACTGACAGAATAGACATCAAACCAACATTAGTGAGGAAAGATAAAGAAGGTCACTTTATACTGATTAAAGGAACCCTCCAACAGGAGGACATTAAAATCCTAAATGAATATGCACCCAACATGGGGGCTCCCAGTTTCATCAAAAAACACTATTAGATTTAAGGTCACAGACAGCATCAAACACAGTTGTAGTGGGTGACCTCAATACTCCACTCTAATCAATTGACAGGTCATCCCAGCAAAAAATAAACAGAAAGACATCTAAATTAAATGATGTCATAGAACAAATGGACCTAACAGATATCTACAGAACATTCCATTCAAATGCTGCAGGATATCATTTTTCTCAGCAGCACATGGAACATTCTCTAAAATAGGCCATATATTAGGACATGAAGCAAATCTCAACAATTACAGGAAAATTGAAATAATCCCTTGTACCTATATGACCACAATGGGATTAAACTGCAAATCAGCAACAAGAAAAGTAACAGAGCATACAGAAACTCATGGAGACTAAACAGTACACTATGGGATGATCAATGGGTCATTGAAGAAATCAAAAAGGATTCAAATAGATTCAAATTACAGAAACTGGGACTAGAATAAACGTATCTCAACATAATAAAAACTATTTATGACAAACCTGCAGCCAACATAATACTAAATGGAGAAAAACTTGTAGCTTTTCCACTAAATTAAGGAACAAAACAAGGATGCCACTGTCCCCACTTTTATTTAAAAAAAAAAGTGGAAGTCTTAGCTATAGCAATAAGGCAAGAGACACTCATAAAAGGGATACAAATTGGAAAGGAACAGATCAAATTATCACTATTTGCAGATGATATGATTATATACATAAAAGACTGTAAAAACTCTACCAGCAAACTGTTAGAGCTGATAAACACTTTTAGCAACATAGCAGGATACAAAATAAATACACAGAAATCAGGAGCTTTCCTATATACTAACAACAAACATTTGGAAGATGAAATCAGGAAATCTTTCCCACTCACAATTACCTCAAAAATAAATAAATTACCTTGGAATAAACTTAACCAAGGAAGTGAAGGATCTCTACAAAGAAAACTTTAAAACACTCAAGTGAGAAATTACAGAAGACACAAGGAAATGAAAAGACATTCCATGTCCTTGGATTGGAAGAATCATGATTGTGAAAATGTCAATCTTACCAAAAGCAATCTACATATTTAATGCAGTCCCCTTTAAAATTCCAATGGAATTCTTCATAGAAATAGAAAAAACAATCCTAAAATTCACTTGGAAGCACAAAAAAACCTCAAATAGCCAAAATGATTTTGAGCAACAAAATCAATGCTAGTGGGATCACCATACCTGATTTTAAGCTATATTACAAAGCCATCATAACAAAAACAGCATAGTATTGGCACAAAGACAGACATGTAGATCAATGGAAAAAAATAGAAGACCCAGATGTTAATCCAGGCAGCTACAGCCATCTGATTTTTGACAAAAATGCCAAAAATATTCATTGGCAAAAAGATAGCCTCTTCAACAAGTGCTTCTGAGAAAACTGGATATCTATATGTATAAAGATGAAAATAGATCCTTGTCTTTCTTCATGCAGAAGAATCAAATCCAAGTGGATCAGGGACCTTAATATCAGGCCTCAAACTCTGAAATTGCTCAGAGAAATGGTAGGGGAAACCTTTCAACATATTGGCATAGGTAGTGACTTTCTGAATATAACTCAATTGCTCAGAAAATAAAACCACTAATCAACCACTGGGATCTTATAAAGTTACAAAGCTTTTGTACAGCAAAGGACACTGTGAATAGAGCAAAGAGACAACCTACAGAATGGGAGAAAATCTTTGCCAGCTACACATCTGACAGGGTATTAATATCCAGAATATACAAAGAACTAACAAAATAGAACAAAAAACAACCCAATTAAAAAATGGGCTATGGAACTAAATAGAGAGTTCTCATCAAAAGAAATACAGATGACATATAAATATCCAAAAAAGTGTTTTACATCCTTAGCCATCAGGGAAATGTGAATTAAACCTTGAGATTCCATCTTTCTCCTGTCAGAATGGCTACCATCAAGAAAGCAAATGAGGGCTGGAGAGATGGCTTAGCGGTTAAACGCTTGCCTGTGAAGCCTAAGGACCCCGGTTCGAGGCTCGGTTCCCCAGGTCCCACGTTAGCCACATGCACAAGGGGGCGCACGCATCTGGAGTTCGTTTGCAGAGGCTGGAAGCTCTGGCACGCCCATTCTCTCTCTCTACCTCTATCTGTCTTTCTCTCTGTGTCTGTCGCTCTCAAATAAATAAATAAAAATAAAAATAAATATTTTTTTAAAAAAGAAAGCAAATGACAATAAATGTTGGTGAGGATGCAGTAAAAGGGGAAACCTTCTACGCTGTTGGTGGGAATGTAATCTGGTACTGCCATTGTGAAAAGCAGTCTGGAGATTCTTAAGACAGTTAAAAATAGATTTACCATATGATCCAGCTATAGCACTCCTAGGCATATATCCTAATGTCTCTTCTCACTACCTTAGAAATACTTGGACAACCATGTTTATTGCTGCTCTATTCACAATAGCTAGGAATTGGAACCAACCTAGATGTCCATCCACAGATGAATGGATAATAAAAATGTGGTTCAATTACACCATAGAGTTCTATTCAGTGGTTAAAAAAAAAAATGAAATTATGTAATTCACAGGGAAATGGGTGGATCTGGAAAGGATTATAATAAGTGAGGTAACCCAGGCCCAGAAAGCCAAACATTGTATGTTGTCTCTCATATATGGATCCTAGCTACAAATGTATAGACTTGTATGTGAGCTAGAACCAACAGTAGCAGAGGCCATATGCTAGAAAAAGGCTATAAGGGAGGGAGGAGAGGGAAGGACTTTAGGGGATGGTATTGTATATATGTAAATAGAACAGATTACAGGGAGGAGAAAGACCTAAACTAGTCAGGGGAAGAGAAAGAATAAAGTAGGGTAGGGGGAGGGTCATTCAAAATTCAAGATATTCTGAATAAGACATATGAAAATCTACTTTCTTAAATAATGGCACATCTAGAAGCCATACATTGTTACTTGAAATTTTTCAGTACCAGAGATGGGATACCTTCCAGTGAATTATTGGCCAGGGAGGTCCCTGTTGCCTCCAAAACATTATAAGCTATTACCAAGGCCCTTGGTTTCCCTTGAGAAAGAGATAGTAAGAGCCTATTGCCGAAGACTTCAAATGCCTGAGTGGAAAAGTCACTGAGAAATCAAGCTGGTGCTAAGCAGAAAACCTTCTCCCTGTAGACAAGCCAACTGAAAGCTGGAAAAAGCTGCACTGTATGCAGTCTTATGGGAGACAGAAGTCATCAGTGGTGAAGAGTGGGCACTGCAGGCCTCAAGTTTGGCCAGAGAGGCCAAATGTCTGAACGAGTGCAATAGTGGTATGTCTGCTCTGGGGGAAACCAACTGCTCTCTAATTGGACTGAAGACCTGCTCTATGGGAGGAAATACATGTTTGACACTGAAAACCTAATCAAAAGCCTATGGCAGGGGAGGTCATGAGCCTTAGGGGTATAAAGCCTGCTCTTGTCTGGATAAATGCATACATTACTCTCAACAAATTGCCCTGAAAGCATTACACTTAATGTTCATATTCATATATTAATGCTAATCTCACTTCTGGTTAGAGAAGCTTCTCTTTTCAGATGACGATGACCACTGGAATAACCCAAAAGGCAACATAGTGCTTGAGAAGAAGGGACAGAGGAGAGTCCAGAACTGAAACATCTCACACCCTTCAAGGCTTGGTCCATTGCAGAAGAGGTGGCAGAAAGGATATAGGAGCCAAAGTTAGGGTACCACTCCTTACATACAACTGTCCAGACAGAAATTGGCCTCAATATCCAAGACCTCTCAGTGCCTAGCAATACCTACACAAGACCCTCATAATAGGAGAAAAAGATAACATCAAATTAAAAGACAGACTAATGGAAAGAGGAAGGGGATATGATGGAGAGCAGAGTTATGAAGGGGAAAGTGGGGGAGGGGAGGGAAATACCATGGTTTGTTGTCTGTAAGTATAGAAGTTGTCAATATATATATATATATATAAGTTTGGGCCAAAAGAGGCTTTACATAAGTATTGGGAAACTAAAACTGGGTCAGTAGGCTTTGCCAGCAAGCACTTTTAACCACTGAGCCATCTCCCCTGCCCCTAAAAATGTATTTCTAACTGTGAGAAAACATTATCTCCAAATAGCTCATTCTTTTAACTGTGTATTTATTCTTAGGTACACTTGTTTTCAGAATGGGAGAAAAAGTATTCATGGAAGAGAAAAATATAGGCCATATTCAAGGACAGGTTTCAAGCCTTTCAGATTTTTTTTTCTTTTGCATGAGGATCAGCTGGAAAGTGGATTAAAATGCAAATCCATGAACCTGATTCAAATATGAATCTGCCTTTGGGGAGAGGGAACAGCAACAAGCACTTTTGACATGCCACATGTGATTTTGGTGTACACTCAAGTAAGAATCATTGGTACATTTCCACACCCTTAGGAGCCAAGGCATACTTCTCATTGAAGTGGAGGAATGAGTTCTGAAGCCAAGGATTTGCAGTCAGCCTGAAGTGAGGAGCTGGTGGGAGCACAAGCAAAGAGAAAAAATGGCAAAACAGTATTTAAAAAAATTTTGTGGTTTGAAAGACTGAACCTAGGACCTCGTACTTAGTAGGCAAGAACTGTACTGTTGAGCTGTACTTGTAGGCTTCTAAAAGAGAGAGAGAGAGAGAGAGAAAAAAAAAAAGAATGTTTTTTCAAGTACTTTTGAAATCCATATTAATCCATATTCTTCCACATGTAAGAGTTTGTGGGTTTCATTGTCCTATAGTGAATAATGAAATCCTACTCAGAAGCATGCTTCAGATATTAAGGGATATAATACCATATTTTCAAACAAACATAAATTTATAATCACTTGATATTTTAGATTTCCATTCAAGATAAAGTGGATAAGAAGCAAAAATCAAAACAAAAACTATGCCATTAAGAGTTCTGCATCTCTGAAAAAGAAATTTTTCCCCCACCAGAGTAATCTGAATAATGCCAATTTGCTTTTGTATTTTTGTTTTGTTTTGTTTAAGTTTTTGGAGGTAGGGTCTCATTCTAGCCCAGGATGACCTGGAATTCACTATGTAGTCTCAGGTTGGCCTTAAACTCATGGTGATCCACCTACCTCTGCCTCCCAAGTTCTGGGATTAAAGGCGTGCACCACCATACCTGGCTTAATTTGCTTTTTAAAATATATTTTATTTTTATTTATTTATTTGACAGAGAAAGAGGGAGAGAGAATGGGTGAGCCAGGGCCTCTAGCCACTACAAACTAACTCCAGATGCATGCACCCCCTTGTGCATCAGGCTAATGTGCGTCCTGGGGAATCAAGCCTGGGTCCTTTGGCTTTGCAGGCAAACACCTTAATTGCTAACCCATCCCTCCAGCCTCCAATTTTCTTTTTTAATAACAAGGTGAAAGGGATTTTCCCATATCACCAAGTAAATTCCTTCATCTCCTCTAGTAGTTTCCAATCAGGAAGAGCTCAGCACAGGCTGAGTTCAAGGGGAAGGGGGTGGGGCATACTGACATCCAGACTACCCTGTAGACAGACGCAGCCCTACTTCATGACTAAGAAGGGAAGTACAGATTTATTTCTACAAGAAAAGATACAAATGGCTAATTGCTTCATCTGAACTGGAAATCATTGTTTCCTGTTATTTCATGCTAGCCTAGCATTTCATTCAATCTCTTATGGCATTTTATGGTGTGAATGGACTCAATAGGAAAAGTAATGTCTATCTGTTCATTACACACACAATAAATTTGAAAGCCTAGTGATAATAATCAGCATCTTCTCCTACCCCTGTGTCACCAAAGGCCAAAATACTTTCTCCTATGCACAAAGTTTCACATTACCTCCTGCCCCTGGTGCTCAAGGCATAATGCTAATTTCAATACAACAGCTTTCTTAAAACCCTGAACAGATAACCAGAGGCAGGCTTACCTTACTCCTCTTCTTCTACTACTGTTCATCTTCCTAACTTAAAAAATAAAAACTGAGCCAACGGCTAAGTACCTGAGCAGTGGGCTTGAGAAGACACAGGGCACTGGACGCAGTCAGGGTGGCATGAGGCAGGAAGCGAAGCCAAGCATCTGACGGGGGAGATATTCTCTGAGGGATGGGAAGTCTTCTTCTTGACATCTCTGCTACAGTACACAAAGAGTTCCTTCATAAGTATCCTCAAAAACCAGATGACCACATCTCGGCTGAAGACAAGCCCAAGGAATTGTTTCATGAACTTGTAAAAACAATCTAATGTTGAATGGCATGCTGGTGGCTGTACCCAGAATTCAACTGAAGTGGCTTAATAGATGATTCCATAGCCACACAAAGCAGCAGGAGTCTTCAGATGCTCTGGGACAGATAAATTTGGGGAGATTCTCAAGCATGAAGCTGTCCATGTGGATGGATGCGCCTGACCCTGAGAAGGAGCAGCCCACGGAGCTGGGGTGCCGGCATCACGGGGGACATCAGGCCCTGCTGCTGCCAGCTGTTACAAAGAGGAAAAGCATTTGGATCTGGAGAAAAACTGGATGAACCCTTGATGATATAGTTATGCCTTATGCTGACATCCTTTTTGGAAATGAGTCTGAGCTGCCACTTTTACCAGAGAGCAAGGCTTTGAGACTAAAGATGGTAAATAGCAAGAAAAAACACAAGCTCTTCCAATGGTGAACTCAGAGAGGCACTGAATTGTGGTCTTCACCCAAGGGTAGTACGGCAGTAGAATGGTTACAAAAAGTGAAGCCACTGCCTTGCTGTCTTGGGTCAAGACCAGAAACAATCATTGACATCAAGAGAGCTGGGCCTACATTTATTGGAGGGCTTCTGCCTCCACTGGTCTCCGACAGGCCTTCAGCTGAATGAATCTGTGCCGGGCACGACTCAGCAAATGTCTTAACTAGACAAACTGCTGTGCCTTTCTTGAGAAGCTGGAAGAGCAGAGCTCTAAAATGCAGACGTTTCCCACAATAATGGAAGAAATTCACCTGCCATATTTCCCTACTATAATAATGTTCATTCTTAATTGAGAGAGTACAGTACTGCTTGTAGAACCTCTAGTCTCTCCACAACCTGAAAAAGTTTTGTCCACAGTTTGCTAGTGCTTCCCAAATGCCAATTAAACAGGAATATAATATTTCAATAGAAATTTGTGTTTTATTTTCAAGCATTTTGTAAATTAATCTACATTTAGTAGCAATCAGGTTTTTAAAATATTGCTTTAAATGGAGGTACAATTTAGTACAACAGACTTTTTAAAAAGATTAAGCACAACACGTGACTCTTTAGCTATTTATATAAATATGTTTGGGAGTGCATATCTACATAGATAAATAGTACATGGCCTGATAATTGGTCAGATAAGATACAGAAACATTTATTGTGGCAAATTATTTTAAATAAACTCTTCAATATGCACTCACACATGGGATGGACTTTGGATAACTGAATAATTCACCAAATTTTGATTATGTTATAATATGCAAGTCATATTTGATACAAATAAAAACTTGTCTTTTGCTTGTGCCCAGTAAAACTAAAGAAGACTATTACTTAGAACTGGGCTCTGAAGTAATACGTAATTTACTTATGGGGTTAGAAACAAGTAATATGACATTGAAAAACAACAATGTGTGAGACCAATACAAAAACATGGCAGCACTGTGGGAGTGATCCTGTGCTGGAGAGCATGCCTCATGCACAAGTTCTGAGGGAGAGAGAGAGAGAGAGAGAGAGAGAGAGAGAGAGAGAGAGAGAGAGAGAGAGAGAGAGGGAGGGGGAGGGGGAAGGAGAGGGGGAAGGAGGGGGGAGGGAGGGGAAGGGAAGGAAGGGGGGAGGGAGGGAGGGAGAGAGAAGGAGGAGGAATAAGAAGAGGAAGAGGAGGAGAAGGGGAAAAGGAAAGATAAAAATAAAGCAAAAAAATCTATAAATCTGCTTTAAGAATTTTTCACAAAACCAGTTATTTCTCAAACTTTATTTTGAAAAAAAGTATCACAACAGTCATAGGAATTTAAATAAAACACATGGAGCAGTTATAAGTCAAATTATCTACATGTGAAGAAGTCACAGTTCTTGTCTGATTACTCCTGCTAATGGAAGGGCTCAATGTATGGCTAAGCCAAAAAGGCAGTTAACTTAAGCAGTCATGATCTATGGACATGTCTTTATTTCACACTTGTGCCCAAATGCCTAGCTGGAAATTGATTCAAATTCACATAAGATAAAAATATGCTGCCCGAATAACCAAAATTATCTGTCCTATAAGCCACCCTCCCCCAAAGATGCTAAGGACAATACTCTTTAAGCTAGAGGTGATTTTTAAAAAAAAAAAATTTATAGCATAGTCTTCCCAATAATAGTAATGTCTGTTTTCATGAGGAAAATATTAACATATAATCAGTGAAAATAATCTAATTACTACAAACATGAAGATTAACACTCTCCTGGCACTCTCACTGAACAGGGTAACTGAGGGCAGTCAGAGCAAACCCCAAGATTACTCTATGAAAACAGAGCCATTCCTGAATCCTGGAGAGCTGTACTCTGCTGAGAGCAGCCAGGAACTGTCCTTAGAGCATCAAGACCCAGAAGGAAGTTGAAGCAAGGATCAGCCCAACAGATCCAAGCACACTTCCTGCTTTCATGAGCAGAGAGAAACAGAAGACACTGAACTTGGAGACTGAAAACCAGTTCTACATGTTAGGCGTGGGCCTTAGGCATATCAACCAATATCGGAATGGCAGTTTTCCCATCATCAATCAGTTAGTACAGTAAGACCCAGCAGCTTTTTGATAGCAGAGCAGTGAGAATCACAGTCACTAATAGAATTGATAATATTTTGTATAGTTATGTAGAACTATTCTTAATAAATGGAAATTTGGAAACTTTTTAAGTATTTAAGATAAAAACCAATATTATTAAAATTAATTTAAGCCAGGTGTGGTGGCACACGCCTTTAATCCCAGCACTCAGGAGGCAGAGGTAGGAGGATCAAAGTGAGTTTGAGGCCAGCCTGAGACTACAGAGTGAATTCTAGCCTGTAGTGAGACCCTTCCTCCAAAAAAAAAAAAAAGTAATTTTAAAGCCACTTTGAGATAAAATTGCAAAACCAATTTTCCAACCCAGGATAGGTATTTATTCCATCATGGATGCTTCAGGTCTGCCTCTTTTTTTGATGAAGCAGAAATGGGCAAAGTCTGGTAAACTTGATAACTTCTCTTACCATGTAATGTTATTGTAGTATAAAGACTAGTTGTAACTTTGTTCATTAAAGAACCAGGAGTATAACCTGATCACCTTAAAAAGTAAACATTAAATAAATAAAACTACAACTCTTTCCCACACCTACAATATTTTGATACACTTAGTTACAATGAAACAAACACATAAATGATTTGTACAACATCTTAACAGAAACCAAACATTTTATAGCTTAATTCCTGGGGAGCATGTTTCAATGTGCATGTATGGATAAGTTACTAATTTTGTCATTAGTCCGTCTATGTACAGCTCCTTAGTAAAGCAAGTAGCAATTGAGGAATGCATTATTACATAAAAAATAGCAAACCTTGGGCTACTGAAAAGCCTTCTTAAGTATGTCAATATGTAGCTCAGAAAACAGAGAGTATCAGAAAAGCAGAACACAGGACGTTAATTGGTACTACATTTGGCCTCATGTTGTGGCATATTCTCAGTTGCAATATTTTAAAATTATAAGCAAGCATAAAAAGGCTTCCTGTATGAATGTGGGAAATGATGCCAAAGACTTCTATTAAAAAATTAATTGTTGCATCCCAATAACTTATAAGAAAGAAATGGGTATTTAGAAACCCTAAGGAGTTCTTTAAATAATAAAAAATATAAAAATAAAAATAAAGAAAGAACAGAATATTGTCAAAAAGTAAAACTGTTTTTAAAAGCTGGTCATTTTCTCTTTACAGATTGGTGCTATCTAAAATGGGCAGGTGGAGCTCTACAACTCATCATGCTGATATGTAAATTCTCTGGCAGATATAAATCCGTCTTTGTCTTCATCTTCTTTATCAAAAATATCCTCCACCAAAACATCATGATGGCTTTCATTCACCACTGCACCATGCTTTTCAAACTCCTTCTTTAAATATACTTTAACCTACAAAACAATGGCTCTCATTAGTGACTGCCTCATAAGATATTCACATTGAGCCAAACTACATCATGCACATGTACTGGTGTTCATTTACACATATACAATAATGACAAAACCACTACCTCATGCTGTGTTCCTAATGATAGTAAAAGTAGTCTAAGGAACCTTTTCAGTTAAAAACTTTTGCTACAATGGGGCCACACAGTATTTAGAGACCAAGACAGACATGCATACAATCCTTATATCAAATATAATACTTTTATTATCTCAAAAAAGTACCATGAAAACCTACTGTTTTTTGTTTGCCTTTTTTAAAATAGAAGTTCTATTTTTTTCTTGTAGTTGTGCATTAAAAGTCAACATCATACAAAGTAGCCACGCGGTGATCTCATGATCTCACAGTAGCTACTGTTACCTATACAAGAAGTGCACCATAGGAGAGCAAGAATGATGATATCAAAACACAACAGGGGCCGGGCGTGGTGGCACACACCTTCAATCCCAGCACTCAGGAGGCAGAGGTAGGAGGATCGCTGTGAGTTCAAGGCCACCTGAGACTACAGAGTGAATTCTAGGTCAGCCTAGACTAGAGTGAAACCCTACCTCAAAAAACAAAACAAAAAAAAAGAAAAGAATAAAGAAAACAAAATACAGCAGGGACTAGTTGGAAAGAAGAGATTCAGCAGAGGGGGCAGGGGAATTAGGACAAAGGAGGCTCATAGGATAGGGTTGTGATCGTGGTATATTGTGTACATGTATGGAGGTTATCCACAGCTCATTTGTAAATATTCTAATCCCTGCGTTATATAACAATATTCTATGACTCCAGCCTGTACTTATTACTCACCTTAAAGTGTAAAGAAAATAGTTTATTGACTCCACACGCAGCACAGTCCACTAACAAGAATTTCATCTGAAGTCACTCACACAAGAATCAAGAATGGTATCTAGCTAGCCTCAATCCTAATGTGTTTCTGATGCAGGACACCAACAGTAAGTTCACAGGTCCATACTGATTCAAAGGTAAACGAGGGTGCATGTATTTTATTAAGATAAAGGTTGTGAATAAAGACACACACACACACACACACACACACACACACACACATTTCATTTGTTTTATTTTTTTCAAGGCAGGGTCTCACTTTAGTCCAGGCTGACCTGGAACTCATTCTGTAGCACCAGGCTGACCTCAAACTCATACCAATCCTTCTACCACAGCCTCCTGAGTGCTAGGACTAAAGGCGTACACCACCATGCCTTCATGGAAGATATGTCTTGGACAAAAGTTCCCAGCCTGAGAAGCCTAGGAGGGGTCTTGAGCAGGTCACCCAGTATAAGTATAGTATAAAAAAAAATTACAGAACAGAAACATTAACATTAAATGCTACTAGCTTTAATGTTGGTGTTTTATTGAATTAAGTTTTCAAAACATGTAATTTGCTGATTTAATTGGAAGTGACTTTATGTACATTTTGAAAACAGTTTTCTATCATTTCATAATGATTACAGAATTATCATTTAAAACGTTAAAGTAAGCCAGGTGTGGTAGCCCACACCTTTAATCCCAGCACTTGGGAGGCAGAGGTAGGAGGATCACCATGAATTCAAGGCCACCCTGAGACAACATAGTGAATTCCAGGTCAGCCTGGGCTAGAATGAAACCCTACCTCAAAAAAAAAAAAAAAAAAGAAAAGAAAGAAAAGAAAGAAAAGAAAGAAAAAAGAATATTAAAGTTTGTACTTTGCTGCTAAGCAAAACTAATATCTTTCATGGTAAGACACCCAAACTACTGAATAAAATACTCTTTAAACAGTAGGTACTTGATTTATTTCCGTCTGTATTTGCATGCATGTGGAGACCAGAGAACAACCTCAGGGATTATCTATCCTCAGTAACGGCCCAAATCTTTTTGAGATAGAATCTCTCAGGACCTGAAACTCACCAATTAGACTATACTGGCTATCTAGGGAGCCCCAAGTTTCCTCCTCTGTCTCAGCCTCCCTTATGCTAAGATTATAGGCACATATCACTATACTCAGCTTTTTTTCATGTGGATTCTGGGTATTGAACTCTGGTCCTCATGTCTTCAAGGTAAGCACTTTACCCACTGAGTATCTTCCCAGCTTATTTGCATGATATTTGGAAAAAAAAAAAAGTGAGCCAGGCGTGGTGGGGCACATCTTTAATCCCACCTGCATTCTCTGGTTACAGAGAACGTATATTCACTCAAGAATAAGATTACTAAAACCAATATAAAAAGTTGTACTTAGCCGGATGTGGTGGCGCATGCCTTTAATCCCAGCACTTGGGAGGCAGAAGTAGGAGGATTGCTATAAATTCGAGGCAACCCTGAGACTCCACAGTGAATTCCAGGACAGCCTAGGATGGAGTGAGACCCTACTTTGAAACCCGCCCCCCCAATAAAAGCAATTTCCAATAATCTCTTCAGAGAAACTTTTAGGTGTTTTTTTTATTTTCCTTCGATAGAATTTCTTTACCCAAAATTCAATGCAAATAACCAAAGTTGCACCATGGTTCCAGCATGGAATATGAAAAAAAAGCAGGGAAAAGGTCACCTCGTGTTTTGAGAGCTTCCAGTCATCATTGAGATCCATCTCCTGGAATGACTCATGGGATCTTGGTCCATTTCGAATCTCCAGGAGGTCAATGTTGAATATCAGTGTACTCTCTGGGGGAATTTTACCTGATGGCAGGAGAGAGGGGGAGATTTTATTTTAAAAATCCAAAAGTTTTCATAATAAATATTTATGGTGATGAACAAGACATTTTTAGACTGAATCAACTGAAGAGCCTGCCTAAGATTGTCACATATGGTGGAAGCTACTTACAGTATAATTACATTTTACTCAAAAAGTGAAAGAAAGAAGACTCGTACTAGCAGAGTTAAAGCTTTCTGGTTTGGCTTAGTGATAAAACACAGACAAGTATGTATACTCACACATATATGCAGGTGCACCTAAACACTTGGTGTGAAATTCCAAATATATGTAAAGAATTGCATATTGTATGTCAAGTATTACCTTTAAAGTGCTTTGGATAATTTAGAGTTAATTATGTTACAAGTGAATTAGGAATTTGGGTAACAAAGTCCTGATCTACAAGTACATACGATTGATGCTGTCATTTCTACCACTGGGAGGCAGTATATACTAGAGTGAGTGAGCCCTAGACCTACTGTCTAAATGACATCTCCTCTGCTCATCTCTAGGCCTGTTTTCTTATCTAATCTACATGATAATTTTTTTTTAATCATAGGATGGTGTGGGGAAGATAGAGAAAATCCATGGGAAATTTAAATACTCAGAATTATTCTTAGACTAGTAATTATTCTTAGACTCAATAGATGTTACTAACATAGTCTTCTTATAGGCTCTTAAAAATAATACAGGAAGGTTGAAATTTTTCAAAAATTTAGTAAATATCCCCTCTGATGTAGGATATTATCATATATTCGAGACACTTCATGGGAAGGATAAAATAGAAATAAACTTCTGAAAAGGGCAATAACAAATTGTTAAAAGTGAACTAGTTCTCCCGATCCCTTGTAGTCCTGTGAAAAGGCATTTGTAAGTTTCCAAGAGAATACTCACATTGTGGGCTGAAGCTTACCGTTCCAGATGGAGACAGAGAAGGGGCATGCACTAGATCGGTGGGAAAGCTGGTATCTTTCCAAGGAGGCATGCAAACATGTACTAAATCACTACAAAATTAGCAGTAAATACATGTTAGAAGAATTAGTTTCATGGTACTCAGTTTGAAGGAAATGACTCAAATTTAGATATCTATGTGTTATAAAATGAAATGGAGTTAAATACAGCATAGAGAAAAAGTGATAGGCTAAGACTACATGTATAAATATTAACAGTTAGCAGTGAAGATACAGGAAAGTGAAGAAATACTTGCAAGCTTTACAGAAACATTTACCAGATACTGTGTTTCATTCTGTAAAAATTATAATTAAAATAAGAACTGCATTTGGTTATCCTACCCTACAAATAAGGCTTATATAACTAGTTCTACTTTAGAATGTGCCCTGATTCATACACAACACCTTGTTTCCATCTTAGGAACCCAAGGCAAGGAATCCCGACCCCTGCTTCATCAATGGCTAAGCTTAAGCCAAAAGATACTGTGAGATCTCTTTGTACCACACCAGAGTGACTCTCTGTTTCCTTCTGAAGACTATTTAAAGTTATTTTCATCATTTATACATGTCCAGTGTAGAGGATTTGGAATCTATTATCGAAAATAAATTTGATTCCCAGGATCACAGGCCATTGTTAACATTTTTTTATTTCCTCATAATTCACTTTGCATCTATATATATATAATTTCCCCATATACTTATGAGACAGCTAGATGCACAACAGGTTTGCTTACTACTCTTGTGCTGTACATAATTCTTTTTTTTTTAATTTTTTTTATTTATTTATTTGAGAGCGACAGACACAGAGAGAAAGACAGATAGAGGGAGAGAGAGAGAATGGGCACACCAGGGCTTCCAGCCTCTGCAAACGAACTCCAGACGCATGCGCCCCCTTGTGCATCTGGCTAATGTGGGACCTGAGGAACCGAGCCTTGAAGCGGGGTCCTTAGGCTTCACAGGCAAGCGCTTAACCGCTAAGCCATCTCTCCAGCCCCTGTACATAATTCTTAATGTGAGTACACATTTATATCTATGGATGTGGGGGGGGGGGGTCAAAGGACAACCTTAGGTGTCATCCTCATGAATACCATCTACCTTATCACCTTGTTTTAAGACATGGTCTGTCATAGAAGCTTACCACTTAGACTAGACTGGCTGGCCAAGAAGCTCCAGAGATGCCTTCCCACCATTGGTATTATAAGCCTGGCCACAATGCTAACATTTTTAAATGGGTTCTCTGGAGTGAACTCAGGTTCTCATGTTGGTGAGGCAAGCACTAAGCTATCCCCCAAGTCCAATATACACATGTTACTCTTTGAAAATACCATATTTAATAACTGGGCTATAGTGTATTTAGTTAAAATCTTATCACTTTACACTCAACTTGGTCTCAGTACTTTTGCTATTAGAAACAGTGCAATGATGGATATCCTTAGTCACAAATGTTTATTTTAGTCATTTCTTTGGGTTAGATTCTAATAAGGACACTACAGAATTAATGCACATAAGCATCTTTGGGTGTCTTTATATAGATCACCAAACAGCCCTTTGGAAATCTCCACACATTTCCTCATAAACTCCAGGTGTATGTATCTGCCCTAAAATAAACTGGCCCAAAAGCTGTGTGAACTAGCCAGCCGGATTATAACACATGTGGTGGTGGGGGGAGATAATTTAACTAATTTTAAGTTACTATACTATTTTTTTTTCTTTTTTGGCTTTTTGAGGTAGGGTTTCACTCTAGTCCAGGCTGACCTTGAATTCACTATGTAGTCTCAGAGTGGTCTCGAACTCATGGTGATCCTCCTACCTCTGCCTCCCAAGTGCTGGGATTAAAGGTGTGCGCCACCATGCCCAGCTACTATACCATTTTTCAAATGTATTATCAAGCGCTGTATAGATACCAGGCATGGTGACACAGCCTCCAATCCTAGTACTTGGGAGATGGAGGCAAACAGGATCAAGAGTTCAGGGTCAACCTTAGCAAATTCAAAACCAAGACTTCTTTTTTTTTTTTTTTTTTTTTTGAGCTCTTGTTTCAAAAAACAAAAAGACAAAAGCAACACAACAGCAACAAAAAACAAGTTTTAAATAAGTTTTATGGCAGTAAATGAAAGAATCCCTAATCAGAGTCAAAGTGCGGGAGATTTTCTGGTAGTAAGCTCTATACAGCCAATATGTAAATCACATTCAATGCCTAACTCAAAAGTTCAAATCATCAGAACACTTTTATGTTGAGTGACCTTGCACTGCTCCATGAGTTTTAGTTTGGGAGGAAGAAAACATTCTGGAAATGTACAGTGAGGATGGTTACACAATGTGACTGAACTTTAGGCCACTGAAATATATACTTAAGAAATAGGGCCAGATGTGGTGGTGCACACCTTTAATCCCAGCACTTGTGAAGCAGTGATGGGAGGATTGCTGTAAATTCAAGGCCACCCTGTGACTACACAGTGAAGTCAAGGTCAAGGTCAGCCTGGACTAGAGAGAAACCTACCTAAAAAAAAAAATTATATACATATGTGTGTGTGTGTGTGTGTGTGTGTGTGTGTGTTGTTGTTGTTGTTGTTGTTGTTGTTGTTACAGTCAGGTTCACATTGCTGGTAGAAATCACCCAACCAAGGGAAGCTTCTGGGAAAAAGAGATTTATTATGGCTTACAGGCTCAAGGGGAAGCTCCACAATAGCAGGGGAAAGCAATGGCATGAGCAGAGAGTGGACATCACCTCCTGGCCAACATAAAGTGGACAATAGCAACAGGAGAGTGTGCCAAACACTGGTATGGGAAAACTGGCTATAACACCCATAACCCCTCCTCCAACAATACCCTGCCTCCAGGAGGTGTTAATTCTCAAATCTCTATCAGCTGGGAACCTAATGTTCAGAACACCTAAGTTTATATATATATAACAAAACAAAACAAAAGAAATGGGCTGGGCATGGTGGCACATGCCTTTAATCCCAGCACTCGGGAGGCAGAGGTTGGAGGATTGTGGAGAGTTGGAGGCCACCCTGAGACAACATAGTGAATTCCAGGTTAATCTGAGCTAGAGTGAGACCCTACCTTGGAAAAACCACAAAAAAAAAAAAAAAAGAAAAGAAAAAGAAAGAAAGAAAGAAGGAAAGAAAGAAAGGAAGAAAGGAAGAAAGAAGGAAAGAAAGAGTAGGCTGGAAAGATTGCTCAGTGTTTAGGAGTGCTTACTGCTTAAGGATGAAGGCCTCTCAGGTCAGAGACTACCAAATTCAACACTCCAGTGCCCACATAAAAAGCTGGGCATGGCCATGCACATGTATAACTCCAGTACACTGAGCATGCAGGCAAAGAATCATGGAGGCTCACTGCCAGCAGCTCTAGGTTGAGGGACAGAGCCCTGTCTCAAGGAAGTATGCAGATGAGCAATAAGAGGACACGCAACATTCTCCTCTGGCCATGCACATGGGATGTGTGCAGCTGCACACACATGCACTTGCCACATACCACAGACACCACGTGCACAATACTACACACACATATACATTCATGCAAAAAAAGAGATACAGTGTTTCAGATGGCAGATAGTGTGTTATGCATATTTTAGCACAATTTTTAAGATGATACTTTTCATGATATTGATGAATAGTGCAATAGAGTTCAAAGTCACAGAAATTTATTTCATGGTTAGGTCTACTGAGTACTTCAAATGGTAAGCAAGGCATAATCATATTTCCTAAAGGGATATAGCCCTCTATTTACTTCCAGGGAGGAAAAGTCATCCAGTTACTCTAATTTCTGTCTCCTAATACAGAGAATCAGCACCCAAGTGACACAGTAAGAAAGATGGAACTGTCTTTTACCTTTTCCTTCTTTGCCATATCCCAGGGCAGGAGGAATGATGAGCTTTCTCTTCTCTCCCACACACATGCCCTTCAAGCCCTGGTCCCAGCCTTTCAGAGCCTCCAGGATGCCCAGAGTAAACCAAATAGGCTGACCATTGTTATGTTTGTGGCTATGGCAAACATGTCAGAAAGAAAACACATTAATTTTTTTTTTTTTTGAATACTAGGGTCATCAAGCATGCTAGGCAAGCACTCTACACACTACGAACTTTTCCTAACCATAAGTAGTTAAACATAATGACTTGAAAATTAATGAAAACAGCTGTTCTTTGTTTGCACATACACATGTACCCTAGTCAACTTCATAACAATTTAACTCACTGCCCATTTTTGATGCAAATTTCCTAAGTTGACTCAGAATAAGAACAGAGGGAAGAATAATAAAAATAATTTATGTGAATATTTACTTTAAAGAAAGTATTATTGTAAATTTTCCTCTTTCCTCTGTAACAATGACTCTATGATTGGTAGGCATTTGGGGGCGATTGTTTCTAAGACTCATCCCTCTATTTTGACCTCTGTCTCCCAAACCACAGATGTTTGCATCCATAGTATTTGCATATAACCAATGGTATACTGTAAACTATCTTTAGATTTCTTATAATATAATGCAAAAGCTGTGTAAATAGTCATTATATGGGTCGTTTAGGAAATAATGAAAATAAAAAGTCTACACATGTTCAATATAGACATAATTCTTTTTCAAACATTCCTTTTTTTTAATGAGAGAGACAGAACTTGCACTCCAAGGCCTCAGCCACTGAAACTAAACTCCAGACACTTGTACCACATAGTGCGCATGTGCAACCTTGCACTGTCTCACCTTTGTGCATCTGGCTTACATGGGATCTGGAGAGAGATGGAACATGAGTCCTTAGGCCTCCCAGGCAAGGACCTTGACTGCTAAGCCATCTCTCCAGCCTTCTTTTTCAAATGTTCTTGACCCACTTTGCTTGAATATAGAACCTCCAGACAGAGGACCAGTCATATCAGTCTTATCCCTTTGTAGACAGGAAATGGAGGTAACAAGGGCTACTTTAAATATACCTAACCCCAAAGTTTGAAGTCTTAACCACAAAATTCTACTGGCCCAGGAAGACCAATAAGTTTTAGATCAGAGAGAAATTCATGGAAAATGGGTGAGTTTGGGAAGGAGAACAAAGGATAAGAATTACTGCCAACACATTAGAGTCCACATGTAGCTGGACAGATACAGGACTACAGCATCTTACTCCATGTCAACAAATATTCCTGCTGGTGGTACTGATATGTGGAAAAGGCTGCTTTTCACACCCCCTATCTTCACTCATATTCAAACCCAGCTCCAACATGGGGCTATGCAGAAGATCCTGGAGAGGCAGGCCCTCAAGCTCTGAGGAGCAAGGGACTATCTCAGGGAGGTCACATGATGTCCTGGCATCTTAGCAGACCAGCCTAGGCAATCCAACCTGTTGAACACCTGGAGAGCTTGAGGGGTGGGGAATGTCTGAGCCCGTTAGTTTCCTTTCAATGCAATAAGGAACATGTTCCATTCAAGGACATCTCCTAGGTGAAAATATGAAGTCCCTTACTAAATACCATGGTTACAAAATTTGGGTAAATGGTATTTCTTCCTCAAAGTAACAAAATGCCAACCTTAGAAAATCAGGGAAGGGTAGAAAAATAATAAAGAAGAAATCGTCTAGCATCCAGCACCAGCTACATCTTGCCACAGTTCTTATTAAGACTAAGATATTCCACATACAGATTGTGGTTCTAAAACAGAAAATGAGCTTGATAGACTGTCAGCAAGCCCTGATAATTACATGAAGGCTGCATGACAACAGTCCCCTCACCAGGTACTGGAACATTAAAAGTGCTAAAAACATAGCTCATGCTACCACTAAAATCAACATAGGTTTTTAGATATGAGACAGGAAAGAAATCAAACTAAATGTAAAAGAGATCAGACTAAAAATAAGAGTGTAACTAAAATTTTAAACTGAAATATCACATTACTCATTACTGTCCACTGTGATGTTGGCCTTGCTGACAAAAAGAAAGGACTACTGAAAATTCCGTGACAGGTTGTCTTTTTGGAACTTTTTACCAGAGATAACGGAATTCAGAGACGAGTACTCCTCATTATCCCCAAGCCCCAACAAGATCATGTCTGAATGTCCAGTAGAGACAATTTATGAAAACCAAACCAAAACAACAGCAACAACAAAAAAAGGTCTAGGTTGGGCCATAAAGCTTTGCTGTTTTAGCTCATGCCATTCCTTTGACCTGTGTAGTTCCCCATTCTCCCCACACCCTATAACTACCACCATCTTCTGTGGCTGACTCAAACGTAGTTCACGAGGTCCCTTTTCCTCACCTCTCAGAGCGCAGTTGGCTCCAGGCTTTTAATCTTTGCTAGTGCTTGAGTATTCCATGCTCTCTGTTAGTGAGACATTTACTCCTCCTAGCAAACAGTATGAAAGGACAATGGCTTGCTTCTAGTTAAGTTTGCATCTCCAAGACCTCACTAAAGGCCATTCAAAACATGTTTTATGGATGGATAGATGGATGAATGATGGATGGGGATGTTTAGAAGACAAACTTCTGAATGTCCCTGATCCTCAGCAAAGGGACAAAAACATAAAGGAAGTGTTTTTGGAAGGAATGAGTGGGAACAGTGTCTAATTGGAAACGATTACATTTATAAACTTTGAACAGAAAGAATTGTTCAAAGCGCCAGAAGCACTTCATCGTCCTGTATTCAGGACTCTTATAGCTATACCCATATCCATCAATGACATCTGACTTTCTAGAAAGAAGCAAGTGACAACTGAAATCATAACCTGACAAGAACAGAAGTTAAACAGGTCAATGAGATAGCACTGCCATGTCTTTTATAAACGGGCAAATAAATGGTGGTGTATTAGGCTCTTGGAACTGGTGTGAAAAGTTTTAATATCGTCTATGCCAAATTAAAAACTGGATCAAGTCATTTTACTTCAGGAATGGAGTTTAAGACATGAATATTCCTTTATGCTTTTTCCACTCAGTGCCTAATTACAACCTAGCCATTTCTGCAAAATTTCTAAGATTCCAGTTTTAGTTTCATGATAGTAAATTAAATTATAACAAAGAAATTAACTTACCGTAATTATATGTTTTCAGTTAAGTCCTTCAAAGGCCTCGTTATACAGAAGTGGCTTTGGATAAATTTTCTTTCCCCACAGGGAAGCAGGTACTTTAGGGGTTTTAAAGACAGCTTTCGTGCACGCGAGCTGGCGCGAGTGTGTGGGTTGGTTTTACCTGCGAGGCACGATTACTTACGTGGAGTGAAACAGGGAGCCGTCCTTTTCTAAGTAGCCCTCGTAGTGAACCAACATCAGATCCCCTCCTTTGGTCTTGCGATGGCAGATGAACGGCTTCTGGAGAACTTCGATTTTTACTTCGGGCTCGGGGATCAGAGCCCCACTCAAAGAGGTGACCAACAGGGTCACGACTGCGTTCCACAAGAAAAGCCTCATGCTACTGGAGCTGGAAAAAGCGCCCCGACTTCACAGAGTTAAAGCTGAAGGCTCGGGGGCAACGGCCTCTCGCAAGTCCAGGGCTCCTCCTTACAAGACGTGGCACTTTTACTACTTACAACTTTCCCACGCACTGCGAACTCACCTTTAAAGAGTTAAATGCAATCCTGCGCCTGATTGGTTCTGATAACGCAGTCGCTTGAGAAAGGTGGCGTCCTATTGGCTGGCAATACTGTCTCAGGAGCCCCTCCAGCCAATGATACTGCAGCACGGTAAAACACCACGTAGTGGAGCGGGGCATCTCCAGCCGGAGCTTAGCCCCAGGGGTCCTAGCGCTGGGAGGATGGAGGGACGCCACTAGCCCCAACTTTGGGAGAGCTGTAAGGCGTGGAGGTAACCGGAAGCTCCTTCGGCGGATTCATCTCGGTACTGAAAGTCTGGGGAGAGGTGACACCTTAGGGGTTTCTGGAAAGACTCATTTACTCTCTCAGTTGGAAAGCGACACTCCCCACCCCTGATGCTACCATCAAAGACTCAGGTGTAATGCTTTTTAATTTACGGAACAGATAAAGACAAGCAATGGTCCTGGTGCAAGAGCCTCACTCTGACTTTTAAAAAAGCCTAAGACTTCTACGATCTGAAGAGAAACCTGGGTATTCTCACTCCAACTTAACTTAAATTAAGGTGGCTTTTGTTTGTTTTCTTTGTCTAGGTTAGAAGAGGTTAGTATCCTGCTAAAGCATTTGTGCTCCACCTTAAAACTAGATCCGATCCATTCTACACCGCATTTCATGGCTGCTAATAATTCATCGCATATGTGACCTTAGCGTGGAGGGTAAATAATGGGCAAAGACATCTTTTAAAAAGCAAATGGTGGGCTGCAGGGATGATTTAGCAGTTAAGGCGCTTGGCTGCGAAGCCTAAGGACCCAGGTTCGGCTCCCCAGAACCCACATAAGCCAGATGCACATGGTGGTGGTGCACACATCTGGAGTGCGTTTGCGGTGGTAAGAGCCTGGCGCGCCCATTCTATTCTCTGTCTACCTCGTTCTCTCTCAAATAAATAAATAAGTAAAATATTTTTGAAACCCAAATGGTAATAACGTTTACTAATTACATGACCTTATTTCAACTTAAATTTCCTGGTTCTACATATGTTACCTAATTTCAAATGCCAATCTCTAGATAAAATACAGGTCACAAACTAATACTTGAATTAAGGATAAATAACCAATAATTTTTTATATTTTTATTTGCTTAAGCTAGCAAGGTTAAGGAAAAGAAAAAAGCTATTCCCTAATAATCATTTCAACACTTTAGTAACATTATGCCTAAAGCAATTTGGGTTGTATTGCACTTTCTAGACCTTCTTTCACTTAACCTATAATTAACATTTTTCTTGATCAAATATCCTTAGAACTGGGCATTTTTCACACTTTATGTGCATAAGGATTCCTCTGGGGATCCTGTTAAAATGCAGATTTTTCGATTCTGAAGGTCTGGAACTGGGGCGAGATTCTGCATTTCTAACAAGCTCTTAGGTGATCTGCCACGGTGGGTCCAAAGACTACACTTGCAGTAGTGAGGACTTAAAGAGTTTGGATAACCTATTTACATTGGTCTTATCCATACCATATCATGGGCAATGGGATGGAGTCACTGATCTACATCAGACAACGCTGAAATTAAGAACTAGAACACAAGGGGCAGTGTAAGGAGACAGGCGGAGGTTTGAACATTGGGACCTTACCCACGTACAGCACCATGTATACTCTCTCACCCACCGTCATCTCCCAAGCCTTCACCCCAGGACTCAATTGCCCTGCGAGCCTCTCCCGGAACGTCAGACCGCCCGGCCCGCGCCGCGGCCGCCAAACTCCGGGGTGGATTTTGGGACGGGGCGCGGCGCGGCGCGGCGCGGCGCAGTGGGCATGCGCGAGCGCGCTCGGCTCGCGGGCTCAGGTAGCGAGCGATCGGTGGCGCCGCCCCCGGCCGCAGCTCCCGCCGCCGCGCTTCGGAGGCCTCGGCCGCCCCGGGGCTCCGCGCCGTGCCTTGACCTCCTGCTGGACGGCGCGCTCGGCCCCCCGGCGCCGGCCCTCCGCCGGCCGCGGCTCCAGTCGCCCAGGCCGCCGCAGTGACCCCGCCCCCGGGCCGAGGATGTGAGGCGGGCCGGGCGTCCCCGCAGCGGGCCGGGGCGCCGGACAATGGCCGTGCTGCCCGCGCTCCTGCCTCCGCGGGCCGCGGGCCAGTGAGGGGCGCGACGGGCGTGGACTCGCGCGGCGCCATGGAGGGGGTGCTGTACAAGTGGACCAACTATCTGAGCGGTGAGTGGCGGGCCCGGCGCTCCTTTGTCTGAGGCCGGGGCGGCGGCGAGGCGCCTCCTGGCGGCGGGGCTCGGGGCCGCCGCGGACCCCCTCCTCCCGGCCAGCGGGACCCTGGCCCTCTGCTGTGCCCTGCCCCGAGCCTCAGTGACTCGGGTCTGGGGTGCCCGCTGTGGGGTCCTCCGAGGAGCCGGGCTTGCCCGACCCCCACCCCAGCCTAGAAGGAGGGTTTCAAGTGCATGCCGGCAGTCACCTGGGATTCCAGAGGTGAAAGTCCTTTATCAAAGTCCCCAGTGCAAGCGCTTTCACCTAACCTTCGGAGCCATCCGCGTGCAGACTTCCCGATCAACAGTTTCAGAGGACCGAAGAGAATGCCGGAGGTTTTCCATATTTTTACCGGGTAGTTCTTTTGTTTAGAACTCACGAAGTAGCAGAAAACCAGTGCATGTATTGGCAACTGGTTTCCGTGCCTGGCCAAACAGAATGGTGTAGAAATAACACCCCGCCCCCTTCTCATTTCTGGAAGTACTTTCTAAGTCATCTTGAAGAGGTCAGCACTACCCCTCCGCTATGAAGATGGTTCACAAAGAGCATTTTCATTTGTGCCACTAGGATTAATAAAAGGCTTATTGATTGCGCTGGAGCTAGAGTTCCGCCGTTCTAGGCACTTGTTTGCAAAGCCTGGTGGCTCAGGTTGAATGCCCCAGTACCTAATGGACAAAGTGGCACACGTGTCAAGTTCATTGGCAGTGGCAAGAGGCCCTGGCGCACGTATTTTCTTCCTCTCTGTGCTTGCAAGTAAATAAAAAAATATTTTTTAAAAAGCTTTACCCTATGTCTAGCTGATCTGCTAGGAACTAAACTTTTCATTATGGAAAATGAACTAAGCATTTAATTTTAATGCCATTGCATTGAAAACAATGTTCCCAGTGTCTGTTAAAGTCAGGGAGGAAGTTTTCCATGTTTCTCTTTGATGGTTCAGTTGTTTAAAGGTAGTATGATGATATTCTGTTTTAAGGACCCATGTGGCTGGGAAGATCAGTTGGCATGGAAACTTTGGAAGTCACTGTTGGGGCACCAACGAAGTGTGCCTGTTGAATGAACCTGCAAAGTATACTTGGCAAGTAGTTATTTTCTTGCAGTCACTAGAAGAGATAGATGTGTTTTCTTCAGAAGACTTGGCCTCTGCTTCAAAGACCTTCAGTGATATCACCAGTTAGATTAGGTTAGGTATTGGTAACTCAAAACTGTGCCTCAGTTTGGTGAAGGCAGGAAGCTGATTAGCACTCTTGGTACGCTAGGGAGAGGAGGCTCGATGCAGCCATTTTCCTTTGGAATTCTTCCTAAGCTTTGGAAGTGTATCTTAAGTCCTTGAATCAAGTTGAGTGGTTGGTTCTTCACCCTTTTCGGCCACACATCTCTCTTTTTTTTTTTCTTTCACTCTCAACTCTTTTTCGCCCATCCCACTGAACCTCTTCCAGTTCTTCCTTTTCCTCCCCTTGCTTCTGTATGGAAGGTATAGTGCCTACTTCCTGATAGTGAATGGAATAGCTCTCCCTCTCTCTCTTTGCCCTCTCTCTTTCTCCCCCTTTCTCTCTACACTTTCCTCACCTGACAGTCCTTGTCCCTCAATGCACAAAAATTTTCATAGAAAGGTCTATTTTGAGCCTTTGTCTTACCATGCCAATATCATCTGTTCTAGTGGAAAAGAGTACATTTTTCCCCAAGTCAGCAAGTCAGCCCTTGAGGGTTGTGGGGATGGAGACCTCAGGAAGCCATATTGCGGTCTGGCTGCGCTCCTCTGACTTAGCCCTCCTAGGAGACACAGCAGGCCCTCACACCATGGGCTGTACCATTTCCAGATATAGAATTATGGCTTATAATTATGTTTCATTAGAAGATAAATTTGCTGTGGAAAAGAATGGTACTAGTTAAGAAAAACATGCATTCTTGTTTCCTCTACCCTCCTTTGCTTCTTGGTCTCCCAAAAGAATATGTTTGAAAATGAATGACAAACTTTGATGGAGATATTACTGCTTTTCCTTCTTCTGAAGCGTACTTTTTCTTTAAAAAAAAAAAATTATTTATTTGACAGAAAAAGAGAGGGAGAGAGAGAATTGGTGTGCAGGGCCTTCAGCCACTGCAAATGAACTCCAGATGCAAGTGCCCCCTTGTGCATTTGGCTTACGTGGGTCCTGGGGAATCAAACCTGGGTCCTTTGGCTTTGTAGGCAAATGCCTTAACCACTAAGCCATCCCTCTAGCCCTTTTTAAAAAAATATTTTATTTTTATTTACTGAAGCTTACTTTTTTTTCCCCCCTAGGTAGGTTCTCACTGTAGCCCAGGCTGACCTAATTCACTTTTAGGGTGGCCTCGAACTCATGTTCATCCTCCTACCTCAGCCTTCTGAGTGCTGGGATTAAAGGCCTGCGCATGCGCCACCACATCTGGCTTGAAGCTTACTTTTAAAGTAATTTTTTCTTGTAGTTGTGCACATTACTTTAAAATACAATATAATCCCAATGCCCATTCCTTCTTAATTTTTCTCCAGTAGGCATTTGCCTCTTTTTATATAGTTTATGTTTCTGTGGACACCTCAATATGGAATAATGAGCACCACATTTGAGTGGAGAAGTTTAATCACTGTATCCCTTCACCCTCTGGATCCCTAGAGGACATTATTAATTTCTCTTTTCCTTCTTTGGAGACCCGCCAGAGCCTAATCTGTACTGGGCAAGTGCTTCACCATCTGTAGCCCCAGTGTTAATTCCATTTACACGTACTTGTGTGCTGGGCCCTATGCTAGGCACAGGGGAAGCAGTGTGGAACAAGGCAACCGGCTTTCCTGCTTTCTTTGAAGCAACACTGCGGACAGGATGGAAGACTGGATGAATGAATGGTCAGAAGCCTGTTGTGTGTATGGTAAGGTTGGGGACAGCAGGAAGGATTAGCTGGAGGGCACTTCAGGTTGTTGGGGAAAGCTGCTTTCAGTCAGCAGAGCCTGAGGGGGAGTCGCAGTAGCTAGGTGGTAGGTCAAGGCTGCGGTGCAGTTGGAGGTACTGAGTAAGGACTTTCAGACACAGGAAGTGCTGGCATGAAGGCTCCAAGCTAGATAGGGACCAGTGAGTTTGAGAGGAGGATCCATCTGGCTAGGGAGCTGAGAAGAGTGAGGGGACAACCAAGATGTGGGGTGTTTGGAAAGTCTACTCAGGGTTTCATAGGCCTGAGTATGCACTGGTCTGATTGCATATGTGTGTGCCTCCATGTGTGAGAGATGGTTAAACTTCAGCTACTGTGCTTGCAGCACAGAAAGTTTTCTGGTCATGGGCCTGGGGATGTTGCACTGGGAGAGTGCTCATCGAATGTGCACAAAGGCCCTGCACTTGACACAAACAAAACTCCAGCTTCTAGCCAGGCACAATGATAACACCCTTGAGAATGCTATGGCTGCTGGGCCAGCCTGAGCTAATAGTGAGATCTTAAGGGTCATTAATAAATAAAAGGTTTTGTGGACACATCTTTGCATCTTGCCTGCTGCATTTATTGTGTTTTGCGAAATTGTATAGTTATTTTATAGCTATCAGTTACTGTACATTCAAAATATTAAGTACTGAAAATAGCCTCTCAGCTGCTTGCACAAATATTCTTCTAGATGACAGAAACAAGAAAGGTCAGAGATCATCTTTCGCTTAATTACCAGGTATACTTATGTACTTTTGCTCTTTCAGTGAAAAATGAAAGAACTAGAGCTTCCAGGCTTCTAGCCCACCCAGGCTTTTGATGTGCAGAACATTGGACATTTTGGAATTTATTGTTTAAATTTCTTTGGATGTTAGAAAAATTAAATCTAGGATGAAAAGAAATTGATTAAACACTGTGCTGTGACAGGCACATCCTGTTACTAGGCACTGTTTGCCTGTTGTTCATATCTTTTATGACCTAAACTTTCTTCAAGGAGAACCATCCATTTGGGGCTCCTAACTCAAGAGTCAGAGACCTGAAACTGAGTACCAGCTCTGTCACTGCCAACTGCAGCCACGTCACCATGTGAACTTTAGTGTCTCCTCCCATAAAATAATGGAATTTACCAGTTTAAAGCATAAGAATATTTTAAAACATATTAGTACTTAACAGTGTTCCATACACTATTTAAATCTTAAGGTGACTTTGAAGAGCAGTTGTCTTTAGTATCGCCATTTTCCAGGTGGAGACATTGAGTCACAGCACTGGAATGAGAACTCAAGGTCACACAGTTAATAAGTGGCTCTAATAAGTCATTGCTCTATTATATAATACTTCTAAAGGTATCTCCTGCATGAACATTATATAATTCTAGCTGATTCATAATGTACCTATATTTGAAGTATGTTTGACCTAGAATATAAGACTGTATTTAAGGGCAGGAGTTGAGTTGTTCAGGAGTGAAGGAGGCTTTAAGAACTAATTATTGTGAGTATGTTTTGCCCCAGGGAAATCTTTTGAGCTGCGCCTCCACTCTGCAGTTTCAGGTCTGTTTCCTGCCCACTCAGCAGACAGGAGGGCTGCCGGGAGCTCCAGCCAGGTGCAGGCTCCTCAGCAGCTCAGGACACAAGCGCAGTGCAGCACTAACCTCCAAAAATACCAGAAGCTTGCATCGTGCTGACCACGTGGTTCTCATTGCAGATAGTCTGTAGTGTTGCTCTCTCAGGTGACAGAAAGCGACACTTGCCCAATGTCCGTTCTGTGAACACCGGGACGATATCAGCTCTGTGATGAGCCAGAGCTGTATTCACACTCTCATCCATGGGCCAACATTTCTGTTACCTTAAAAAAAAATTTATTTATTTATTTGCAAGCAGAGAGAGAAAGAAGAGATATAGCTGAAGAGAATCGGCTGGCCAGAGCCTCCAGGCAGTGCAAACAAACTCCAGACGCATGCACCACTGTGTGATCTGGCTTTATGTGGGAACTGAACCCATGATGTTAGGTTTTGTAGACAAGCATCTTAACATCTGAGCCATGTCTCCAGCCTCATTTTTGTTATTTTAACATCTTTATCTAAACAATAATCCAGGTATCATAAAATTCATCTGTTTAAGCTGTACAAGTCAGTAGTGAGAGTAACCGTTATAGTGAATTTTAGAGAATTTTCATGGTTCTAAAAGGAAGCTGCTTTAGCAGTCACTCCTGCACATACCTCTCACTTCTGGCGGACGGTCTCTCTTCTGCCTGCCTGTTCTAGATATTTTCTGTTTTGTGTGTTTTTCTCATCGCCGTGCCAGAATGCCAGACAGAAACAACTTAAGGGATGAAGGACTTACTTGGGCTTACAGTCCAGGGGACACAGTTCATCATGGCCAGAAAGGCATGGCAGTGAGAGTGGCTTCTGGCCATGATTGTCACAGTGTGAAGTGGTCAAATTGCCAGGCTCTCATGAAGCAGGTAGTTCGGGTGAAAAGTGGAGCTAGCGCGTAACCATCAAGCTCCACCTCTGCGGCAAGATCCCCTTCCACCCAAAACAGTGCCACCACCTGAGGCCCAGCTGTTCAGATGCACAAGTGTGTTTATTGTCTCCAGGTTCCTTTCTCCTTTGCGTTTCTTTTAATTCATGCTGTAGCATGTGTCAGTACTCTGTTTCTTTTTATTGCACAGTAATATTTCACTGTATGGGTACACAACATTCTGTTTATCCATGTTTCCACTGATAGATGTTTGGATTGCTCCATTTGGGGGTTATAATGAGCATTCTAGAAAACATCTGTGGGCAAGCTTTTTGTATAATGCTTTCATTTTTTCTGGATGTATGTCTAGTAGCAAAATTGTTGGGGCATGTGTTTAACAACTTGAGGAATGGCTGTAGGACTTTACAGCCTCATGGGCAATCAGAGATTCTGTTTCTTTATAACCTTATCAGTCCTTGTTACTGTATTTACTGTAGCTTATCTTACTGTGTATGAAATTGTGTGTGCTGCTGACTTATATTTCCCTAACTAAAGATGTTGATCCTTTTCTTTTGCCTATTACATATATGTACATTGGAGACATGTCCATTTACATACTATGCCCATTAGTTAATTGGGTTATTTTCTATTCTGTTTATTCTAGATATGAATGTGTTATTGGATGTATGGCTTGTATTTTATTTGGTGGGTTTTTTTTTGTTGTTGTTGTTGTTTTTGAGGCAGGGTCTCACTGTAGCCCCATGCTGACCTGGAACTTACTCTGTAGTAACAGGCTGGCCTCAAACTCACAGCAGTCCTCCTACATCTGCCTCCTGAGTTCTGGGATTAAAGACAAGCATGACTACATTTGGCTCATTTTCTTGATGGTATCATTTGTAGCATAAAAGTTTTGCATTTTTGTATTGTGCATTTTGTCAGATTGTTGCTGTTTATTGATTAAGCTTTTCCTATCATGTAATTAAAAAAAAAACATTGTCTAGCCCAAGGTCATGAAAATTGGGTTTTATGTTTTTTCTTTTAGTTTCATATCAGATTCAATTTGAGTTAATTGTACAACTTCATTCTTTTATACATAGCTATCTAAATTTTTATTATTATTATTGTTTGCAAAGAGAGAGACAGTGGTAACAGAGGAAAAGAGAAAGAAAAAGTTGGCATGCCAGGGCCTCTTGCCACTGTAAACAAACTCCAGATGTATGAACCACTTTGTGCATCAGGCTTTACATAGGTAGTAGGGAATTGAACCCAGGCCATTAGGCTTTGCAGACAAGTGCCTTTAACCACTGAGCCCTCAGAGCTATCTAATGATTAACGTTTACACATGGAATTACTGTCTCGGTGGCATGCTATGTTACTCAGCTTCCCCATACTATGATGCAATTCCTCAGATAATTAACTGATAAAGAGAAATGATTATTTTAATGTGGGAGGTTCCCGTCTGTGATTGGTTGGCCCTTTTGCTTTGGGAAGCACATGATGATGAAAAGGCAGGGAAGAACAGAACTGCCTCTCCTGGCTAGGGAGCCAAGCAAGATGGGACTGGGCTTTCCTCCAGGAACCCAGAGTTGTCACTAGACCTGCCTCTTCAGGGATCCACAACCTCCCAGCAGTATGGATCTTTCTCCAGGCTCAATCTGGCATAATATTCATCATGTTATACAGAACAGTGTAGCTTATAGTTAGATGCCTGTTCACGAGCCAGAGTCTGTCACCTGAGATGAAAGTTCCCACTCCTTCCTGCCCAGCTGCACATGGTCTTAGGGGTTCTACAGTATGGAACAGGTAGAAGGTTAACTGGGATGGATGTTTTTCAACAGTATAGCTGCCTGTTAGCTGTCTATGCTAGGAATAGGACTTAACAATGGTACAGCTAGCTGCTAGAAAGAGTTGTTCATGCCCCTTTAAGTAATCCCAATAAATGTGTTTATTCACCAAGTTTAACTTGGAATCTGTGGTCTGTCAACTCTGTTAAGTCACACAACAACCACCCTGGGAACCAAGCCATGATCCTTTAAGGTACATTTATGATCCAAACCACAACATAAAATTGAGCCAGCTGTAATAAGCTGCAAGTCTGTAGTTTTAGCATTCACTCAGGAAGTAGTGGCAAGACGGTAAGGAGTTTAAGGCTATATGATGGTTTGAATGTAAAATGTCCCCAAAGCCCCAAAGGCTTGTGATTAACCTTCCTACTTGGAGCCTTTGGAAAGTCGAGCCTTGCTGGAGGAAATGTGTTGCTGGGGACAAACCTTGGGTTGACTAGTCCAGCCCTACTGGGTGTTGAGACTAGCTTGCTCAAGTTGATCTCTCTGCTGCTGATGAAGATGTGAGCAGATTGCCACACTTTTCTCATTCCTGATGAAGCTTCCTTTCGAAACTGTAAGTTGAAGTATTCTATAAGTTGCTTCTGGTCAAGTGATGTGTCCCAGCAATGAGAAAGTAATTGCTACTCAATCATTTTTTTTTTAAGGGACATTTACAAGCCAAACCACAAAATTAAATAAAACAAAAAATTGAACTAGGAATAGTATTGTACAGGTCTGACATTACAACTCACTCGGGAAGTAGAGACAGGAGGATTAGTACTTCAAAGCTGTTCTTAGCTATGTAGTGAGTTCGAGGCTAGCTTGGGCTACACAAGAACCTCTCTCAGAATAAACAAAGATCAAAACCGTGGCACGGTTAGAGACCAGCATATATGTGTGCTTAAGTGCAAAATGCTGAAGTCAGAAAGCCCTGAATCTCTGTAGGTTATTTGAGTAGCTGTTTTAGGTACTGATGCCTAGAAAATTCAGTCTCTGTGTATTAAGCTATGTGAAAACTGTGGCTCTTCATGACATCTGAGAATATATGTACCTTTAGTTCCTGAAGTTCTTCCTGTCTCGGACTGTCTTTGGTAGTCAGAGAAGGATAAATAATAAGGGAAAAGATCCAAATAAACCATCACAATTTTGGGTTTGACTCCATAGTCTATGCTAGTCTTCAGGTCCTTTGGATAAATGGTAATTATAAATCATGTAGCCATGGATATGGGCTTTTGTTTCCATAAAATAAAAAAGATTGGGCTAGGAAGATGACTTAGTGATTAAGGTCCATGCCTGTGAAGCCTAAGGACCCAGGTTCAATTCTCCAAGTCCCACATAAGCCAGATGCACAAGGTGGCACATGCATCTGGAGTTTGTTTGCAGTGGCTAGAGGACCTGGTGTGCCCATTCTCTCTCTCTCTCTCTCCCTCTCCCTCTCTCTCGCTCTCTTTCTCTGTAATAAATAAATAAAAATAAAACCTTTTTTAAATTATTTATTTATTTATTTGAGAGCGACAGACACAAAGAGAAAGACAGATAGAGGGAGAGAGAGAGAGAATGGGCGCGCCAGGGCTTCCAGCCTCTGCAAACGAACTCCAGAACGTGTGCCCCCTTGTGCATCTGGCTAACGTGGGACCTGGGGAACCGAGCCTCGAACCGGGGTCCTTAGGCTTCACAGGCAAGCGCTTAACCGCTAAGCCATCTCTCCAGCCCAATAAAATCTTTTTTAAAATATTACTGAAGAACTGAAGAGATGAATTGCCTCTGGTTCATTCATACTCCATCAAAAGAAGCCCACGTTTTCTTAGATGTTCCATGTATGATGTGGTTCGGGGTTTTGGGAGTGACCTTAGATAAGAGTATGTGAGTGAAGTGTTCTGTGAACTGGAGCCTAGGGGTCAGTCTTCTCAGGTTGTGTACTGCATGTCATCTTGACCATTTCCTGTTGCCATGTTTTCATTTTGTTTAGATTGAGCAAAAGCCAGCCAAATTCCATTAGGACTAGATATGGGACAGACAGTAAAACAAACTATAGTGTTATTGTACACTGGAGGAAAGAATGAGACAAAAGAAATGTCCAAAACTGCCAGGATGCTTGGCTTTCTCCCTTGAATTTTCTATTGCTTTCCATTAGTACAAAGTATACATGTTTTAGAAGCCAGAAGTGAATGAAGGCAGTTCTAAGAGGTAAATTTATAGCCTTAAGTGCCTATATTAAGAAATTAGAAAGGTCGCAAGTAAACGACCTAATGCTTCGCCTTAAAGCCTTGGAAAAAGAAGAACAAGGCAAACCAAAAATTAGTAGACGGGAAGAAATAATAAAGATTAGGGCAGAAATTAATGAAATAGAAAAAAAAGAACAATCCAAAGAATTAATGAAACAAAGAGTTGGTTCTTTGAAAGGATAAACAAGATTGATAAACCCTTAGCAAATCTGACCAAAAGAAAGAGAGAAGAGACACAAATTAATAAAATCAGAGATGAACAAGGCAACATCACAACAGATTCCAGAGAAATTCAAAAAATCATAGGGACATACTACAAAAGCATATACTCCACAAAGTATGAAAATCTGAAAGAAATGGATGATTTCCTTGATCTATATGACCTACCTAAATTAAATCAAAATGAGATTAATCACTTAAATAGACCTATAACAAACATGGAGATCCGAACAGTTATCAATAATCTCCCAACTAAAAAAAGCCCAGGCCCGGATGGATTCACTGCTGAATTTTACCAGACTTTTAAGGAAGAGCTAACACCATTGCTTCTTAAGCTTTTCCAGGAAATAGAAAAAGAAGGAATTCTACCAAACTCCTTCTATGAGGCCAGCATCACCCTGATACCAAAACCAGGCAAAGATAGAACAAAAAAAGAAAATTACAGACCAATCTCCCTCATGAACATAGATGCAAAAATTCTCAACAAAATATTGGCAAACAGAATACAAGAGTATATCAAAAAGATCATTCACCCTGACCAAGTAGGCTTTATCCCAGAGATGCAGGGATGGTTCAACATATGCAAATCTATAAATGTAATACATTACATAAACGGGTTGAAGGACAAAAATCACATGATCATCTCATTAGATGCAGAGAAAGCATTTGACAAAATCCAACATCCCTTCATGATAAAAGTCCTACAGAGACTGGGAATAGAAGGAACATATCTCAATATAATAAAGGCTATTTATGACAAGCCTACAGCCAACATATTAGTAAATGGGGAAAAACTGGAAGCTTTTCCACTAAAATCAGGAACAAGACAAGGGTGTCCACTGTCCCCACTTTTATTTAATATAGTTTTGGAAGTCTTAGCCATAGCAATAAGGCAAGAGACACACATAAAAGGGATACAAATTGGAAAGGAAGAAATCAAGTTATCATTATTTGCAGATGACATGATTCTATACATAAAGGACCCTAGAGACTCTACTAGCAAGCTGTTAGAGCTGATCAAAACCTACAGCAATGTAGCAGGATACAAAATAAATACACAGAAATCAGTAGCCTTCATATATGCTAACAACAAACACACAGAGGATGAAATCAGAGAATCACTCCCATTCACAATTGCATCAAAAAAAATAAAATACCTTGGAATAAACCTAACCAAGGAAGTCAAGAATCTATACAATGAGAACTTTAAAACACTCAAGCGAGAAATTGCAGAAGACACTAGAAAGTGGAGAAACATCCCTTGTTCCTGGATTGGAAGAATCAATATCATGAAAATGGCAATCTTACCTAAAGCAATCTACACATTTAATGCAATCCCTATCAAAATTCCAAAGGCTTTCTTCATGGAAATAGAAAAAACAATCCAAAAATTCATTTGGAATCACAAAACACCTCGAATATCTAAAATAATACTGAGCAACAAAAAAGAGGCTGGTGGTATCACCATACCTGATTTTAACCTATACTACAGAGCCATAGTAACAAAAACAGCATGGTACTGGCACAAAAACAGACATGTAGATCAGTGGAACAAAATAGAGGACCCAGATGTAAGCCCAAGTAGCTATAGCCACCTGATATTCGATAAAAATGCCAAAAATACTCATTGGAGAAGAGACAGCCTCTTCAGCAAATGTTGTTTTGAAAACTGGATAAATATCTGCAGAAGGATGAAAATAGATTCTTCTCTCTCGCCATGCACAAGAATTAAGTCCAAATGGATTAAAGACCTTAACATCAGACCGGAAACTTTGAAACTGCTAGAGGAAAAAGTAGGGGAAACCCTTCAACATATTGGTCTTGGCAAAGACTTTCTGAATACAACCCCAATTGCTCAGGCAATAAAACCACAGATTAACCACTGGGACCTAATGAAATTACAAAGATTTTGCACCGCAAAGGACACAGTGAAAAAAGCAAAGAGGCAACCTACAGAATGGGAAAAAATCTTCGCCAGCTATATATCTGATAGAGGATTAATATCTAGGATATACAAAGAACTCAAAAAATTAAATAATAAGGAATCAAAGAAGCCAATCAAAAAATGGGCCATGGAGCTAAATAGAGAGTTCTCAAAGGAAGAAATACGAATGGCATATAAGCATCTAAAAAAATGTTCTACGTCACTAGTCGTCAGGGCAATGCAGATTAAAACTACATTGAGATTCCATCTCACTCCTGTCAGATTGGCCACCATCATGAAAATAAATGATCATAAATGTTGGCGGGGATGTGGAAAAAAAGGAACCCTTCTGCACTGCTGGTGGGAATGCAATCTGGTCCAGCCATTGTGGAAAACAGTGTGGAGGTTCCTAAAGCAGCTAGAGATTGATCTACCATATGACCCAGCTATAGCGCTCCTAGGCATATATCCAGTAAGTACATGCTCAACCATGTTTATTGCTGCTCAATTTATAATAGCTGGGAAATGGAACCAGCCTAGATGTCCCTCAACAGATGAGTGGATAATGAAGATGTGGTACATTTATACAATGGAGTTCTACTCAGCGGTAAAGAAAAATGAAGTTATGAAATTTGCAGAAAAATGGATGGACCTGGAAAGTATTATACTAAGTCAGGTAACCCAGGCCCAGAAAGCCAAGCGCCACATGTTCTCTCTCATGTGGATCCTAGCTACAGATGACTGGGCTTCTGGGTGAGAATGAAAATACTTAGTAGCAGAGACCAATAAGTTGAAAAGGAGACATAAAGGGTGGAGAAAGGAAGGGAGGAGGATACTTAATAGGTTGATATTGTATATATGTAATTACAATGATTGTAATGGGGAGGTAATATGATGGAGAATCGAATTTCACACGGGAAAGTGTGGGGGTGGAGAGGGAGCGAATTACCATGGGATATATTTTATAATCATGAAAAATGTTAATAAAAAAAAAAAGAAACATTTTCCTACTGCTATTCCTTGGCAGGTATCAAATTAGTATATCTCTGTAGTGCATTATGTCAGAATGTTTGATTTTAAAAATTGCTTTTAGAGCCGGGTGGGGTGGCACACACCTTTAATCCCAGTACTCAGAAGGCAGAAGTAGGAGGATCGCTACAAGTTCAAGGCCACCTGAGACTCCACAGTGAATTCCAGGTCAGTTGGGGCTAGAGCAAGACCATACCTCAAAAAAAAGAGCTTTTTGGGGCTGGAGAGATGGCTTAGCGGTTAAGCGCTTGCCTGTGAAGCCTAAGGACCCCGGTTCAAGGCTCGGTTCCCCAGGTCCCACATTAGCCAGATGCACAAGGGGCCGCACGCGTCTGGAGTTCGTTTGCAGAGGCTGGAAGTCCTGGCACGCCCATTCTCTCTCTCTCCCTCTATCTATCTTTCTCTCTGTGTCTGTCGCTCTCAAATAAATAAATAAAAAATTAAAAAAAAATAATTTTCTTAAAAAAAAAGAGCTTTTTTGGGCTACAGAGATGGCTCAGTGGTTAAGGAGCATGCCTGTGAAGCCTAAGGACCCAGATGTGACTCCCCAGAACTCACATAAGCCAGACACACAAGGGATGCATGTGTACAAGGTGGCGCACTCATCTGGAGTTCAGTTGCTGTGGCTAGAGGCCCTAGTGAGCCAATTCTCTCTCTCTTGCACTCTCTCTCTCTCTCTCTCTCTCATAAAAAATAAATTATAAAAAATTTAATTGATTTTTAGGGGCTGGGATTGATGGCTTAGAGGTTAAGGCACTTGCCTGCAAAGCCAAAGGACCCAGATTCACTTTCCCAGTACCTATATAAGCCAGATGCACATGGTGGTGCAACTGTCTATAGTCCCTTTGCAGTAGAGGCCCTGGCACACTTATTCTCTCGCTATCTGCTTCCCTCTCTCTCAAATAAATAAAATATTTTTTTTAAATTTTTTTGTTCATTTTTTATTTATTTATTTGAGAGCGACAGACACAGAGAGAAAGACAGATAGAGGGAGAGAGAGAGAATGGGCGCGCCAGGGCTTACAGCCACTGTAAACGAACTCCAGACGCGTGCGCCCCCTTATGCATCTGGCTAACGTGGGACCTGGGGAACCGAACCTCGAACCGGGGTCCTTAGGCTTCACAGGCAAGCGCTTAACCGCTAAGCCATCTCTCCAGCCCAATAAAATATTTTTAAATGCTGTTTGATTTTCATAAAAAACTGTTCAATGACTTCTGACTTGGAATTTCTGAAATGGTCCTGGAATGTTTATGTGTTTTTACATTGTATGTTTGTGTGAAGTAACATTCTCAGCATCAGCAATTATGAAATCAGAGCATCTATTGATCAACTTTGAAATACACTAAAGATAATTTACAACCTGCAGTATCTAATATTTGTCCACTTAATTCTTTATGTAAAAATAAAACACATGAATTTCATTAGTGTGCAAATTTGCTTTCACCTTTAATAGTAGAATTATATGCTTAACAAAGAATTATTTCTTGATTTTTTTTTTTCAAGGTAAGGTTTCATAGTAACCCAGGCTAACCTGGAATTCACTGTGTAGTCCCAGGCTTCACCTCGAACTTACGTCTGTCCTCCTGCCTCTGCCTCCCAAGTGCTGGGATTAAAGGCATATGCCACTACGCCAAGCAAAGAATTGTTTTAAAAGAAATTATTAGGGCTGGGAAGATCACTCAGTGGTTAAGATGCTTGCTTGCAAAACCTGTGGCCTGGGTTTGATTCCCTACACCTATATGTAAAGCCAGATGCACAAAATGGCAGCATGAATCAGTAGATCATTTGCAGTGGCAAGAAGCACTGGTGCATCCATTCTCTCTCTCTCCCTCCCTCCCTCCTTCTCTCTCCCCACATAAATAAAAATCTTTTTAATTTTTTTAATGATATATATCTTTTTGGAGTATGTTTTATACTTCTGTTGATTTTTTTCTGAGTAGCTTTTGGGTGTTATACTATACTAAATTTTCTTTTCAAATCGTTCATTGAAGTTGTGGGAATGCGGGTACTATGTGTGCATCACATCTCTCTTAGCTGGCTTATCATAACTTTTTAGTAGACAGAAAATATCTATGAGGAGAGCGAGAGTTGCTTCTTTTCCAATTGCCCTGGCTAGAACCTCCAGTAAATACTTAGAAGAAGTGGTGAGAGCACAGTGTGTTTGTTGTCAGGGTTTTGTAGATGTCTTTGTCAGGTCAAGGAAGGCCCCTTCTGTTCCCAGTTAAGTGTTTTGAGCTTGAAAGAGTGTTAGGTTTTGTCATCTTTTTATATATTTGCTCAGTTGATTGTATAATACCTTATAATTTATTTGAAGAAAAATATACTTCACCCAGGCAGAAAAAAAAGGGACATTACTTAAGTCCAGTGGGGGATTGCTGGAGAGATGGCATAGCAGTTAAGACACTTGCCTGTAAAGCCAAAGGACCTCGGCTCAATTCTCCAGGACCCATGTAAGCCAGATGCACAAGGTGTGCATGCATCTGGAGTTGGTTTACAGTGGCTGGAAGCTGGCATGCCCATTCTCTCTCTCAAATAAGTAGATAAATATTTAAAAAGAAAAGAAAAGCTTTGTCACAGTTTCTGTAGTTCTAAGCTATAAAATAAAACAGTGGCAGATTGAACTTCCTCTTACCTGATTATAACTTCCCCTAGATCAATGCAAAACCTGTTCTGAGGATGACGATGTTTCACTTACTTTTACAGGTTGCTGGCTACATTCAAAACGTACTGCAGCTGTGCTTTTGGGGGTGGGGAGGCCTTTCAACACTTTTCAAATTTCTTTAAATTAGTTTATATTACTTTTCAACTTGAAGACACTTTTTTTTTTCTTTTTTGGTTTTTCGAGGTAGAGTTTCACTTTAGCCCAAGCTGACCTGGAATTCACTAGGTAGTCTCATGGTGATCCTCCTACCTCTTCCTCCCAAGTGCTGGGACTAAAGGTGTGTGCCACCACGCCCAGCTCTTGAAGACACTTTTTAATAAATATTTTACTTATTTATTATTTGAGAGAGAGAGGGAAAGTGACAGATAGAATGGCCAGGGCCTGTCGCCACTGCAAACTCCAGATACATGTGCCACTTTGTACATCTGGCTTTACATGGGTGGCGGGGAACTGAAACTGGGTCCTTTGGCTTTGCAGGCAAGTGCCTTAACTGCTAAGCCATCTTTCTAGCCCTGAAGACATTTTTTTCACATTTTAGCAACTCCAGCCTGGAAGTATGTTATGGTTAATGTTGTGTCATTGCTTAATTGGCATTTTCACCTTGATGATGTAAAAGTTTATCTTGCTAGTTTGAGACACAGGAGCTACTATAATTTGGATCTAGAATATTCCTCCAAGGCCCATGTGTTTATCTCTAGGTCCAAGCTTAATGCCCTTTAGGCAGTGGCCGAACCTTTAAAGGGAGGAGCCAAGTAGAAGAAAGAAGAAAGGCTCCTTGGGCATGTCCCTGAATGCAGAATGCTGGCCCCTCCCGACCTGTCTGCTTTCTGGTGGTCATGAAGTAAGCTTCTTGTTTTAATGTGCTCTCCCCACCCTGATGCAGTCATACCATTGATTGAAAAGCAGTGAAGAGCCCAGTGGCCTAAAACCTCTGAAACCCTGAGCCAAAATGAACCTTTCTTCCTTACATATTGATTTATCTCAGATATTTGACATAGTCATGGGAAACTGGGGAATCTAGATGATGATACTATTACTTTTTTCTTTTTATTCATCTATTGTTCTGGATGAATCTGTGAGGGTCTCTCTGGGTAAGATGAGCATTTGAATCAGTATACCATATAAGTAGATTGCCCCTCAGATACATGTTTATGGGCCTCATTCAATCAAATTTGAGAGTGACAGAGAGAAAGAGAGAGAGAGAGAGAATGGATGCGCCAGGGCCTCCATCCACTGCAAATTAATTCCAGACATGTGTACCCCCTTGTGCATCTGGCTAACGTGGGACCTGGGGAACCGAGCCTCGAACCGGGGTCCTTAGGCTTCACAGGCAAGCGCTTAACCACTACGCCATCTCTCCAGCCCTCATTCAGTCTTTTGAGGACTGGACTAGAACAAAAATACAGAGTAAGAGAGAACTCTTCCTTTACAACAACCTTGAGGTGGGACATTGGGCATATTTGTGCCAGAAGGGGCAATGTAGAAAGAAATAGTTTTCTCCTTAGTTCCACTGTGTGCAGTGTGTACCCTGAGATAAACTTCTTTATCTGTAAAATGAGCTGATTGTACAAGGCGATGTCAAAAACCTCTCCCATTTTTCAGGTTTTATAAAACTGATTCTTCAGTTTCAGTGATGGGGAGAAGGCCTAAATAGTGGTCTAAATTATCAAGTTATTTTGCACAGGGCTGAAACCTTATCAATAATGTCTGATTCCAGGAGAGCTAACTCTGTTCAGTAAGTCTTATGATTGATTGATTGCCAGATTGCAATATTAGTTACAGAATTGGTGGCCATTACTTTTGAGTTTCTGTAGAATTTGAAGCCAAGATCAAGAATCCACTTCCATAATTAAGACATATGAGTTCACCTCAGTAAGTTTCCAAGTGTCAACATAAAATCCTGATAGTCAAGGATCTGGGTCCCTGGGAAGGAAGTCTTCAATATAAAGTTTAACAAGAGGAGTATAAGCTGTAATCTTTGAAAAGAATAGTTATCTTTGAGGAGAATCATGTAGCGGAAAGTTTCAGTTCAGAAATTACTGGACAGTAGGGGTCAGGAATCAGTATTTATCCAGTTTCATGTAAGGAAGTAAGGACATGCTTCCCTGCAGGCCTTTGTACTGTAGCTCCTGGAAAAGCAGGCGCTGAGAGGAAGTTCCGGCTTGCGCAACTAAGCCTTCCTTAGCTATGGGGCTGACTGTTCAGCTGCTGATTGCACATGGTGTTTCCCTGGGGGAGCCAGGAGCACTGGAGCAGCAATCCAGAAGTTCTCTCCCTCTACGGCAAAATAAGCCTTGACTATTACCCACGTGTCTTGTGAAAGCATTCCCAAGGGCCCATTAGATGCCCATGACCTGCACACCCTTGGGCTCTCCTCAAAGTTCTGGTCATCTCTTTGGATGCCTCAGCTATAGCAGAGTCCCATGAAAGCTGTGGCACTTCAAAGAGGAAAGTTTACATCTAACTGGGGACACACAGTAGGGGTTTTTGCTGAATGCAAGCACTTCGATTTGTAGGACATGAGAGAGGGCTAGATCAGATGTGCTTCTGCCATATGTACTTTGTCCCCTATGATGCTTCACTATTGAAGCAAGTGCAGCTAAATCATGGGGCTGTAAGATCACTGTGTTTTGGTGGATCGATTCCCAATGGTCAGACAAGTTACTTGTTCTCAAGAGTCATATGATTCTAGGCCAGCTTATTAGTGAACATATGGCATGACCTTTGCTGAAAGGCTATAATAATCTTTGTTGCACCATTGGTGTTTTTGATCATTTTTCTTAGGAAAGGTATGATAACACAGGTCAGGATACAGTATTCCTTGGGAATAGACAGATTATGAGTATTATACTAGAGGGAAAAGAAGAAAATAAAGATACCTGGCAAATCCTATTAACTGTTGCTGTCTCTTTGCTTGTCGCTGACCCTTCCCAATTTCTGTGCCTTATGTAGCTAAAACTATGCCTCTAGGAGTGTTGGCTTTTAATTTTACAAAAATAGGATCAAAAGTGTGAGTTTTTTCTTACCTGTTCCCTGTCAGAATTTTCCTTGCAGTGAAAAGTTTTTTGAATGTGGATCTTGTACCCTATGTTAGTCCCTGTTTCTGCATCTGGTGGCACTTCACACTGGTAGTAACTGCCCTGGTGCGTGTGCTTCTGATTCCAGGTTGGCAGCCTCGGTGGTTCCTGCTCTGCGGGGGAATCCTCTCCTATTACGATTCTCCGGAAGATGCCTGGAAAGGCTGCAAAGGGAGCATCCAGATGGCCGTCTGTGAGATCCAAGGTGAGAAACCAGCAACTAGCAGCCTTGGTTTTTCTGTCTCCTGGTAGAAGAAAGGAGCACTGGCCTTGTACACTGTTCTGTGCTGCTTCATAGGACAAAACTAAGACCTACAGTGTCGTGTCCTTGCAAGAAAGCCCTGAAAAGGCAACTGGAGCTGGAGCTGATGTTGACAGGAAGGCTGGCTAAGAGGAAGCGAGAGCTCACTCATTAGAAAGGTGCTCCCCTGGTTCTAGTGGCTGTCTGCAGGCTCAGTGTTTTACTTCAGAGTAACCCCATACCACTCCTACTGCCACTCAAAAAAAAAAAAAAATACCAGTAGGTTTTTATTCTTGGTTTTAGAATTTTAAGACGTAGTAGGAAGATGTGGCTGAGAAGAAAAACAGATTAGGTGAGAAATTGGGGAAAAAGTATGGGTGAAGGAAGAAATTCTTTCTGTTCCAAGATTTCTGAGGGAACTCCCACAGTTAGGTCTAACTTCTCATTGGAAGTTGAAAGGGAAAATATTGCTTCCCAATGAACCCAAGGAGGTAAAGATTGTATCCTTGCTTGTTGACAAGTATGTTATTCAGTTTTCTACTGCTCTTAACAAAAGTCCTGAGACTTGGAAAGTATAGAAAAATAAGCTTATGTAGTTAACAGTGTTAGAAGCTGAAAGTTTAAGTGGAATGGTACTAACTCTGGCAAGGGCCCATTGGGTGAATCACATCACAGTAAATGGCATTGTGGTGGGAGTTGTGTGACAGGGAAAGGTGGCAGTCAGACAGGAAAACCAGACATAGCAGGGAAGGGCCTCTTGTTTTGTAATAATTCTTTTTATAATTTATTTGCACATGTGTACACACTTACCTCTGCAACTGAACATCATATCCTTGTGTCACTTTTTGAATCTGACTTACCTTGGTGGTTTGGGAATTGAACCTGGGCCAGCAGGCTTTGGAAGCAAGCACCTTTAATGGCTGAGTCATCTTCCCAGCTCCTATAGTACTGGCTTCCATAATAATCATCTCCCAAGTACTAACCAGAGTCCCATGAGAACTACATGAATTCCCTCCAAGGGTGGCGTCCTCACTGACCTCCTATGAAGCTCCACCTCTTAAAGGTCCTACCATCACTTCAGAGAACCATACTGGGGGCCAAGCTTCCAACACATGAATCCTTGGGAGATTCCAGCTTTTGCTTTGGACTGGGACACATGCCAACTCTCAGTATGCCACCTTTTTTGGTCTCACTGCAGCATACTTTATATATACACACACAAGCTAAAAGAGATTCCCACTGTTTTCTGATAAAAGACTGAGTTGGGTGATTGTTTTGGGGGACCAGTAAGGTTGTCCTCCTTGCTCATTCGAGCTGTGAAGAACAGATGAATGGATGGGACTTAGTGTGAATAAAGAGTTGGAGAAAGCTGGCCTCCTCTCCTGTCTGTGAAAAAGCCTTTAGTAGCTGGTGCCATTTGAGCCTACGATGTCACTGGGGTGGAAGCTATCCAGACAGAGTTCTTGTGGGTCTCTGACATCCCTTTGCCTTGGTTCTAGTTCATTCTGTAGATAACACTCGCATGGACCTCATAATCCCTGGAGAACAATATTTCTACCTGAAAGCCAGAAGTGTGGCAGAGAGACAGCGATGGCTGGTTGCCCTAGGGTCTGCCAAGGCTTGCCTGACAGACAGTAGGACCCAGAAGGAAAAAGGCAAGTACTGACTGACCTCTGGCCTGGGAACCTTGTGAGTCTCACCATTGCACCTCTGGGTTCCCGTATGTGCTGCCTTGTCTCTGAGCCTCTTGCCAGTCATTTGTATCATTTAACTTCTGTGTATCTCAGTATAACTTACAGTAAGGTCTTTATCTATGTTCTTAGTATGTCATTGTAGAAACAGTGTTGTAGCCAGGCACAATTGGGTTGATATAGCTAGGTAGTTTGCCTACTGTGTGGTCATAGATCACTTAATATTTTGAACCTCAGTTGCTGCTTCATTGAAAAAGAGGTGGTAGGACCTACCTTGGAAGGACTACTGAGGATCAGTGGTGGCATGAAGTGGTATAGTACCTAGTCAGGCACAAAGTCTGGCAGAGTAAGTGAGCCAGAGAAACCTTGGGCAAAGGTATTTTTTGTAGTAATACCTTGCTGCCCCCCCCCCCAACCTTTCCCTGAGGTGGAATGGATATTTAATTGTCAGGCTTTTGCCATTAACTTGACATAATTAGGTCTCCTAAGATCCATGGGGAAACTGTTTCTTTGGACTGTGGAAAAAAAAATGCCTAGGCTCCCTTCCTAACCTGGTTGCAGGGCAGGGGCATTGTTGCAGTTGTAGCAGACACGCCTAACTCTTCAAGTAGACCCGGTAAAATGGCCTCTGGTTATTTTTGGTGCTAAATCAGGAAGAAATTCTAGAAGCTGTTGGCTTTGACTCAGCACAGGTGATAATATGTAGCATGTTCATAGAAAAAAAGTGGTAGTAATTACAGCTGATTCCTCAGTATGGGGTGATTGCAGAGCCCTGCTGACAGTGGTGGGGTACCAACAGCCTTGACAAGCAGCATATAGAACCAGTTATTGGACAAAACAATCAGCAGTGTTCTTGGCGGTAATTGTACATGAGCGAACACTGTTCCCCAGGTCTGAGCAAAGCAATGCAATAGTGGGCAGATTACTGTGGTCCCACTTCACTGAGACTAAGACCAAAACTCTGAACCTATGACTCTGCTCTCAGTTCTGACAAGAGGGGTCAGATAGACTGTTCCCTCCTCTTTTTGTACTGTCAATTATTCAGTATGTTGTTCAACAAATAATACCCATTTCTTCCAAAGACTAGGAAACATCTCTGTGTTTATTGCTCCTGTATTTTCACCTATCGCATCTGAAGTGCATACCTCTGACTTTGGGTATCAGTTATAGATTTCATTTCTATACATTGTACTCAGTAGAATTTGCTTATTTGTTTTAATAATGACATTACCATTATTTTGTTATTTAGAATTTGCTGAAAACACTGAAACCTTGAAAACCAAAATGTCAGAACTAAGATTATATTGTGACCTCCTTGTTCAGCAAGTAGAGAAAACAAAAGAAGTGACCACAGCTGGTGTTTCTAATTCTGAGGTAAAGTAGTATTTATGGGGGGCTGGGGAGATGGCTCAGAAGTTAAAAGTACTTGCTTGCAAAGCCTACGAGTCATGGTTCAATTTCCCAGCACCCACGTAAAGCTAAACACAAAAATGGCACATGCATCTGGCATTCATTTGTAACACTAAGAGGCCCCGGAGTGCATGTGTGCACACACACAAATATATATATAATATTTTAAAGTGTTATTTAAGTGATATTATTCATATATACAGAAAAGTAGCCTCAGATTGCTTACAGGTACTTAAACTCAAATAATTTCAAACTGTCTTGGAATTTTACTATTTTTTAGTAGGAAAAAAATGACAAATTCAACATAGAAATGTGAGCATTTTAGTGCTTGGAAGCAGTTTTTCTTCCCAGATTGAGGTTAGGATTAATTGGTAACATTTGGAACTTTTTAGTAATCACAAAAAAAAAAAAAAAAGCGCAAGCTAGAATGGTGACTCGCTCTTGTAATCCCAGCACTTAGAAGCCTGAGGCAAGAGGATTAGGAGTTCAAGGCCAGCCTTCACTACTTAGGAAGTTTGAGGCCATCCTGGACAATATGAGACCCCTGCCCCAAATAACAAAACAAAGCTTTAGTACTAAAATGTGTTTCTTTCCAAATAGTATCACCTTTTAAAAATATAGTCATACCTGCTTTCCAAAACCGTGTTCGCATGTGTGGCTCACTGCGCATGCTGTGTCCATGCCAGGAGCTGCCGAGAGTGGCAGGGGAAGCTTGGGAGAAGCTGGCGCTTTGCTTCCCTTGGTCATCGGTAAGGGCTGTGATTCCTTTGGTTTCATTTTTTTTCAGACAGGGCTCACCTCGCTCTGGCTGGTCTTGATTCTGGACCCTCCTGCCTCAACTTCAAAGCACTGGGATTATAGACCTGTGTCACTACACCCAACTAAGGATTGGAATTTTAACATTCGTTAATAAAGTTGCCTTTCACTCCTTAAAAAAGTAAAAGATCTCCCTGTTTAGCTAGGTGTTAAGTGGCTCAGCTCACATGAAGCAGAGACAGTCCCTGCTGTGCTCTCAGTATAATGTGACAGGATGATGTCTGTAACATGAGGAATCTGTAGGTTATACTTAATTATATAAATTCTTTTTTTTGTTTGTTTTGTTTTTTTTTGTTTTTTTTGAGGTAGGATTTCAGTCTAGTCCTGGCTGACCATTATGTAGTCTCAGGGTGGCCTAGAACTCACAGGGATCCTCCTATCTCTGCCTCTCAAGTACTGGGATTAAAGGCTGTACCACCATGCCCAGCTTAGGAATTCATTTTTTAGGTAGTAGAACACCATGCCCCTAATATGTGTCTTTTGTTGTTGTTGTTTTTCTCTATCCCAGGCTGACCTAGAGTTCACTATGTAGTCTCAGGGTGGCCACGAACTCACAGGAGTCCTCCTACCTCTGCCTCCTGAGTGCTGGAATTAAAGGTGTGTGCCACACACCCAGCTGCAATATGTGTCTTGAGGTCTTTTTGATAAAGATGGCCTGATTGTTTCATTTTTTTCTCTTGGGCTGTCGGTAATCTATCAACTGTGCTGGTAGAAATGAATGAGGAAGAAGGAAGTGGAGAACAGTCCTGTTCTTACAAGGGTTGTAGTGTAAAGCAGGGTTGTCAATTCTGAGCAGTTGCGCCACTCAGGTGACGTTTTGTAGTATCTGGAGACATTTTGTTTGTCATGACAGAGGCTTATTACTGGCTTCTAGTGGGTACATGTTATGATGTACAGGGAAACTGTGTCCTGGCTCTGCACACACACATGTGCGCATGCACATACACCCCCAAAGTGTCAGTGGTGCCAAAGGGGTAGAGAAGCCCTAATCTAAAGAGAAGGGACTGCAACAGTTTTTACTGTTCATAGTGAGTGCCTTATTAACCTGCTAATGACAAGTGTAGTCTACAACCAACAACATCACCTGGGAGCTTTATTAGAATACAAAGTTGAGGAAAATAGAGACCAGTCACTGTTCAAGAGTGTGGCCTCAGGTTTCTGACCAACTTACTAATACCAATATCCAGAAGCAAAATCATAGAAGGCAAAACTAACTTGAAAGAATAAAATATCTTAGATGTCTACAGGGACTTCTAGTTGCTGAAGCCTCTTGGGATAATCCACCCTGAGACAGATGATGCGGGATTTCCAGAACCCCATGTGAGCTCTGCCCAGTGCCCGGCAGAGCGCCAGCATACATCACTGAGCTGCAGGAAGTTGTTGCCTTTAGCTGGGGCAGTGGGCGAGTGTGAAGTCAGGTTGAGGACAGGGGTTTTGCATGATAATAAATAAACTGAGTTAGCTCCTTCTTTTTCTTTTATCACTGATGTATATATTTATCTATCTAAAAAGTTGGTTGGGCATATCATTTTGTGGAGAAGAACCTCTAAGGGCATAACACAGTTGGGATTATTTTTTCTTGTTTGGAAAGAGAAAGGAGTCTTCCACTCTGATTGTTTTATAGGAAGGAATCGATGTGGGAACTCTGCTGAAATCAACCTGCAGTACTTTTTTGAAGACCTTGGAAGAATGCATGCAGATTGCCAATGCAGCCTTCACTTCCGAGCTGCTCTACCGCACTCCCCCGGGATCGCCCCAGCTGGCTGTGCTGAAGTCCAGCAAGGTAAAATGACAGCTCACCTTGACTGAAGCAGTGTACAGTGAGAACTTCAAGCAGACTTTGCTTACGTTCTTTTTATATCTGCCTTCAACCTCCCATATCTATCAGCAGTGTAACCACCCACACGAATTTCTAGTGTCACCTCTTCAACCTCTGAAGTGTCTTGCTTAGAATTGTGTGGTCCTTCTAACAGGTCATCTTCAACCGGACCCTTCCAGTGAGCTAACATTTCTGCTAATGCCGTATAAATTGGATTGTACCTATACTTTGCAGTATTTCTCATGGCCTACAGGTTAAAGTTTAGCCTCTTCTCATATAATCTGTGTCTTTTCCTAACAAATATCTAGCTTGAACAGCTTATCTTTTTTCTCCTCCCCCTCTTCCCCTTTCCCCTCTCTTCCACTTCATTCCTTTCCCCTTCTCTCTTCATCCCCTCCCTCTTTTCCTTTCCCTTTTTCTTCCTGCCCTTCTCTTCTCTACACTCCCCCTTCTTTTTAAAAAATATTTTATTTTTATTTATTTATTCATTTGACAGAGAAGGAGGGGGACAGAGAGAGAGGGAAAATAATGAGAATGGGCACACCTGGGCCTCCAGCCACTGCAAATGAACTCCAGATGCATGTGTTCCCTTGTGCATCTGGCTAACATAGGTCCTGGGGAGTCAAACCTGGGTCCTTTGGCTTTTCAGGCAAACACCTTAACTGCTAAGCCATCCCTCCAGCCCTCCCCCTCATTTTTATCATTCCTAATACCAAGAATACCCAGCAGGTTTCTCTCCTGTGTTAGCAGCTTTCACTTTCTCTTAATCTCCCATAAATCCCTAGATTAGGCCAGTGGCTCCCCCTCTTATACACTCCCCGCTGTCAGCCCTTGCTTTTGTTGAAGTTGACTGAAGGGCAGGAACTCTGTAATGCTTACGTTCATGCCATAGTGCCTAACACAATACTACTCCATAATGGGCTGTGTACTAGCATCTAATGGGGATGACCTAAGTTATTAGGAAAGCCATTCACCAGGAATCTGACAATGATATGATCTTTCAAAAATCCATCTGCCTTTCCTGTAGAAATTTGGGCACCTCTTTGAATAAAAGGCTCAATTGAGATCAATGACCATACTTTGGGAGAGCCTAAAATTATTTCTGTTGAGTTATGGCCATATTTACCACTTTCATATGTGATAAAAGTCTAAGTAGTGCTCTGCTGCAAATTTAACCTGTAAACTTTTATTTCTTTGCTTCTTTTAAAGATGAAACACCCTATTGTACCGATTCATAATTCATTGGAAAGGTACAGTAACTCTTTTAATCTTTCTTCTTTCTAAAGAAAAAAAAATTATGCAAACTGTTTTCCTTGTGTTGAAAAAGTAATGGAATAGTACCCATGATCTAACATAATGCCAGAAGGAAACAAGATCTATCTTTCCTCTTTTGAGAGACACCAAAGCATGAATGGGAAATGTGAGCATTGTTTCTCAAAAGTGGTTCTCCATCACATCTCAACATTTTTAGAGTTACTGGAAGCTAGAACTTCTCTTGTAAAGGAGCTAAATGTTGACTTAGTATGTTTTTGCCTAAGAAAAACAGTATTGCTAACCTTGTTTAGAAATAAAAGTGTAAGCAGCTTTATAAATTTGTTTTTAATTTTTTTGTTCATTTTTATTTATCTACTTGAGAGTGACATAGAGAGAAAGAGGCAGAGAGAGAGAGAGAATGGGCGCGCCAGGGCCTCCAGCTACTGCTAACGAACTCCAGATGCATGCGCCCCCTTGTGAATCTGGCCAACGTGGGTCCTGGGGAATCGAGCCTTGAACCAGGGTCTTTAGGCTTCACAGGCAAGCGCTTAACTGCTAAGCCATCTCTCCAGCCCTTATAAGTTTTTACAAAACAATCAAAATCTAAACAATTATCATTCCTCTAACTGATGCTTCAATTAAAAAATGTCCACACTAGGCTTGGGGGGTCAGTGGACGAGTGCTTGAGTAGCCTGTGGGAGAGCTTGATGGGGTCTGCAGCACCACAGAGTCTCCTTTTACAGAGTTGTCACCAGGGTCTTTTTACTTAATGTTGTGTAAGCATTCCATGAGCTGATGGAGACAGATATTTATCCTTGCAGTTACTGCGTACCAGTTCACCTGTATATCTACTATTGTTTGCATCTTTATTGTAGGGATTATTCTCAATGTGGTTGTTTGTAGTTTCCTCCTTTGCAAATATTCTAGGAACATCTTTGTAGACTCTTTTAAAATTATATTGACTTTAAATATCCCTATATATTGCTTTCTTTTAATTTTTTTTTTTATTTGAGACAGAGAGAGTGGGGAGAGAGAGAGAATGAGCACACCAGGGCCTCTAGCCACTGCAAACGAACTCCAGACACATGCACCACCTTGTGCATCAGGCTTACGTAGGACCTGGAGAATCGAACCTGGGTTCTTAGGCTTCATAGGCAAGTGCCTTAATGGCTAAGCCATCTTTCCAGCCCTAAATATCCCTATAATTTGAATTGCTGAATTGAAATATATGTTTTCCTGGTGATCATGTAACTAATTGGTCTAATTAGGCTAGATATAGTCAACTATAATAATAAACTACTTCCCTTAACAAATAGAATCAGCTGTTTCACTTAAAGGTTAAATAGCTTTTTCTTTTACCCTAAAATGTACTGGGTCCCTCAGGATGTGGTCCTTCTGGGTGTCTGCTCAGAGGCTCTGCTGCCAGGTGGTCTTTTTTTGACCACAGCGCATAGCTGCTGGGTAGCTAACTGCTAAGCAAACATGTGGAAGTAGCTAGTGTGTTGAGAAAACACCTCTCAGGGTGAAGAAGAAACTCAAACAAACATTAAATGTGGCACCTGGAGAAAGCTGACTGGAAACCAGAGCTGTCAATGGCTATTTCCTCATGCTGGTGCTAGGGGTCTGCAGGGTACAGGAAGAACCACTAGTGGTTCTTTGATTTTTGTTTTTTTCTTTGAAAGAGGGTCTCACTCTATAGCCCAGGCTGACCTCAGAGTCACCATGCTTCTGCTGCCTCAGCTTCTCAAGTACTAGGATTATTTGGCTCTTTGACTTCTGAACTGTAGTACAAATAACACCTGCCTTGGTGCTGTGAAAGTCCAAGCTGTGTGGGTGCTCTGACTCAGCTGCTTTTTCATTAGTGCTAAAGGGATTTTATAGCAGCAGGTGGTGCTCTGCTGCCCAGCCCACTGCCCTCTTGCAGTGTACTCAATAAACTGTTATGTTGAAACAGAAAAGAGGATTTGGGATATGGTGATTGTGAATCCTTCTTCTTGTCTCAGAAGAACATCTGCCTATGCAGATCACAGCATTTTCTAGTTTTCCCTTTATTTTTCAGGCAGGTGGAATTGAATAGATGTGAAAATGGCTCTTTAAATATAGAAGTAAATAGTGATGAAGAAACCCTAATGAAAAACAAGAGTCCCTTGTACTTGAAAGCCGCAGAGACAGATTGCAGCATATCAAGTGAAGAAACCGCAGATGATAATGTACCAGGTAATGAAGCAAACTATTGAACAATAGAAAATTTAGGGTCTGGCTTATGCCTGTGATGGGGTGCTTGGTAGACATGAACCTCAAGACAGCGTGCTGGGTATCTTCTGAAGGAGGATGGTAGTGTGGTAAGATAGATCACTTAACCACACAGCATTGTGTCATCCCATTCGACAGTGCTGTAGAGAAGCAACAAGGGCAAGCCTCCTGGCCTGTGTTTCTGGCTGTGGTGTTCGTTGTCTGCAGTGAGCTGCCTCAGTGAGTAGGCATGTCCTTTGAACTTAGACTTAATGATATGTAATATTAGGACAGCTCCCCCCCTCAATATTCTGGCTTCTGGTGGGGCCAGGAATGCCATAATATGCCATAATTTACCATCCACCAAACTTCTTTCTGTTAAGCCACATTTCAGATAATACCTTGTAGTTGAGAATTCTAGTGGCACTAATCACAAACCCCTTTCTTCATATCAATCAAACATAAACATAGTAGAACTTTTGATTATGTTATAACTGCTTCCTAAATAATTGTAAAATATAAGTGCTTGCTTAAATAAAATACTTCTTTATCTGTCCTAAAAGGAAAAGTTCCATTATTTTTCTAAGTGAACCAGGTAAAAAGAAAAAAAGAAAAGATGTATTCATTATGGATTATTTCTTAAGGAAAGACAGATTTCATATCAAAATGTACTTTCATAAATTTAATTCAATAATTTTATCTCTAGAGAGCTGTCTTTGGAGACTGGTCAGATTTAAGGACAAAGATCTGTGAACAGGAATGTTCTTTATGGCATGAGCATCAACTCTCATTATTTGTGGAATTTATGACACATAAAATCACTCAAGTGCTAATTAGCAAATCATACCATTGGTCCTGGGGGAAGTAAAGTTAGTTATTTCTTTTTTTTAATTTTATTTATTTACTTGAGAGCGACAGACACAGAGAGAAAGACAGATAGAGGGAGAGAGAGAATGGGCGCGCCAGGGCTTCCAGCCTCTGCAAACGAACTCCAGATGCGTGCGCCCCCTTGTGCATCTGGCTAACATGGGACCTGGGGAACCGAGCCTCAAACCGGGGTCCTTAGGCTTCACAGGCAAGCGCTTAACCGCTACGCCATCTCTCCAGCCCAAGTTAGTTATTTCTATTACCCTGTCAATATATAACTTTCTGTTTCTATTTAAGGACGCTGGATGCAATACATACTGACACTGAACACTTGCCAAACAGCAGCGATTCATGCCCATAGGAAGCTTATCCACATACTTGCTCGTCCTGTCTCACCCTTGTGCTTGGGTACACTAGACAGCACTGAGGAGGAGGTCCCTTAACAGCAAACTCAACCACAAAGTCCACAAACTATGGCACCAAACTAGGCCATTCGTTTACAGTGTGAGAACTGAGACAAGAAGGCAGAGCATTGTCCTGTTCTACACCTTAGCTGAGAATGCACGCATCACGTGACAAGTTTTTCAACTCTCTTCATGTGTCCCAAACTGTTAGAAAAGCACAGCAAGTATTGACTTGGGATTTACAAGCTAATTTTAACACGCATGTTCATAAATACAGAATCCACTCACAGTGAGGATTAACTATATTCATAAAACTCTGAAAACCACCTAGGTGCCCACTACATTGCTATATGCATTATTACAAGGCCATAAAAATCATGTTTTTGAAGAGCATTGAATAATACTCTGCTCAGTGAAAAAAGAAGGATCTTTTTTGTGTATGTGTGGTGTGGGCATGCATGATGGAGCATGTATGTGTATGAATACATGCACACGGAGGCCAGGTGACCACTTACACTGCTCTCCACCTTATTTCTTGAGATGGTTTCGCTGTGCCCTTAGCTCATCAGTTGGCCTAAAGAAGCTAGCCAGTAATCCCAGGAGTCTACCTGCCTCCTGCTCCCTGGTGCTGGGATGACGGTCAGGTGCCCCCACGCTCAGCATTTCGTGTGAGTGTTGGGAATCTGAACTCAGGTTCTCATGCTTGTGTGGCAAGCATTTTTCCCACTGAACCTTCTCCATAGTCCATGTCTATTCTTTAGGCCAGTTTCGTTTGTGTGTATTTTTAGGTATATCTGTATGTGTACAGATAGAATTTTATTTCTGTACATTTACATGTGTCTTAGAATATTTCATCAATGACTATGCACTGATTTTTTTATCATAATGTATATATATAGTAGGCTAGTGATAAGTATCTTTTACTTTATAGCCCAGGGTGAAATAATGAAGGAAGATGGAGAGAAAAACCTGAGAAATCACAACAGTGACTTGGCACAGCCTGGATCAGACACAGTTTGCTCAGGAGAATCCCTCTGGGAAAATGGGAAAGAAGTTATCCCAACTTTCTTTAGTACCATGAATACCAGGTATTCCAGTCCCTCTGAAATTGCTAACAATTGGATACTGGTTTCTCTTCTGGAAAATTAGTTGACATGGTATACTCAAGGAGAATGAAAAATATGATAGAGCAAATATTTACTATTTAGCTTGTCTGCATAGTGCATGAACATGAATTAGACTGTGAAGGCATTGTGTGAAGAAGTCGTCGTTTATGTTTGGTGGGTTGTCATTAAGAACTTACTTTAACAGAGCATTTTCTGATAAAAACACAGTCCCAGGTGCACTTAGGAGTCAGGGAAAGGGATTTCCCTACAGAGGGGCAGCTGTTTCTGTGACTGTCCTTGAACTGCAGATTGCTGACATATTTTGATCTTTCCTCCTCTGGATCAACAAATCATTTAGCTTTAGTGACATTGAGCTTATGGAAGACAACGGCATTCCCACAGAAGCATTCTTGGCATCATGTTATGCTGTGGTTCCAGTGTTAGGTAAGATGACTACATTTGCCTTACATTCATGAATTTCTATAATTTTCTCCACCAGTGATTTTGAAAGATAAGTGATTTTGAAAGATAAGTGTTCTGAATTTTATGTACGAAAAGTTGATCCTTAGCTGGCTGTTCATCACCACATACAGCCCTTCAAAGTGTGTAACTTTCACCAGTGTTGTATTCCATCCCATTTCATTTCTTATGGCTAAATACCTCAGAAAGGTATAATGAAAAAAAAAAGGGATTCTGCTTTCTATAAAGCATATATAAAAACAAAAGTGAAATTATTTGAAGAATACTTCTTCAAACATACTGATACTATGGAAAAAAATACTTTAACTAGTTAAAAGACCTTTGTCAAAGACTATCTATATATATATATCTATATATATGTATCACAGTATATTTAAACTTACTTGTATAATAAAGTTAGTAATACCAAGAATTGCTAATATGTTCAAATTTGCTGTTTGACTTATTTGTGAAATCTTTTTAATGGAAATATAATTTACATATAACTTAAATGCTGTGATTAATAGTTTTAATAGGTGCACACACTTATTTACTCCTCGACCCTATCAAAATACAGAACATTTCAACACCCCAGAACACTCCTTGTCCCAGTTGGCCCCCAATCCACTATATAGCCTGAGGCGATCATTTTATTGATTTTTATCATGATAAGTTGGTTTTTCTGAGTCTCAAACTTGTACCTGTCTTTCTCACTCAGCATGTTTTAGAAATTCTTCCTTGTGGCATATGACACTCCTCTTGAGTAGTGAGGATGTGGACTGTAGAGATTGCCAGCGGCCAAGCAGCTCCTGCCAAGAGAGCCCTGCAGCTGCCGCACGTGCCGCTAACAGCCCGTGGTGTCTGCAGGGTGGATGTTTTTGTATTTTTGCTCATTCCTCTGTGTGTTTCATGGTTTTCATTTTGGCTTTAATATTCATTTCCCTGATGATTAATGATGTTGGATGCTTTTTCATGTAATTATTGGATATTGTGATATCTCCTGTTACAATTTGTCTATTCCTATGGTTACTGCACTTTTAAAAGTTAGGTATTTTTCTTTTTATTAAGTTTTAGAATTCTTTGGATTTGTTGAATAAAATTATATTATAGACATAAGCATAGTGAATATTTTTCCTCTGACTCTGACTTCCCTGGGTTTTTTTTTTTTTTTTTTTTTTTAGTATATTTTTGTAAAAATGCTACCCTTTGGCCAGGCAGTGGTGGCACACGCCTTTAATCCCAGCACTTAGGAGGCAGAGATAGGATTGCCATGAGTTCAAGGCCACCATGAGATTACATAGTGAATTCCAGGCCAGCCTGGGCTACAATGAGACCCTACCTCAAAAAAAGAAAACACTATTCTGTAAAGACTGAGAGCTTAAGTTTCAAAAATGACTTAGAAGCCAAAATTAAATTTGTTGGAGGAAAAAGATTGTCTAAACAATTATTACTATAAAAATATTTTCTAGTAAAAATAAAAAGTATTTGTGTTAAGAAGTATTTTCTACTTAAAAAAAAGACCTTTTCAAAACAGTTTTTGATCCTTTCTTCCAGACAAACTTGGTTCTACAGTGTTTGCTCCTGTTAAGATGGATCTTGTTGGAAATATTAAGGTGAATATACTGGCTTGTCTGTAGATACTTGTAAATAAAGAAAAGGTTTTTAATTCTTTGTGTATGACAAGAATAAACCAAAAAGCACGAAATTGATTCACATGAAATAAAGCCCTTGGTATATGCTGGAGGGCAAGTGCTTTGGGGGTTGAGTGTTCATTTTAAAAATGAAATCAGAATTTATTTTGTGATCATAGTACAGTACAGTAGATATTCTCCACATACACACACCCTGTTTTTGTTTGTGTGTTTGCTTTTTTTGTTTTGGTAAGCACACAGTGTAAGCACCTCTGTGTAGAAATAGGCTCTCTCTGTGTGCATGCATGTAGAAGCCAGAGAAAGGTGTCAGGTGTGTTCTCCTCTATTGCTCTTTCACATTATTCCCTGAGGCAGAGATTCTCCAACCACAGAGTCCTAGGGAAACTCCTCTCTCCACCCCACTCAGTGCTGGGGTTACAGGCATGTGTGTCCATTCCTATTTTTGTTGTTGTTGTTGTTGTTTACGTGGGTGCTGGGGACTGAACTTGAACACTCATGCTTGCGCAGTAAGCACTCTTACCTAACACTCAGCCATCTTCTCAGCTCTGAGATTCACTTTTATATCACTAATGATTGTCTACATTTTTGGCGTAAGCAGTGATGAAGAACATTTTTCAAAAAAAGTATGTTGCTGAAAATGGCTACCAGTGGTCTGGTACTCAAAGGCCCAGACCAGCTTCCAGATGTAGCTGTGGGATCATCAGCAGAATCAACTCATAGAATCTCTCTGAGACTCCTTCTCAATAAAGTGAGGAAATTATTTACATCACCTCTAACTTTTAAAGTTTAACCCCTTTTTAAATGTAGATTGAATGTTACATTCTTTTTGTCAAAGTCTGTGTGTGTGTACGTACATGCACACATGCTGGGGTGTCTCACCACTGCAAATGGAACTTTTGATGCTTGTTCCCCTATTTGTCCTCAGGCTTTATGTGGATGGCTTGGGAACTGAACCCAGGCCAGCAAGCTTTTCAAGCAAGCACCTTAAACTGATGGGCCGTACCCCCAGCCCCATGAATGTTATATTCTTGAAAATATAGTACCCAGTAAAATCTGTCTTCTTCATCACTAGATACTACACTTGAGAAGTTTCTGTAGACATGCCTTTCTTCACTGTGCGCTTGGAGGGAATAGTTACGTGTGATCTCATTCATATAGTGGTTAAATTTTGTACTCGGGATGAAAAGTATGCCAAACAGCAGAAGAAAAGTTCTGAGGCAAAAAACCATATTTTAAGAACAATACTCTAAAATCCTGAAATTATTTAATTGCTTATATAACTTTTAGACAAACATACACAATGCCTTGAAAAGATAAGGAAGATTGGTAGATTCTTTTCATTCCATTTCTTCAAGGCCTTCTTGCCAGATTTATTGTTCTGAACACTACCAATGTTCTTGGTGATGTCAGAGTTTTCAACTTGGCTTGTTGTCCTGTTTTCCTCCAGAAAGTAAATCAGAAGTACATAACGAACAAGGAAGAGTTCACTACCCTGCAGAAGATAGTGCTGCATGAGGTGGCGGCTGATGTAGCTCAGGTTAGGAACTCAGCTACTGAAGCCCTCTTGTGGCTGAAGAGGTGAGACAGTCGAATGGCACCACCACTAAAATCCAGACCAGTTGAAATGTTACCAGCAAAAATGTTGTGCAAAGCAGATTGCTTCTGAATAAAGGAGATAACTGAATGATGTATCCTTTTCTGGAAGGTCTGATAACTAGAACATACACTTCTCTTTTCATTCCCGTTAGTGGTAACAAGTGTTGACATTGGGAGTATTTATAAGAAAGGAATTTTAAGGACAGAAAAAAATCAATGGGCTTCTCTTTAATTCAGTGGCTTTCCAACTTCAGTGGCATGAGAATTTCATGGAGGTTGGGCTGGTGAAAACATTGAAGCCAGAGCCAGAGTTTCTCATTCTTTGAGTGAGGTAGGGCCTTGAAATTTGCATGTTTAATAAGTTCCTAAGTGATGCTAAAGCCACAAATCCTGGCTAGATTTTGAAAAGCACTGCAGTTGGAACATCTGGTAGGATCATCTGAAAGGATCCCAAGCATCCTACTGGAAATGACAGGGAAGGAACAGAGAGGACCATGCGTGCTGTGGCCTGTTCACTGTTGTGCCCAAGACATTACTGAAATAGAAGCTGGTATCTCTCATGTCTTTGTCAACATAAGTGAGCTTGCAAAATCAAACTTCTTTTTTCCTTTTAGAGGTCTCAAATTTTTAAAGGGATTTTTGACAGAAGTGAAAAATGGCGAGAAGGATATCCAAACAGCACTGAGTAAGTGTTCTTGATGTTTCACTATATAAGACAAGTAGGACTTGGGATGGAGACCACAGGAAAAGGAGACAACATAGCAGAAATTTCTGCTTTTTAGGATTTTATTTTACTTTTTAAAAAATATTTCATTATTGAGCTGGAAATATGGCTTAACGGTTAAGGACTCAGGTTCAATACCCTAATACCCTCACAAGCTAGATGCACAAGGTGACACGTGTCTGAAGTTCATTTGCAGAGACTAGTGACCCTGCCATGCCTATTATCTCTCTCTTTCTCATCCTCTCTCTCAAGTAAATAAAAGTACTTTTTTTAATTTCACTATTATTCATTGTTTGCTTCTTACATACATTCTTTAAAAGGGACTTATAAGGGCTGGAGCTATAGCTGAGTGATAGCACACTTGCATAGAATGTGCTTGCCCTGGGCTCAATCCTCAGCACTAAACAAGAACCTATGAGACAGTCATCAGGTCAGACTTGTTAAAAATATATCTTAAGGAGGCAGTGAATTGATGGACAACTGTCCTTTCAGTTAAAGAAAGGAGGTCTAATCATCCAGAGGCTAGTTTTTATAAACAACTTACAACACAATGCAGTCTTCAAGAATCACTATTCAAAGAGAAGCTAATTTCTGAGGCCAGAAAAGGAGGTAGACATGGGTGGGAGACTTGCTGTGAGGCTAGATTAGGTGTTGGCTGACATCCTACCCTCTTCCAGTGCTCAGAGCCAAGACTACAAGGAAGGCTTTGCTCAAAGGAGATCATCCTCTGTTTCCAGCATCTTAATGCATTGGCCGCAACATTTTAGTGCTTAATAAACACTGGGTAGGTTGGATGGATGCATCTATTATTAAGACTTAGAAGCAGCCTCATACTGCTATTAACATAATGGATAAATTCTCACCTTTTTCCCTTGGAAATAATTATAGCATGTGTCTGTTTGCTTATTCGTTTTTTTTTAAATTTTTATTAGCATTTTCCACGATTACAAAATAATATCCCATGTTAATTCCCTCCCTCCCCCCACCCACACTTTCTCCTTTGAAATTCCATTCTCCATCATATTACCTCCCCATCACAATCATTGTACTTACATATATATATAATATCAACCAATTAAGTACCCTTCTCCCTTCCTTTCTCTTCCCTTTATGTCTCCTTTTTAACTTACTGGCCTCTGCTACTAAGTATTTTCTCACGCAGAAGCCCAATCATCTGTAGCTAGGATCCACATATGAGAGAGAACATGTGGCGCTTGGCTTTCTGAGCCTGGGTTACCTCACTTAGTATAATCCTTTCAGTTATTTTTTTTTTTTTGAGGCAGTTTCACTGTGTAGCCCAGGCTGGCCTTCAGCTTTCTGTATTCCTGCCTCAGCCTCTCAAGAGTATTCTAGTCATACACCACCACTCCAGGCTCAGGATGACTCTTGAGGCATGTGGGAGAGGATAAAATTACATATTATTTTAAAGCCCTGCTGATTAGAGTGTAGAGGTACACATATATTCATGCATTAAGTAGGTAGCCCACAATTAAATGGCTTAATCCTATGTCTTTGGTAGGGAGAAGGAGCTAATATTTTCTGTGACATTTTTTCAGTGGCTCTTCAGTTTCCTGGGTAGGTGCTACTTCCTTGTTATAGACCTCCCTCTTGGCACAAGTCCTAAGAGATTCTGGCCCCATTTTTTTCCCAGTTTACCCTGTCTAGAATTTGCTGGTGTGTCCTAAAATAACCAGGACTGACATTTCTATAATACATGAAGAAATTAGACAATTTAATTTTCCAGTCAATTCAGTTTTACTCAGTAAAGAACCAAATGAAAGATTTAAAAACTTTCTCAGGCCCCAAATTGTATGGTGGTCATAGCCTTGGTCAGCTTATGTGAGGTTGATAAACTGCCAGAGAATGGACTTATTCAGTCCAAAGCAAATGGCATGTTTGCTTAGCTCAGGTGCCAGGCCAGACTGTGAGTATGTCTCTCATGATAGTACTCCTCACTGCTGCTGCTGTTCAGTATGAGAAGATGAAGTGCCCTAGGTAACCCACCCTCCCTGCACCCCAGACATGGGTGCAACAAGCTGTGAAGACAAAAAAGATTTTATGAAAATTGTTTACATAGACCTCAAAGGCTCCTGGATACGCATTGCTTCCAGGACAATTAAACTCATAGCCTTTGTAACTGGAACTGATGCTGTACCTCCCCTGAAATGAGGAAGATATATAGGTAAAAGTTGGCATGTACAATTTATATGCTATGCATTAAGCAAATAAGTTGCATTTTTAAAATTCTAAACTTGGGCTTGACTGTGATAATAACTACTGTTAAGAGAGTACCCAACTATAACTCTTACACCAGTTTTATATGTTTCATGCTTTGGCAGTGCTGAGGATCAAACCCAGGGCCTCACACATGCTGGGAAACTGTTCATCTGCCAAGCTATGGGATGGTTCCCAGCAGCTGCAGAGAGGCACAAAGCTTTGCACCACCTTCTCTTGCACTTGCGCCACACTGAGATTGTCCACCAGTGATGACCCGAGTGAAACATGGTAGAAGATCTCCTTCTAACAGTGACCCTGCACCCTTAGCAACTTAGAAAACTCCCTGAGGTCATTTTAAAAGGGAGTTGAGTATACAAAGCAGAGGTTAATGGCATGCTGTAGGACTGAGCCCTTCCATTTGCAGATACCATATCAAAAGGTTTTGGAATGCAGCCTTGGCAATGAAAGGAAAAGAAGTTGCTCTAGCATTTCATGCATCATTGTACTAAATGCTATGTGCTCTGCACTGCTCATTCAGCACAGTGACACATTGCTGCCTCTCTCACCTCAGAATGACTCCATAAATGTCAAGCAGAAACTAACCCAAGCAAGATCTATGGCACAGGATGGGGGGGGATGGTTAAAGGACATTTAGCTGTATATTTAATGTGAAAGGCTTTCTTTCATAGACACGGACAGTTAAATAGGAAAAAAGTCATATGCAGGTACTTAATATCAAATCATAACATGACTAATTATTTTGAAAACACTGTGAAGGATGAATGAAGTTATGCTCTCTTCAGAACCACCCACAGCATGCCCTACACTGGCAGGATTGCCTTGCCATGCATGTTTTACTCATGATGGTGCCTGAGCGTAACAAAGGACAAGTTCTGGAAACATGTTTCACACCTGCCCATTGGTTATTAAGTTGATGTTTTTCATACACTTCATTTTTCCTGAAGCTTAGTCACTACAAGGAATTCAGAGGGTACTTAATAGTTTGGATGGTTTTTGTTTTGTTTTGTTTTTAGTTGTAATTATTTCAAGCATTTAACAAGTATCTTACCATTTTTCCTAGTGTACCGAACAGTTAAATGCAGTGGAGGGCTCATGTGCCATCCCGCTGCTCCCCAGTTCCAGAGTTCAACCTGCGCTTGCAACTGACATTGTGCAGTGCATGTTCTGAAGAACTCTCGCTCTGTGTCTGTCTGTCTCTCTCTCTCTCTCTCTCTCTCTCTCCCTCTCTCTCTCTCTGTGTGTGTGTGTCCATCCGTCCGTCCTCCATAAACCCTAGCTACTAATCACTGCATGCTTTAAGCTTGTACACATGGTGCCATATATTTTTTTACTTCTTTTTTTTTTTCAGATTCATTCATGCATCATGCTCCTAGTTCTGACTCATTTTTTTCCTGCCATCCAGCCCTCCACTGTATATACAGAACAGTTTATAAAACGACTTTATTACTGATGGACACAGGTTGCACCAGGCTTTGCTGGCTGAGGAAACGCTACCAGAGTGGTCGTGCACAGACTCTAGCTTATATTCTTTATATACAGTTCGTTCTGTAGAGCTGCGCTCGGCTCTGATACAGCTTTTCTAACAGGTTCTTGGGGTGCTGAGAGCTGCTGCTCTGGGATGGCTAGACCACGGTACTAGATGTTGCTGAATTGCTCTCTGAAGTCTGTACTCATCAGCAGTGGTGTGACACTTTAACTTGTGCTTGGAGGCTGTAAAATGGGAGAGTTTGTGTTCATAGATTCCTAACATTTGGCATCTTTCCTTTCTTCCTTAGCAGCATGATTTCCTCCTCAGTGACTTGCTGTTCATATACTTTGTTCATTGTTTCTTGAGTTTTCTTTCCCTTCTTGTTTGGTAAAGTTGATATATTTTCTGGATATTAGTCTTTTTCAGTTAGGGACTGCAAATAACTTCTGTCAGTCTGACACATTGCCTCTTTATTTATGGCATATTTTGGTACACAGAGATATTCTCTGATACTTCATTCTCAAAGTTTTATAATTTTTGCTTTTCATAATTATGTCTTCACTCTTTCTTTCTATACAACTCTTGCTGTAATTTGTTTTGTTACTATAAAATGGGGATTTAATTTTTTTTATTCCATCAGAAGTTCTGTTTTCTTGGCAGCATGTATTGGTCACTGTTCCTGTCCCACATGCATAGAATACGGCTATGCCACACCTGTGGACGTGTTCTAGAACCCATACCCTGACCACTGCTGTCTGCCCATCTTTGGAAAAGGGTGAGCATTCTCACAGTGAAGGTTCACACTGTTCTCTGTGAGCTCTAGAAGTCACTGGACCTTGGGACAGGCTCACCTCCTCGTGAGCCTCCTGCCACATTTGACAGCCAGCTCTCTGACCTCTTCTAGTTACTGATTCTTGCAGATTTTTGTTATTTCCTGAGCCCAAAATGATTTAATCTTTCCTAGCTTTGACCATCTACTTCCCAGGTTCTCTCTTAAGTCATAGATTTTTTTTTTCAATATTTTATTTATTTGAGAGAGAGGGAATGGGTGTACCAGAGCCTGTAGCCACTGCAAACAAACTCCAGACACATGCATCACCTTGTGCATTCTGCATTTTGTGGGTACTGGGGAATTGAACCCGTGTTCTCTAGCAGGCTAAGCCATCTCTCCAGCCCCCACCCCAAGTCTTAGATTTCTATTTCTTGCCTGTATTCTCTATAGTCCTGCAGGTTACAGTAGAAAAGTATGCTCCATACATAGTTTGTGGACAGAGTAGTTGTTTGTCAAGGCCAGTAAAAGGTTGATCTTGCCACAATGCTATGAAACATTTAGTCATAGTGTCTCATACCCCCTAGGCAGTGTATGCAGTACTAGTTAAAAATCAGGTCTGCACATTTTCCATAACCAGAAGTACTAGCTCTTTCAGAAATATCCGGGAAAGACATGTCTTTCATTTTCATTATTTTCTTTCACAAAGAATAAACATTTTTAGCACAATGATTTGATACGACACAGATGCCCCAAGTTCTCATTGCTTTTAGTTTTGTGTTCTTGGGCATATTTACTCTCTGGGTCTTCCATTTCTTCCTTTGTAAAAGAATAGTTGGGGAAGGTGATTGTTGGGGCTTAGAAACTTAGATGGGAACTAACACATGTCAAAGAATTGGGAGTAAAGTATCACTTATGTATCTCAGAGACCAGAAATCTACTCAGATTATAGAACATGTGTTATGAAAATGAATGGGCATTACAGTGAATATGAATGCATTTTGTTATTTATTTAATCTTCTCTGACAAAAATAGACCAGGCTTAGACCTCATCATCTTTAAGGCAGCCCAGATCTCTGCAGTGCTGCCAGCCAGCTGAGGATTTGGCATTGTTTTTAATACATATCAGGTTGTTTGTTGATTTTAAATTTCATCAGTGGTCTTCCTGGACTGAAGTCAGGATCCAGGCCAAATTCTGTCTTCTCTCTTCTCCATTAGTCCACCTAGCCCACATCTTGCAGGTGGGACTCTGCTGACAAGGTGCAGGCACAAGGAACTTCCTGTGCTCAGGCCACGGGGGAGGACACAGGTATGTGTGGCACCCATGCTCCAGGTCCTTGGGCCAGCTTGCCCACCCTGTGCCTGTGTCTTCCCTGCTTCCTGTCCTTGAGAAGGAGGGCTTGGAGAAGGTCTTCCAGGCTGCTTTGAAGACTCAGCTGAGGGACACAATACACAGAAGTGTAGAGAGGCACCGAGTGGAGACCCCTTTATCCAGCCAGGTGGCTTTGCAGTGAAGTCCTGGGACCAGGAAACTTCATGTGCTATGAACTGTAAGGAAGCGAGTCTTGTCCTGTTACTTCCTGACAGAATGCCAAGTCAGATGAGGATGACTTTGTTAATAGAAAAAGAATATCCTCTCCATATAGGAGATTTTGTTCTGTGAAAAACAGAATATTTCCCTAGATTAGTTATTTCTGAGAGAAATAACTGCTGTTTTGTTTTTTTTTTTTTTAGTTCCTCCTCCCTGCCCCCTTTTGAAATTTCTCGTTTCTACAAAAGGCATTGCATTACTTGTAAAATCAGGAGAAAAAGGTGTTTCAGTTTCAAAACTGGCCCTTATGCCTCAGAACCCTTGGCCTGGTAGGCAAAGGTCCTTGCAGTTTAGCCCCTGTACTTTCCCAACCCCAGTGAACTGCTTACTGTTGCCCAGTTTGGCCTGTGCCAACTCCATGATGCTTCCTCTGTCAGCACCATCCCCTGCCCTCTGTCCCGTCCACCCCATCCTGCCTTCAAGACTCCTGAGATTTTTCTGTCCTCTGGCCTCCAGGCTAGATTAGTCTCTGTTCCTTTGTCACGATGTACAAATATCTCCTCGAGCAGTTAGCAATTTATATGATAATGATGTGCTGAGTAGGCAGCTCCCCTCCATGTCCAGAAAGCTCACTAAATTTTAGTCAACTCGCCATCTATTACCTTTGTACCAGATTCTCGCTGATGGGAGTGACTGCTCCCTAAGCAGGTCCGCAGCAGATCTGCGCGTGCTCATAATGGCACTGCCAGAGCAGTGTCCTGAGAAAGCAGAGTCCCCTGTGTCACTGAGGAACTCCCCTAGAATGTTTCCTAGGACTTGTCTGCTCTCTTGCCAGTTCAGGTGGCTCCTTAGTGGTGACATGGCTGGAAATGTGTCTGTCTTGCTAGCTTTCCCAGGGGCTGTGTCTGGAGTCACCTTTTGTAGAACAGCAGTGCTTCTTTCAAGACACCATCATGGTTGCCATCTGCAATTTCCCACCGCCACTGTCCTCTTCCATTGGTGGCTTACATTGAAGATGAGTGTCTCTGACCAGGCTGTTTGCCTGAGGAAAAAACGAAATAAAATAATTCAAAGCTAGAATAATAAACTATAAGCTGTATGTGTGTGTGATCTGCAGCTTTTGCCAGCAAACAGTGTCCTGTATTCTACATTACTTTCGCTGCGTAGAACTTTTACTGTGGGGCGGGTGTCTTGTTGCATCTGATCTTGTCATAACTGAAAATGTTGAACAGGGGCTGGAGAGATGGCTTAGTGGTTAAGCACTTGCCTGTGAAGCCTAAGGACCCTGGTTCGAGGCTCAATTCCCCAAGACCCACATTAGCCAGATGCACAAGGGGTCATACACATCTGGAGTTTATTTGCAGTGGCTGGAAGCCCTGGTGTGCCCCATTCTCTCTCCCTCTTTCTCTCTCTCTCTCTCTCTCTCTCTCTCTCTCTGCCTCTTTCTCTCTCTGTCACTTTCAAATAAATAAATAAAAATAAACAACAACAAAAAAAGAAAATGTTGAACAGCCTACTATGTGGTCCCCTGTGTGTGGTGTGAATGGTGGTAGTGCTTGTGTTAGTACCACACTTAGCCCAGGGCAGTGAAGATACCTAGAGCAGAAGAGTCAGATGTGACCACAGAAAACACAAAAATGATGGTCAAAATAGCCCGTGACATTGCCAATGGCAATGTCAAACACTCCATTACTCACTGCAGGCACTAGATAGAAATAAGATAGCGCATTGAAAAGAATGGCTGATGGAGCCATTGTTTCCTGAGAACTCATTCATTCTGTGGGAATGAATGGGAGAATCAGCTTTTAATTTTGCATATATTGAATTATTCACAATGTCATTAATGCATCCCTTGCATTAAATGTAGCTATCTTCTTCTTGGGATTTTTTTTAAATTAATTTTTTATATACCAGCTTTAAAATCCCACTTTAAAACATATTGGGACAAAAATAATAGATTGTTGTCTTCCAGGCATAATATATGAATGACTGTTATTAATACACTCACAGGTCAGTCTATACCTATATAACTTCAAGCCATTCATTCCACAAAGTTTGTTTGTTTGTTTATTTATTTTTAAGTATATATATATATATATATATATATATATATATATATATATAGAGAGAGAGAGAGAGAGAGAGAGAGAGAGAGAGAAAGAGAGAGAGAGAGAGGGAGGGAGGGAGAAAAGAGAGTATGGGTGCAGCAGGGCCTCTAGAAATGAATTCCAAATGTATGCACCAGTTTCTTTGTTTGGCTTTATGTGAGTACTCGGGAATTGAACCCAAGTCATTAGGCTTGGCAGGCAAGCACCTTAAATGCTAGACCATCTCTCCAGCCCTCTTTCCACACATTTTGTTTGCTTTGGCAGTGCTTTGTTTTGTTATATTGGCGACAGTTTCTGTGCATTGCCTAGACTGGCCTGATGCTTCCCTGCTCAAGTGACTGCCACACATGACTTTTGCATACTGTATTGAAAGAGTTCTAGCTTTAACACTGTGCATGTCCAGGGCCATAGGGGCATTTGGGACAAATGCTTCACATCTCAGAGTAGAATGTTAGAACTGGAAAGAACCTTAGAAATCATTTAACGAAGGAAAAACTGATGGTTAAAAAGGACAACTAAGCCCTGGTTCAGGGTTATGCTACATTTCAGAGAACTATATTTTAACTTTCAATAGTATACTTACAATTGTATCTAGTCAAAATTCTTCACTATCCTTTTCTCCTTATATCTTTATATATATGAACTTTTCCCACTTTGATAGTAGGCTGAAGTTCAGATATGAAGTCAATGAAGAAAGGAAATAATCTGTTTTTCTTTTTAAAAACAAAAATCCATATGGGTTTCTTTGTCACATAAGACCTTGGGATTACAAAATCTTATAATCATTTCTCTCTTTTATTTTTTTTCAAGGTAGGGTCTCACTCTAGCTCAGGCTGATGTGGAATTCACTATGTAGTCTTAGGTTGGCCTCAGACTCACAGCAATCCTGCCATCTCTGCCTCCTGAGTGCTGGGATTAAAGGCATGTGCCACCACACCCAGCCTTTGTAATCAATTCTTAATACCAGTAGTATCATATGGCATACACTAACAAGTACATTATACAAATCACACCAACTTCAGAGCATTCATTCTTCATGGAATCTCTTTCTTTCTAGATAATGCGTATGGTAAGACATTACGGCAACACCATGGCTGGGTAGTTCGAGGGGTTTTTGCGGTAAGTCACCCCTCTGTTCCTTAAAGTCTGGGTGATAAGCCAGGTGGGGTGTATGTGTGTGTGTGTGGGAGTCCTGTTTGCTTTATTAAAGTTTGAGGACCAGAAGAAAATGTCACTATTTCTAGGTTTGGGGAATACGACAATGTCAGCAATAGAAAATGCCCGGACTATTATATAAAGATATGAATGGGTGCTCTCACCTATCCGGCACTAGCGGCCATGGAGCTTTGTCTCTGATGCGGTAGCCTTTCTGATGAGGGAACAAACAGGACAGGTAGGCAAGCAGCAGTGATCCTGAATACCCTTGAGAGGTGATGTGACATTTGAGTGATAAATTCCAGCCAAGAGCTCCCTCCACTGCCCATTGTTCTGTTAATTCTAAATTGCAGCTCTTAGTTAACCGCTCTGTCTATTTTCAGGTTAGTTTGTCTTCAAATATTGACTGTATTAGGTCTCTCTGCAGGTAGGGTTAGGAAGCTCTTCTTGAACAGTTGTCATCATGGTGCAAATATTTATATTCATGTGTTTTGACTCCTGTTACCTACTACTTATTCCTTCCTAGCATTTTTGTTTAACTTTGTTAGCTGTTTAAAAACAGCTATCAGCTATTTATTATTTTAAATATTAATTTAAAGCTGGAGAAATGGCTCTGTGGCTAAAGACACTTATTTGCAAAGCCTTATGACCTGGGTTTGATTTCCTAGTACCCACAGAAAGCCAGATGCACAAAGTGGCTCATGTGTCTGGAGTTTGTTTGCAGTCACAGGAGGCCCTGTCATATCCATTCTCTCTTTCTATCTGCTTCTTTCTCTCTGAAAATAAATAAATAAATAAAATATTAATTTAATTTACATATTATATATAAATATATATCTACTTATATATGTTTGTATGCTTCTCTACATATAGTTTATAGTATGTGGGTATAATTCTCTTTGTATACCTAACTTTATATATTTATATGAATATTTTTCTACATTTAGCTGTTGTATAATTTGTATTTTTCGCCCTAATTGCTTATATCATGACATTTGTAGTGTTTTGTTTGTGGTGTTGAGGATGGAACCCAGATTCGTGTGTGTGAAGGCAAGCACTATTCCCCAGCCTCTGTTGTGCCCATTATTGATGCTATAAGAGTGAGGGAGAAAAAAGTACCATTTTTAGTGACTACAAAACACTTCCCTAGTATGAAAGTATCATAATGTATTTACATAATGCACTGTGTCAGAAATGTAAAGCTGCTGTAAGTTTTCTCTTGGAAATAACACAGCATCTATTCACATGCATTTTTTTCACAACATTTTTTACAGTGGTCCTTTTTTTACTTTTTGGTTTTTTGAGGTAGGGTCTCACCCTACCCCAGGCTAACCTGAAGTTCACTATGTAATCTCAGAGTAGCCATGAATTCACAGTGATCCTCCTACATCTGCATCCCGAGTGCTGGGATTAAATGCCTGTGCCACCACACCTGGCTTTTTTTTTTAACTTTTTATTTTATTTGTTTGCAAGGAAAGAGAGAGAAAAAATATAAAAATGGTTGCACCAGGGCCTCTAGTTACTCAGAACTTTAGATGCACACGCCACTTCATGCATTGGCTTTGCGTGGTTACTGGGGAATCAAACCCAGGTCATTAGGTTTTGCAGGCACATACCTTAACCACTTAGTAATCAATCTCTCCAGCCCTCACTAGCTTATTTATTTATTTATTTATTTATTTATTTATTTATTTTGGTTTTTCGAGGTAGGATCTCGCTGTAGCCCAGGCTGACCTGGAATTCACTATGTAGTCTCAGGGTGGCCTTGAACTCATGGTGATCCTCCTACCTCTGCCTCCTGAGTGCTGGGATTAAAGGCATGCGCCACCACGTCCTGCTCTCACTAACATTTTTGTTCCTCAAAACAGGTTTCTGAAAGAATTCGTATATCAAATACCAAGAGCCGCAACTACAATTTATAGTTTGGAGTATTTATGACACACACTAGACATTGTCTTAAGTGTTGTGAAACTAAACATTATTAATGTCATACACTGAGATAACTATTTGTTTTTCCTGCTTGTAACAAAGAACCCTGAGGCACTAGTGATATGGACAGTGTATCTCCAGCTGTGGAGTAAGAACATTTTGAAAGCTTTGTATATTCCCAGATGAAGCTTTGTATATTGCCAAGTTTTGTTTTCTTTAATTTTCTTTTTATTTTTTTTTGAGAGAGTGAGAGAGAAAGAAGCAGAGAGACAGAGGAAGAGAATGGATGCACCAGGGCCTCCAGATACTGCAAAGGAACTCCAGATACATGCGCCACCTTGTGCATCTGGCTTACATGGGTCCTGGGGAATTGAACCAAGGTCCTTTGGCTTTATAGGCAAGCGCCTTAACTGCTAAGCCATCTCTCCAGCCCTATATTGCCAAGTTTTGAAGTTGCTAGTTTTTAAGAACATGGTTTATTTTGAGCGTTTGGCCACAGTTGTATGTATAGAGCAGCAGCTTCACTGGCCTCAGCCTCACCACTAGGATTCCCCAAGCCATGCCCACTTCAGAAGGTATTGAGTTCTGTAACATTCCAGTTAGCATAGCCAGATTCCTTCTAACTGAACTCAGTTGCTCAAAGAAACTCATCCACCAGCCAAATAGAAAGCCTTTATCTTCAAATATTTAAAGCCCCTTGCAGAAAATATGATTGGGTGGGATAAAATGTGGTAAACGTCAATATGTAATCAGGCAGCACAGATTAGCTGCCTTCTTTTTTAGAAAATAGTCAAGGGACCTTAGGAAGTGATCCATGTTGAGAAGACATAGAAGATCCTCAAACAAATGAAGTGTAGGTGGAAATGAGATACATGTAGAGTGAGGTGTCCTGGCAGGCTGGACATGTGGCAGCAGATGGCTCTGTGCATCCAGGTTGGTGACGCTAAGGATTTGAGGGATGAGTCTGGGTGATTGGATAAGAAGGGATCTTCTGGGCTGGAGAGATGGCTGAGTGGTTAAGCGCTTGCCTGTGAAGCCTAAAGACCCCGGTTCGAGGCTCGATTCCCCAGGATCCACGTTAGCCAGATGCACAAGGGAGCACACGCGTCTGGAGTTAGTTTGCAGTAGATGGAGGCGCTGGCATGTCCATTCTCTGTCTCTCTCTCTCTACCTCCTTCTTTCTGTCTGTCACTCTCAAATAAATAAATAAAAATAAACAAACAAAAAATGTTTTAAAAAAAGAAGGGATCGTCTGCACATCTTCTTTCTGAGCATTCTCTGACTTGATGACCTCTGCTAGCCATGAGTTACTTAATGTGATGCTTTAGAATATAATTTTAGGTAGTCCATGCATTGCTTTCCATTTTATGTATGGGAGTGTGTGCATGTATGTGCAGAAGAGTAAGTGTGCAAAGAGCAGTTGTGACTCAGTCTCACAGGCAATTCTTCCGCAGCTTGCCCTGAGGGCAGCTCCGTCATACGAAGATTTTGTGGCTGCACTCACTGTAAAGGAAGGCGACCACCATAAAGCAGCTTTCAGTGCTGGGCTGCAGAGAGACCTCAGCCTTTACCTTCCTGCCATGGAAAAGCAGCTGGCCGTACTGGACACCTTATATGAGGCCCACGGGCTGGAATCTGATGAGGTGGTGTGACAGCCACAGGACAGCACCTTCAAACTTCAGGGAATAAAGTTTGCTCAAGTGTTGTGTTGCCCTAGTTAATTTCTAGTAACAGCTTTACTCCCCTCAAGCTCCTTTGCTTGAGGAGATGTAGAGGAGGAAGAAAAACCTTAGTGCTTTTATATATAAAATTTTTAAGTGCATATGTGATTTGTGTGTTTAAAAATCAAGGTGCTATATATTTTAGTTCAACAGGTCTACTGGAAACCAAATCATAGCTGTCACAAACTTGAACAGCAAGTAATAAGAGCAAATTGGACAACTTTGTGGGTTTCTGTTTCAATTTTTGGTTTTTATGAGCACCCAAACCTAAGCTATATCGAAGACCATGATTCATAGTCAGCATTTAAGACACATCAGAATTTAACTGAATACTTGGAGGGAATGTAAAGCCCTTGGTTGAAACAATCGCAGCGCACGATTCACTGTTCCTAGACTGTGTTCAGCGGGTCTCTGTGTCTGTTGGTGAGAAGAGCTGTGTAGTGAAGAGGTTTGGCATTGGTATCACTGTGCGATTTGTGACATGGGCAAGGATTGCCATTCCTGTTGATAGGTGGGACACTGTGGCTCAAGAAGATTAGGGTGTGACCTTACCCCATACTGGAGGACAGGATGAAAAGGTGAGTCAAGTCATTTAAGGTGACACAGTGCCACCCTTTGCCATTATGTTTCTTGTGCATTATTTGACTTGGACATCACAGCAAAACTATTACACTCAAGGGGGATTTTAACCCACTTCAGAAGTGATGTCTAGCAATATAAGGATCTGCTCACACTCACGGTGTTTCTCTCAATTTTTGAGACAGTGTCTCACTATGTGTCCCGGTTGGTCTCAAACTTGTAAGCCTCGGCCTCCTGAGTGCTGGTATTAGAGGGGTGCAGCCCTGCGCTTGGCTTCACGTAGTCTCCTGGGTGGAGGAGCCAGCTGGTCTCCCAGCGTGATCTAGACCACCTCTGTGTCATTGAAAGAGCAGACTCCCAGGACTTCCTAAGAACCCAAACTGGAGGTGGGACCTAGGGATTGTCTCAAGATAAAAACTTCCCAAGTGATTCTTAAACACAACATTGCGGAGGCACTCTATTAAATTATACTTTTCAGAATTACCAGCGTTCGTGGCACTTAACTGCTATGCTCTTCATTTTGAAGGAGAAGAGGCCAGCATTTTAGTACAGTAAACTACATGGAGAGTGAAAAGTTGAGCTGAACAACTTGGGTGGGCATTCTTCTACAAAGGGTGGTGTCCAGACTGTGGCTCACACCTCCCAGAAAGGGACCAGGCTGCCAAGAGTGTCCACAGGAGAGAAGCCATGAGTGCCTTCCCCAGTGGAGTCTACTTCCGGAAATAGGAAGAGCAGTTCCAGCGTAAGTAGCTCCCATGCTACAAAGTGATTCCTTGCACGAGCCAGCTCTGATCCTGCAGCAAAGGTCTCTGCTTGTCAGAGCACTTCAGGTAGGGAGAAGTATTGATACTGTCTTTTGTCTTAAATAAGTGGACATTTATTTAGTTTGAATAAATGACACAGATAGGCATGCCTACAGTCCCAGTTCCTCAGAAGTCTGGACAGAAGTATCACTTAAGGCCAGGATTTAGAGGCCAATCTGAATAGCATAGCAACACCCTGCCTCTTGAAAAAATAAAATAGAAATAAGAGATGGGCATGGTAGCACGCTACTTTAATCCTAACACTCAGAAGGCAGAGGTAAAAGGACCACTGTGAGTTCAAGCCCAGCCTGTAACTACAGAGTGAGTTCCTGGTCAGCTTGGGCTAGAGTAAGACCCTGCCTCAGAAAAATAAAAACATAATTTTAAAAATAGAGAAATTTTTCCTACATAAGAATTTTTGGAAAATATTTAGAAACATAAAATTACATGTTTTAAGGGCAGGGAAGAAAGGGGCGCTAAAATGATGTGACATTGTATTTTAGCATTTGCTGTTGGCAGCTACTAAGGTGTGTGTTATTTTCCTCCACTCCCACCAGAACTTGATGCAGATCTCTTCTGGCTAGAAAGAATAAGAGGGTAGGGATAAAGAATTATTCATACTTCCTGCCTCTGGTATAGCCTCTGAAGAGGAAAAGCAAACAGCAGCTGACAGGTGCTTACACCAGTGAGAATGCTTTAAGTAAGTTCTCTTCCATTAGTAGGGGATGCTGCCAGGAAATTGTTAATGTGGAGTATTGTCATTCTAAGCAGCTGCTGGTACTTGCCACCTTAAGTGAACCTCCTGGTGTCTTGGAGAGGAGGTGGGCACTCTGGAAATACCCCAGGATTGGTGCCAAGGCTCTCATTGTATACCAAGGGAAAGCTGTTTGGCATGGCCATGTCACATCTTCAGGTTCTGAGTAGGTATTCACCATTTGGTTTTGGAGGAAGATTTTTAATATCTAGAGATCAGACCAAATAGCATAAATAACTTAAAAGCTCCAATTTTCCATTCCTGTATTAGGAAGGGGTGGTTTTTAAATAGGTTTTCTCTCACTGGAGCTTATCTAGTATGCCTAAGATCTGTGAAATGACGGTTCTGTAAATAACTAGAAATTGAACCTAAAACTAAACAGTAAATTCTACTTGACCTAACCTTGGTATAGTGAGATCTTCCACCTGGATGTTAGTATGTGATTTTATTTTAGTTAAAGTCATAATATTTACTGATTTGCAGTTACTTTCTAAGAAAAAGGACAATAGGAAAATATCTGTAAAGTATCCTCCAGAGCTGTACAAGAGTTCTGGGATGCCTACGCCATTTATTTTCACTCCAACCAAGAAAGAACTCTAACATTCTTGTTGCAGAGTAGTCCCCTTGCTCTCGTTGCTCCCATCCTTCCTGCCTTCCTCTCTCCCTCCCCTCCTTTTCCTTCCTTCCCTCCTTCCTTCTTTCTTTCTTTTTTTGTATTATTTTCTAGCATGATCTTTAGGGAGAGCCTAAAGAGATTGTCTCTCTAGGTACCTGCACAGTGAGGCAGTAGCATGGCCTCCAGAGCCCTTCCCCGAACGTGAGTGCATCAGGAGCGCACCGGGAAGCCCCGCCCACCTCTGCGCTAGCTGGGCCGGGGGTTCAACTGAACAAACACCTCGCAGTCATGGCAGGTCTCTGGTCCTTTGAAAGCACGTCTGATTGGTGTGAAAAATGATAGACTAGAACGATAGCTTTCAGAGTAGAAGCCAGTTGGTAACTGACTGGGGAGGACATGATTACCTCAGCAGCTCTTGATACAGCTCTGCCTGAAGTGCAGATGGGCTCTGGGGTGATGGACCCCAGGGAACTAACTTTGTAGGGTAGCATCCGTGAGGGTGTCTGAATAGTGGCTTGATACACCTCATTATTATGTCTGAGCATAAAAGCATGCACCAGTGTCATGTTGAGTGGTAGAACAGGGACAGCGGAGCTCCTTATTTCAGCTTTCAAATTTACTTTGCAGTGCCCCCAGCAGCATGCCGCCGCTATCTCCAGTCGAGTTCTTAGGCCTCCTTCCGTAGCAACAGCTTCTAGCCTAGGTACATCCAGCATCCGTCATAACCAAGCCAGGCTGCCAGACCTTTGGGCAGAACCTGTGTTCCGATTTGGAGCTGTAAGGCAGGTGAATGTCACAATGTGTGGCACCTGGGAGGAATGGCCAGGATTAAGTGAGTGTCATTGTGAATGTTTGTTGTACCCATATGCATATTCAATTAATGCTTTTAACTTCACATCTTCAAAACCTTGTTTTAAAGTAAGAAAAATAATATATGGCAGAGATCAACAGAGTGTTAAATTTGAAGTAAGGAAAAGAGCAAAAGTAAGTTTTTATAAAAGAAACATTCTTACTATGAGAGTCCTATATGTGAAGAAATTTCAGGTAAAGCAATAGGGAAGTCAGGGTGTCTTGAGAAGTAGAAATTAAATGAGGCATTTTAGAAACGTTCTGAAGGAATATTACTTTTAGGAATTTCCTACTAAGCCACCATAACCTTCAGGCACTTGGTTACATAATGGTGTATTTCTGAGTCATTGATGAAAGCCAGTTTCTTCTGAGCTTAGTCATGGGTTTTACAACAGTCAGGCTTCCCCACCATCATGTTTCTGTTTCTTTTTTAAGATTAACTACAAATATTTTTAAAATTGAAAGTTTTAGATGTAGAGTTTCAAAGTGAAATCCCTGTTAAGCCATTGTTGCTAGGTGATCTAATGTGTTGACCATGCACATGCCCAGTACGTGCACAGACCTCCGTTCCTGTGAAGTGTGTATAGCGTCCTTTATTTAGAAATGTGTTCTACTTCCTATGACCCTTTGTCACCTGAAGTTGCTTACTCAGGGGTTTCATAATAATGACAGAAAAATATTCACTAGATGTCTAATGGTATTTTAAGACTGTTTATAACAAGGTCTTCAAGGTTCCTTTCAGCAACTCCATAAGCATATTTATTGTTCACTGGGCCCAGATCCCCTCCTGTCTGGACAGTCAGTTGTGCTGTGGACAGGGCCATTTGCATGGTTTCTTACTGCACTCAGGCACTCCAGGGCATGATTCAACGACCACTGATGGTGCCTCTTTGGTACAGATGACGCATGCATTGATCTCCTCCACTGTTTTTATATAGCCTTTTTTCAAAAGGAGAAAAATACCACTGCTCTGCAATGCAAAAGTTTTCAGAATTCTTATGAATTGTGAATCTTTGTGAGTCATTTCTTTCAGAGTGGGAAATGTTTCCAGCTAAACTGTGAGAACATCATGATATCCTGCCTGTGTTAAGTGTCTTGTGTATTTTAAAATTGGTTGTATCTCTCTCCTGTACCTTACCCACAATCCACCTGTGACATAAGGTCCCCTGGCACAGCTGATGTCCTTCACACAGACTCCTTTCACAGGTGCAAATTGAGTGGGTGATAAGGATGATGAGCCAGCCTCATGGCATGCTTATGTGTGATTCCCCACATGTCCCGAGACTGTCACTAGAATGTCATTAAACAGCCCAACTACCTCATGTGAAATTGGCTGTGGACAATCTATGTTAGATGAAAAATGTGTTCAGATAAATTTATTCTGGTTAATAGATGGAACAAAAGGATGTCTCTAAAAATAACATGCTATACCAGATGCCAAAGGCTAAACTATACATAGATTTTCTTGGATTAGTTTTAGGGCAATATTTAATTCCACACCTAGTGTTTTTGTGAGTGTTTGTAGATCCATGCACTTTGCATATTTGTCACATAAAGAGAGTCATGTCACCTGATCTTATCCCTCAGCATTTTGAATGAATACTTATGCTAATAGGAAGCAAGTTAAACTACAGAAGTGTCAATGATGTGTTGGCTTTTAATTTAATGAACCTTTGCTTAGAATACAATGTATTAGGGCCTTTTACGACCAACTGATGAATGAAAATTTTCATGTGGGTGTTTGCTCCTCTGTCCAAGTTACTTACTATCTCATGGGAAATTGGGACAGGGTGGGTTTACCCTTTTTTGAAAAATGTTTAAACTCATCTGTCAGATTTTATATTCATTAGTTACACAATAAACATATTTTCAAAGTATTTCATTAAGAACTTCTCAAAAATATTTTTATGAATTTCTGCCAAATAAAAATGCCAATAAGTGTCATTTGTAGAACACATATACCTTGCTGGTCATCATTTTAAGTCCTTGAAAAATGTCAAACTTGGCTGGGCGTGGTGGTGCGTGCCTTTAATCCCAGCACTCGGGAGGCAGAGGTAGGAGGATCGCCATGAGTTCAAGGCCACCCTGAGACTCCATAGTGAATTCCAGGTCAGCCTGGGCTAGAGTGAGACCCTACCTTGAAAAACCAAAAAAAAAAAAGTCACACTTCGTCCTCTTATAACTATAAAGCAAGTAGTATTGTTACCCTAAAGTTACAAGTGGGAAACAGATTGGGATGCCCTTTGTCCAGTAGCCACAACTAATGAGGAATCAGATGGGATTGCAAACCTAAGAAGCCCAGCTCCAAAGTCTTCATTAGACTTTAAACCTCCACATAATTTCAGAGCATCACCCAGTGTAGTAATCCATCAGTGTTCTGAGCCTTCTAGATAGATCAGCCCTTTTCAGAATTTTTCCATCTGTTTTCAGAAATGTCAGCAGGACACAGCCAAAAGAGTCCTCCCTTTAAAGACTCCTCAGGTAAAGGCAGAAAAGAATTTCAGCTCAGTCAGAGAAGCAAAATTATTAGCAAGTTTATTAGGCAGAGATAAGAGATAATACTTCAAATGTAAGTGAGGTCCTTTAAAGAGACAGAGGTCCTTAAGTATCTTCACATTAGACAGTTGATAGATCATTGTTCTAAGGATATAGTTTACAACAAGGTCTAAAAATTAAAGAGTATATATGTGCATACATATATACACACATGCTAGTTTACTTGTTTCTTTTAAGGAATTACCTTTTGTAAATAGCATGGTTATTGTAAGAGACAGATTGTTTAGGTTTAGGGATGAGAAAACACTGCTTATATGGTTAAACTCAAGGTCACAAATATTCTGGCTCTAAAGAAGCATAGTTGGTATTTTCTACCTCCTTTTATGTGCTATCTTTAGGGAAGCAGTCAGTCTCTGCAGTTTTGATCAGTTAAGTTTTTGATTCTCAGAAACTTCAGAGTGAAGGGCTAATTCCCTTTCCTATGTCCCTTTTATTGTCCATCTTTCTGTCCTGCCTCAAAACCGCACAGGTCAGTCAGAGGGAACCTGAAGCCCAACCAGCACATGCTTAGCTTACATTCAGTCGAAACACTTCTCCACAGCCTCACTGCTACCACAGTGCTCGCATTCTCCAAGAATCTTCCCAGGTTGCCCACTTTCAGATCACCTGTGAAACTGGGCCAGTGATGATTGGAGGTGGGACGAATTGATGGAGAAACTGAAGTGCCAAGCTAGAGTCATGCATGGGGAGTTAGGTTCTTGAGAAGCCACGTTGGGCCTCGGGCACGAGATGGAAGTAGAGGAATGGTGGTGTGCACGTGCTGAGAGGCAACGAGGAGACGTCAGTGTGTTGCTAGAAACACCAACAAAAGTCCCGGGACACTGGCTTCCCTGTCCTAATTGCTGCTCCTGAATTCCTCTCAAGAAGCTTGTACCTTGACTGTACACCGCCTGTCCTTCCAGCTGGCACTAATCTAACAGTCTTCTATTCCGTGAAGCCATGACTATGACAATTTCCCACAACACTGTTTCACATGAAGTATGGACAGATCTTAAAAGCAAAGTTAAGGTACACTGAGGAATTCCCAGCAGTATATCGCCTACTGTATACACTGGAAGTGCTACACCAGAGTTCCCTTTGGGCTTTTCTAAGTTATGGGTTGCCTCCTTGCCTCCACTCAAAACCCAAGATCTGGGCTGGAGAGATGGCTTGTGGTTAAGGTGCTTGCCTGCAAAGCCTAAGGATACAGGTTTGATTCCCCAGAACCCATGTAAGCCAGATGCATAAGGTGGCGCATGAATCTGTAGTTAGTTTGCAGTGGCTAGAAGCCCTGGTGTGCCTGTCCTCTGACTCTATCTCAAATAAATGAATAAATAATATTTTTAAAACTTAAAACTAGAACCTTTTCTTGTAAATATTGCCAAAGCAGGCTGTGTAATAACCAGCCAACTATTTTTCCGTGCCTTGGTACAGTAAAGTATTGACATGAGTGTCTTATTTCTGTCCCTCAGCACCACCTGGGGCCCTTGGGAACTCCACGAAGAGACTTTCAGAGGATGGACAGCTGGTTTTAGGAAGAAATGTTTGGATTTATGTTCTGACTTGCAGTGGGTTGGAGAGGAGAGCTACCTTACAGTAATGAGGGAGGAGGGTATGACCGCACTGACTACTTGATATTCCAGATTTCACAGATACTGGTGCATTTTCGGTCGTCATTCTGTGATAGCTTGGACACACCTGGAAGATTGTGCTCAGTGGCAATAACAGTGAAACCAGCAGAGCAGTAAGGAGCAGAACCACCCCACAGCTGACACTGAACTGTTCCCACAGTCCCGTGAACCGAGTCCACCCGTTTAGAGGTCATATGTGCTCCTGTGCATAGATACAGTATCCAGCATCTTCACCATTCACCCTAGAGGCACAAAGATAGAAGTCTGGGGGCCATGTGATCCGAGTTGCTCTCCAGCCCTGAGGATGCAGGTCACATTCCAGGTGGGTATGTAGACACATCTTCCTTAGAGAACACCGTTGCCACATCTTTGCTGACACTTGAGTGTGGCCAGTGTGTTAAGAGTCCAACTCATTGAAATCATTGTAGATGTCTTACGTTTCATAGTCTTTCACAGAACAACCGTAGATTGTGAGCCTTCAACCTTCTCCTTCCCTTAATAGTTGTATTTCCTCAATCTCTGGAGAAGCTGGGATGATTCTCCACCTGGTTTCAAACTTAGGCCTGCTCTCTGCTCTCCTTGCAAATGCGGGGCCCTAGAGACAGTCCAGGCCCACTTGGCTCCTGATGATCTTTTATCCTTCCATCATTTGAGATCCCAGAATAAACATGGTTGTCCCTTGAACTTTTCCATTCAAATCAGGGGTATCCCCATTACTTGTTTCTCTCAGGCAAGAAGTTCAGACCCCCTCAACTCCTCCCTCACACAGTCTGTATATTTACTTGATAGTCAAGGCCTGCCATAACGTCCACACTTCCAGAACTTAGGCTTGATCTCATTTCTCTACCCTTTTGACATATCATGGCAGGACTCCATGACATGTTCCAAGCTGCTTCATGAGCTTGGAATGCCCCAACCCCTTTCCCACTAGTGAAAGATGTTCCCAAATTTCCTAGGCAAATCTAGCCATCAGTTTCACCTCTCAATGACCCCTGCATTTCTAAATGACACCATATAGACTAGAATTTAGGGAAGGAGGCACCACTCCAAGGTGACTGAGATAATTCTTCAGTGTTATTTTCTAGCTGCCTCATAAAACAACTTCACCCTGAGGTCAGTATATCCAGCACCTGATAGCGCCTTCAATATCCTAGAGGATCCCAAAACTGCTTTGCAGGCTAGGTGTTTTTTTCAAATGGTGTCTCTTATTTCTTTCAGATTTGTTCTGTTATCCAGCTAGATAGAAATACACATAAGGGACTGGGGATACAGCTCAGTAATTAAGAGCACTTGCCACAAGCATGAGAGACTAAGAGAGCCTGAGAGACCGCCAAGTTATATTCCCAGCACCTGGGTAAACAGTTGGGTGTGGCTATACCACAGTAACTTCTGTCCTATGGGGAGCAGACCAGAGACTTGATGGAGCTCACAAAAACTGTAGCTCCAGGTTGAGAGAGACTCATTTCAAAGAAATATGTGGCTGGCTGATAGAGGAAGACACCTGGAGTTTTCTCTGGTTGGAAGGAAAGTGAGAAACAAAAACACAAGAGAAACCCCAGACTTGAGCTCAAGCAGACGAAGACTATTAAAGCATAGTGAGGAGCTGCAACCTTCTCACGAGATGAAGGCTGAAGCACTGAGCTAGGCTACTGTTCAAGCTTATATAAGGAGGACCCCGAGAAAACAGAAAGGACCAGGTGTAGGTCTAACAGAAGCTGATAAACAGGGCTCTGATCAAGATGTAAGGAAAGTACAAAGAAAAACACAACAACGTCCTGCTAGGGTTCAACCTTACAAGGAGGACCCTGAGAAAAACAGACAGGACCAGGTGTAGGTCTAAGGGAAGTTGATAAAGAACTGTAGTTATTTGTGGCCTTGCCCTGAATAAAATAAAATAAGTTGTTCCAGTGAGATTGTCTATGACAATGCCCCCAGCGGTTTCTGTTCCCTCAAGGCCTTCTGAGTTAAGACAAGATTATCAATCAGGAGAGTTACCAAGCTTGTCTGGAACTAAATGTCTCAGATGTTCCCAAGACCTGCTAGTTTCAATGATAGTCATTAACCCTTCAGTTCTCTCTAGTTTCAAAGAGGGTCATTAACCCTTCTCTGGCTTCTGCACACACACACACATATACATGGGGAACATATGCATACTCCACACATGCAAAATAAGCAAATAAATACAGTACACATGTAGCAAAACCATATGTATGTCTTCACTTCCCCTCTGCTTTGGCTACTTGAGAAACATTTAGACTGTGTGCTAATACTCTTATAAAACATTAGTATCAAGAAAGCTTAAATTAATCAAATTATGAACATAGGATGCAAAACTCAGTTCATGGTTCTCAGCTCTGTTTGTCTCAGTCGTTAAACTCATAGCTCAGGCCAGCCTTCATCAGACCTCTCAGGCCACCTCCATCAGTCTCAGGAATGTGGCCTGCCCGATATTATTTATTATATCCATTTACATATTAATAATTAATATTATTTAAATATCACCAATGAAGAATCATTGCAAAGTACAATCCAGAATGAAACCCTCAGAGCTTCTGGTTTAGTTCTTTAAAATTGTGCCGTGGTCTTTTAGGATAAGTTTAAGTCCTGACTATAGAATCTCCTTCCCCTAGAGGGTCTAACAAAATGGTAATCAAAATAAAAATTTTAATGTAACAACGGAAAACCAAGCAGTGGAAAGAGTGCAACCTTGTCCTTCTGCCCTAAACTTCAAGAGAAATAGCCAAATAAAAAGACCAGATTTGGGCTGGAGAGATGGCTTAGCAGTTAAGATGCTTGCCTGCAAAGCCTAAGGACCCAGATTTGATTCCCCAGTACCCATGTCAGCCAAATGCACAAGGTAGCACATGCATCTGGAGTTCATTTAAAGTGGCTAGAGGCCCTGGCATGCCCATTCTCCCCCCTTTCTCTCTCAAATAAATAAAATATTTTTTTAATTTTTTATTTTATTTTTATTTGAGAGCGACAGACACAGAGAGAAAGACAGACAGAGGAAGAGAGAGAGAATGGGCACGCCAGGGCTTCCAGCCTCTGCAAACGAACTCCAGACACGTGCACCTCCTTGTGCATCTGGCTAACGTGGGACCTGGGGAACCGAGCCTCGAACCGGGGTCCTTAGGCTTCACAGGCAAGTGCTTAACTGCTAAGCCATCTCTCCAGCCCAATAAAATATTTTTTAAAAAGACTAAATTTGCTGGCTGAAAAAGAACTCCTAGTCCCATGAACCAGTAGGGGAAAGTCCAGAGTCTCCATTTATATTTAATCAGGCTCAGAAAGGAGTTGATTGGTGGCGAATGCTGGAGTTTCCTGAAAAGGTCATGCCTGTAATGAAGATTCTTCAGACCTGGCACTTCTGTGATCATTAGATAGGTGGAAGGGTGAAGAAAAGTCAAAATTATCTTGGGCTGTCTTTAGTCCCTCACTACCCATTTATCACCCACTTCTGCATTTGACCTAACATCACTGACTGCCAGGTAAAACCTTCGTAATGTATTATTAGCAGAACACTACCTTCCTCCAACCCCAAAGAATCTAAGAATGTTATCAGATACTATCTGGAACCTGGAACCTCGATTACCCCACTTTGTTATAAACTGCCCACCTGATGTTCCCACCAATGTATTTTGTAAATGCCCTGATTTATGACGCTCTTATATTCTATGACTATAAGAAATTCTTATAATTGCTTCTGTGGTGGAACACGTCCCTTTAGGCAACTTGAATGCATGGTGCCGAGACGTGGTCCCTCATATTTAGCTGATAATAAACCTTCTTATTCTCCTGTGTTTTGATTTTTTGAGGTAGGGTCTTGCTCTGGCCCAGATGACCTAGAACTCACTATGTACTTTTAGGGTGGCCTTGAACTCACAGTGATCCTTCCACCTTGGCCTCCCAAGTGCTGGGATTAAAGGCATGTGCCACCTCGCCCTGCAGGACCTGTGTTTTGTGTCCACAGTTTGGGGGCAGGAGTGAAGCACTTGTGGAGCAGTGAGGGCTGAGGTTGGAGTGAGGAGGTGAAAACAGGTGGAAGAGTTGACTGAAGAGAGGTGAGACAAGGACAGGAACTAGGTCATCCCTGAATTGAGGAGAAGCCATACTCTGCCATATGCAGTAGATATCTCTTTGTGTTCAGTTATTTTTCCTGGGAGATGTGGACACATGTCTGTTCATCTGTATATTAGGTATATCAACCAATTATGAACCAGCCCTGGCAGAGCCTTCTGTCTGTACAGGGGAAGAGGAACATGTGAGTATGTACACATGTTTGTTTCCTGTCACTATGACTATATACGTCACTATCAACATACCAAAAAAGATCCCATCCAAGTCCAGTTTGATGAACCAGCGAGTTGATTGGGCTTAGTTACAGAAACGTGAATGGATCAAAACAGCTGCGTCACTGCCAAGTCCCGCCCAGTATCGGTGTTAACCTCCAAGCTGCATCCCGGAATCCTCCCCTCAGTTCACCTTCCATCACCTACATGGCCCAGCCCTCTACCCCAAGACCACGTGCAGCTGGGTGCAGGAGCAGTAACAAGTGGATGGCTGGAATCCCAGGTGTGTTTGCTTTCTGCATTGTCACGAATATGGGGTAAATGTAGGTAAATCTCTGCTCTGATGGCAATGGTCATGTGAAGCCCAGAGGAAATAGTTATTCCCCAACACCTCATCAGTCAGAATTCACCCAGATGCAGGAAGTAGTGCAAGTGTCAGGAGACAGAACAGTGTCCAGGCCCTATAGCTGAAGCATATTGCTATAGCTTGGGTCCAGGATGTCCCCTAAAGGCCCACGTGTTCAATGCTTGGTGTCCTGGATGATGCTATTTGGGGGTGATGGAACTTTGAAGAGGTAGGGCCAGGTACAAGGTTCTTCGGTCACTGAGGATGCTCTCCCAAGGCATTGTGGGACCCATTTCTATTCCTTTCTCCTTACCCTTGTAATACTCTGCCCTACATTCTCACTATGATGAACTGCCTCTCCACAGGCTTACATCAATGGGGCCATTTGATCATGGATCCCAACACTCTGAAGTCAAACTGAGCATTTCTCTTTAAGTTGATTATATTGGGAATTGTCATAGTGGCAGGAAACACCTGTGTACATGCTCACATGTTCCTCTTCCCTCACACACACGACTCTGCCAGAGCTGGCTCATTTTTGGTTGATATACCTAATATATAGTGCATGCATGTGCTGCCCACTAAAGTTCCAAATACTTTAATATCAGTAGGTAAATAAGCTATCAGGGTGTCTCATGCTACCCTGACCATCCAGTCCAGCCCCTTTCACAAGAAGCTCATTACCTCAGGCCACACAGATCAGCCCCTTGTGACGCTATGCAGGAGAAGCATCAGACCTGGGAGGAAACCCCAGGCCCTGCCCCAGAGATATGGGCAGCCTTTGATATATTTCAACTAGCTGGTTTGTAAAGATGGTTATGTCACTTATGCAAGAAAAGCTTGTGGACCATGAGCTCACAAGGAGACAGAATCGACTACCAAACAAGATGGGAAACACAAGGCAAGTGCGCTAACAACTATGAAAACTCACCAAGGTTTGAACAGAGCTGCACACCATGGATGTGATCACATTTCAATAAAATGACCTGTCAACTAGAAGTGTGCAATCAGAAAATGGGATGGTGTTGGGACAAATTGAAGAAAAGTTCATGTAAGAGATGGAGGTCTTCCAGGTGTGCCCTGCACTCAAGAAACTGCAAAGGAACATGAATGAATGAGGCAGACATTCAAAGATGAGATAAATGTGCAGACAGCAGACAAAGATGAGAACAGTGCAGCCACAGAGTATCAGAGAAGAAATGAATGAGCTAGAGGCAGTGAGATCCAGGCAGAGACATGCACAGCTCTGACTCCAGGACGTGGGAGGTGAGGCAGAGGCAGTGAGATCCAGGCACAGAGATGCACAGCTCTAACCCAGCATGTGGGAGGTGAGGCAGACGCGGTGAGATCCAGGCAGAGACATGCACAGCTCTGACTCCAGGACGTGGGAGGTGAGGCAGAGGTGGTGAGATCCAGGCACAGTGGTGCACAGCTCTGACCCCAGCACGTGGGAGGTGAGGCAGAGGTGGTGAGATCCAGGCACAGTGATGCACAGCTCTGACTCCAGCACGTGGGAGGTGAGGCAGAACCGTGAGATCCAGGGACAGTGATGCACAGCTCTAACCCAGCACGTGGGAGATGAGGCAGAGGTGGTGAGATCCAGGCACAGTGATGCACAGCTCTAACCCAGCACGTGGGAGGTGAGGCAGAGGCGGTGAGATCCAGGCACAGTGATGCACAGCTCTAACCCAGCACGTGGGAGGTGAGGCAGAGGCGGTGAGATCCAGGCACAGTGATGCACAGCTCTGACTCCAGCACGTGGGAGGTGAGGCAGAGGTGGTGAGATCCAGGCACAGAGATGCACAGCTCTAACCCAGCACGTGGGAGGTGAGGCAGAGGCGGTGAGATCCAGGCACAGTGATGCGCAGCTCTGACTCCAGCATGTGGGAGAGGAGGCAAAGGCATGAGATCCAGGCACAGAGATGTGCAGCTCTGACTCCAGCACGTGGGAGGTGAGGCAGAGGCGGTGAGATCCAGGCACAGTGATGCACAGCTCTGACTCCAGCACGTGGGAGGTGAGGCAGAGGCGGTGAGATCCAGGCACAGAGATGCACAGCTCTAACCCAGCACGTGGGAGGTGAGGCAGAGGCGGTGAGATCCAGGCTCAGTGATGTGCAGCTCTAACCCAGCACATGGGAGGTGAGGCAGAGGCGGTGAGATCCAGGCACAGAGATGCACAGCTCTAACCCAGCACGTGGGAGGTGAGGCAGAGGCGGTGAGATCCAGGCACAGTGATGCGCAGCTCTGACTCCAGCACGTGGGAGGTGAGGCAGAGGCGGTGAGATCCAGGCACAGTGATGCACAGCTCTAACCCAGCACGTGGGAGGTGAGGCAGAGGCGGTGAGATCCAGGCACAGAGATGCACAGCTCTAACCCAGCACGTGGGAGGTGAGGCAGAGGCGGTGAGATCCAGGCTCAGTGATGTGCAGCTCTAACCCAGCACGTGGGAGGTGAGGCAGAGGCGGTGAGATCCAGGCACAGAGATGCACAGCTCTAACCCAACACGTGGGAGGTGAGGCAGAGGCGGTGAGATCCAGGCACAGTGATGCGCAGCTCTGACTCCAGCACGTGGGAGGTGAGGCAGAGGCGGTGAGATCCAGGCACAGTGATGCACAGCTCTAACCCAGCACGTGGGAGGTGAGGCAGAGGCGGTGAGATCCAGGCACAGAGATGCACAGCTCTAACCCAGCACGTGGGAGGTGAGGCAGAGGCGGTGAGATCCAGGCTCAGTGATGTGCAGCTCTAACCCAGCACGTGGGAGGTGAGGCAGAGGCGGTGAGATCCAGGCACAGAGATGCACAGCTCTAACCCAGCACGTGGGAGGTGAGGCAGAGGCGGTGAGATCCAGGCACAGTGATGCGCAGCTCTGACTCCAGCATGTGGGAGGTGAGGCAGAGGCGGTGAGATCCAGGCTCAGTGATGCACAGCTCTGACTCCAGCACGTGGGAGGTGAGGCAGAGGCGGTGAGATCCAGGCACAGAGATGCACAGCTCTAACCCAGCACGTGGGAGGTGAGGCAGAGGCGGTGAGATCCAGGCTCAGTGATGTGCAGCTCTAACCCAGCACGTGGGAGGTGAGGCAGAGGCGGTGAGATCCAGGCACAGAGATGCACAGCTCTAACCCAGCACGTGGGAGGTGAGGCAGAGGCGGTGAGATCCAGGCACAGTGATGCACAGCTCTAACCCAGCACGTGGGAGGTGAGGCAGAGGCGGTGAGATCCAGGCACAGTGATGCACAGCTCTGACTCCAGCACGTGGGAGGTGAGGCAGAGGCGTGAGATCCAGGGACAGTGATGCACAGCTCTAACCCAGCACATGGGAGGTGAGGCAGAGGCAGTGAGATCAGGCTCAGTGATGAACAGCTGTAACTCCAGCATGTGGGAGGTGGCAGAGGTTTCTGAGTTTGAGGCTACTCTTGGTTACATACACAATGTTGCAAGAAAACTGTTAGCATGTTTGAAAACTAGATTGATGACAGATGGAAAAGCCATGGGTAGCAAGTGAATAGAGGATTAAGAAAGGAAAAAAAAAAACACAGATTTGATGGGGAGTTGGCTCAGTAGTTTAAGGTGCTTGCTGCATTTGGATCCCCAGGACTCAGGTAAGGCAAGATATAATAGCAATTGTATATAATCCCCATTCCAACATCCAGATGGGAGATTTCCGAATATCACAGACCAGCTTGCCTGATGTACGCAACACTGATCAACTAAGATACTTTGTCTCAAACAAGGAGAAATTTGAGGAATGACGCTTGAACTTGCCCTCTGATCTCCAGCCATGGCTCTGCATGCCCACATTCACTCAATGAACACATCCACACACAGCATGCATCATTCTCACATACACACAGAAAGATTTTAAAAATTCAACTAATTCTTGAGAAAATAGTTAAGAAGAACAAAGCTAGGGCTGGAGAGATGGCTTAGCGGTTAAGCACTTGCCTATGAAGCCTAAGGACCCCGGCTTGAGGCTCGATTCCCCAGGACCCACGTTAGCCAGATGCACAAGGGGGCGCACGCATCTGGAGTTGGTCTGCAGTGGCTGGAAGGCCTGGCGTGCCCATTCTCTCTCTCTCTCTTTCTCTCTCTCTCTCTCTCTGCCTCTTTCTCTCTATCACTCTCAAATAAATAAATAAAAATGAACAAAAAGTTGTTTAAAAATTAAAAAAAGAAGAACAAAGCTACAATGACATAAAAGCACAAGTGGTGGCAAAGAAGTCACACAGACCAGAGGAACAGAATGGAAAGGTAAGGTCACACTGCTTTGACCATCTAATCTTTGACACATGAGCTAAAAGTATTCAGTGGAGAAATGACAACTTGTTCAACAAATCATGTTGGCAAAACTGGACATCCACCTGCAGAAGAATGACATTCAATATATATCCCTCTTCTTGTACAAATATCAATTCAAAGTAGGTCCAAGACCCCAATTTAAAACCAGAAACACAACAAGTACTAGAGAAAACAATCAGGGAACATTCTTGTTCAAGATACTGACATAGACAAGAGTTTCTGCACAGGACTCTCAGCCCCAAGAATCAACAAATGGGACTACACGAAATTAAGTTTCTGCCTAGCAAAAGAAACCATTAACAAAGCAAAGAGATAGTCAAAAGAATGGAAGAAAATCTTTACCAGCCATAATTCAGAGAGGGGGCTAATAACCAGAGTTTGCAAAAAAAAAATTAAACACCAGAAACTGAAATCTAACAATCATGAAATGGCTTAATGAAATGAACAGACAGTTCACAAGAAACCCAAATGGCCAATAAGTAGTTTTAAAAATGTTCAAATTCCATAGTCATTAGGGAAATGCAAATTCAAACAACTTAGAAATACCATCTAACAAGTCAGAATGGCTGTCATCAAGAAAATGGACAATGGGGAGGAGGATGTGTGAAAAGAGAAACCCTCTTCCTCTATTGGTGGGCGTGCAAACTAGTGCAGCCATTATGAAGTCAAAAGGGAAGAATCTCAGGAAGTTAGAAATAGAACTCCCGTACAACCCAGCTATGCCACTCCCGAGCAGATACTCTAAGAATGCCACACTCTTCTACAGAGATGCTTGCACCGCCATGTTTATTATGGTTCTGTTTGCAACAGCTAAGGACTGGGATCAGCCAAGATGCCTATCAATAGAGGAGTGGATAATGAAAATGTGGTGCATACATGCAATGGAATCCTATGCAGCAGCACAAAAAAATGAAATTTGAAACTTTCAGGAAAATGGATGGTTTTGGAAAGAATCATATTCAGTGAAGTGACTTAAACTCAGAACAAAACTGCATGTTTTCTCTTACATGTGAATTTTGACATAAAAGTGTGCACATATATATATATATGGAGCAAATGGTAATTACATCTAAACAAACAGAACCTTTAACAAAAGTGAATATAGAGAGATGAGCTGGGCCAGGTGTGGTAGTGCATGCCTTTAATCTCAGCACTCAGGAGGCAGAGGTAGGAGGAGCGCTGTGAATTCGAGGCCAGCCTGAGACTACATAGTGAATTCCAGGTCAGCCTGGGATGGAGAAAGACTCTATGTTGAAGGGGAAAAAAAAAGAAAGAAATGAGCTGGAAGAGCAGGTAGAGAAAGGCAGTGGATACACGTTATATAGGAGAGAGGAGTGCTGGGGGTAAGAGCAAAAGAAAATAGGAGGGGCAGGAATTTTTAAAACTCCACAAACTTTACTTGAAAATGTCAGAATGAATGACATCTAAATCTCTGTATACCAACTAAAGAAAAAAATAAAAATAAAAGTAATTGGTGGTAAGAAAAAAAGTAAAATATTTAAGAGACATAATACAGAAAATTCTTCCTGAAACGAAAACGTGGATCTTCACATTAAGAGGATGTACTTTGTTTAAATGCACAACTGATGGGATTGTCAGTGAGTGCAGCCACTATGGGAATCAAGGTGGAGGTCCCTCAAAGCAATAGAAGTAGAATTACCATAAGGGAACACACCAAAAGGATTCTAAGTCAACACACCACAGGTACTTGCATATCCATGCTTATTGCTGCACTGTTCACAGTAGGCAAGATATGGAACCAGCAGAGATGTCTATCTACAAATGAATAAAGAAAATATGGCTTGTATACACAGTGAAATTTTGTTCTCTATAAAGAAGACTGAAATTATCACATTTACAGAGTGAGATAAACTATACTCAAATATTGCAGATTTTTCTCACATTATAGAATCTACACTTAAATATATATGTATGATTATGTGTATACAACATGAAAGTTAAAAGAGGACTAATGGGCTGGAGCAATGGCTTAGCAGTTAAGGCACTTCCCTGAAAAGCCCAAGGACCCAAGTTCAATTCCCCAGTACCAATGTAAGCCAGATGCCCAAGGTGGAACATGCATCTGGAGTTCATTTGAAATGGCTGGAGGGCCTGGCATGCCCATTTTCTCTGTGTGTGTCTCTCTCAAATAACTATATAGAGGACTAAGAGGTGAGTACTTTTAGAAGTATGAAGATGAGGGGAGCTGGAGAGATCATTTAGTGGTTAAGGCACCTGCCTGCCTGTAGACCTAGCTTTGATTCCCCAATACCTACATAGGCCAGATGCACAAGGTGGTGCATGTGCCTGGAGTTCATCTGCAGTGGCTAGAGGCCTGGCGCATGCATTCTCTCTCTCTCTCTCTTTCTCTTTTCCTCTATTTCTGCCTGCCTCTGTCTCTCTCTCTCTCTCTAATACAAGAAATATTTTAAAGAAGATGGGGGAACAACAGAGGGCAGTGGAATATATGTTTCAGGAAAGCAAAAGGGATGATTATTTGTAGGTGGGAGGAAGAGGACCAACGTGAATAAAAATAAAGTATAATGACATATATGCATGAAAATGTTACAATGAAACCCATTTCTTTGTATGCTAGCCAACAAATTTAAATGATGGATTGAATATATATATATATAAATGCTCTAGGAAATCCAACAGAAAAGACTGGACATCATTAGGAAGTTACTGAACCTTAAAGCATAAGAACAAGTTCCTCACCATGCTGGGAACTATCGTAAATTCTTTACTACAAGATTCAGTGGTAGAAGACAATGAGAGTTACTTCCAAAGTTCTGAGTAGGAAAGAATATTATCTGCTGTATATGATCAGACAAGTCATCAAACATGATGCCTAATCCTTGAAAGACTTCAAATACAACACCTAAGAACCCTCCACAAGGAAGCTATTGGACAGAAGATGTGAATCAGATAGCTGAGAGATGGGAGGCACTATGGTAACAGAACCAATGGTGAACACTGAATTTGCATAAAGAAAGTATAAGGAGCAAACTGGAAGTTACTGAACATTACTGACTCAGGTTTAAGAAAATATAATAATTTTTTTGAGATAAGGTCTCACTCTAGCACAGGGTCTACAGAGTCTCAGGTTGGCCTCAAACTCATGGCAATCTTCCTACCTCTGCCTCCTGAGTGCTGGGTTTAAAACGTGTGCCACATTTAAAAAAATGTGAGCAATAACTGCAGAATGGGAGTAATGGAGGTGTGGTTGTTCGAATGGAAAACATCCTGTCGGACATAGGCAGGGCCTTGGGTTAAAGCAAACCTAAGCTGTCTGACATGAAGGCCCCAGGCTATGGAGAGGTTGCAGCAGTCTGAACTGTAGGTCATATCTCAGTCATATCTTGGGGACCAGACCAGCAGGGGAGCTCCTCCCTCCATTCTCAGGGGTTGCAGTGAGCCAGTATCCTCTCCCCACTCTTGGGGTTTGTGGTGAGCCTTGACCCCTGGACAAAATCTCAGACCCTAAGATTGGCAGGAAATCAGGCCACTCCCTCTCCGAGCACAGGATACCTGGACATTCAGATAAGACTTAGGCTTTGCCCATAACCCTGTGGCCTTTGGCCAGTTGCCTAGGAAACTCCTTATGTGGTATCAGCCAGCAACCTTTGCACAGTCCATCCCTCTGTACCATATACCATTGCCTATGTGCTGGAATGTATGTCCCCATATTCTGATTAGGCATCAGCAAGCAATCTTGTACATCCAATCCCTTAGGACTCTCTTCCCACCCTCAACTGCTTATAAACCCATTTCCCTGACAATAAACCAAGCTGTTACAGGGACTATCTTCCGAGAGTGATTCTTTCCCTCATCATGCACGCACAACCTTGATTCCCACAGTTGCCTGGACTCCTTAGGGTACCGTGCCTGGCCTGAGGACCCAGGAACCCACAGTGTCCCACATAGAGTCATGTATTTGAATACTTCCCCATTGGTGACACCAGGAAAGTTGCTGGAAGAAGTGTGTCACTGAGAGCAGGTCTTGAGGCCCAGCTCTACTTCCTCCCTGCTGGTGTGCCAGTAGCGGTCTGCTCCTGCCATGCTTTCCCCATCGTGATAGTCTTCCCCTCTCATCTGTAAGCTGAGGGCTGGAGGGATGGCTTAGTGACTAAGGCACTTGCCTGCAAAGCTCAAGGACCCAGGTCCAATTTCCCAGTAACCCATGTAAGCCAGATGCATGCATCTGGAGTTCGTTTGCAGTGGGTAGAGGCTCTGGTGTGCCCATTCTCTTTCTCTCTATATCTGCCTCTTTCTCTGTCTCTCAAATAAATAAATTAAATTAAATATGAAAAAAAAAACTTTAAGCTGAAAATAAGCCCTTTCCTTCCTTAAACTGCTTCTGGTGAGCTATTTGGCCCAGCAACAAGAAAGTAGCTTAGGCAAAGCAGCAGAGAGTCAATACTGTTTAAAGAAAGAACACTATATAATTAACCTCTGAATTTTTGGTACTCTTTTCTTTTATATATAAATGTTAAGGAATTAGTTTGTTTTGTCTTTTGAAACACAGTTTCCCTATATAGCCCAAGCTGGCTTAGAACTCCAGATCCTCTTGACTCAGTCCCCTGAATCCTGGGATTGGCAATGTACACACCTGCCCCTAATTCTGGGATAAGCAGTGTACGCACCTGCCCTCAGCCACTTGGATGGGTCTCTGAAGAAACACCCATTGAGATAAAGGAATATTTAAAGTCCAGTAATTTCTTCTGCTTTCTTTGGTGTCTTATCTTTAAGTATAAATAAATAATAAATATAAATAAATAATCCAGATTGGCTGAATCCTTTCTCCTGAAAAATAAATATGACTGGAAATCAGCACAAAATGTTAGAAACACGATTATACTTACGAAAGAATCTCAATCATTCTGTATCTGTGTAGAGAAATATAAGAAATGATATTTATCTAAAGTGAACAGTGGTTATTTTTAGGTGAATTTTTATATAGTTTAACATTTTTCATGTAAAAATAACATGTCCATTTGGTAGTGCAGTAAAAATAACATGTCTATACCATGTTCATAAGTATAAAAATAACATGATTTAAAAGTAGTTTATTTCTGTGTGTGTGTGTGTGTGTGTGTGTGTGTGTGTGAGTGTGTGTGTTCACTCACTCCAGTCTCTTGCTATTGCAAACAAACACCAGACCCATGTGTTGGGCAGTTGAACCTGGGTCTGCAGGCTTTGCAAGCAAGTGCCTTTAACCTATCGGCCATCTTTCTAGCCCAACATGTTTACTTTTAAATGGAGGAGGAGGATTGGGGAGAAGCTCAATGGTACAGCATCTGCTTAGTCTGGATAAGACTATCCCCAGCCACCGAAAAGAACAGAAGGAGGAGGGGAGCTATTCTACAATCAAAGCTAAGAAGCACTGGGCAGGGCCGGCTGCTCCTGGTATTTACTGCTCCTGGTGATGACACTGACTTTATGTATTAGTCACATCTTGCATGTCCTCCAAAGGTCATCTTTTAAAGGTTTGACATCAGCCTAAGGTATCATAGGGGAAATAGATTTGGGAGGTGGCACTCAGGTGGGAGAAGTGAAGTCATTGAGGACATGTCCCTGAAGGAGACTTGGGGAGTATAACCTCCCCTTCACCCCCGCCCTAGCCACCAAGAAGTGAGCAGCTTTGCTCCAGCACATAACTCCCCACCCCTGTGTTTTGCACATGGGCACAAAGGGACAAGGCTAAGTGACATGGGCTGAAACCAGAAGCCAAAATAGATCCTCCTTTTAAGTTCTGTATCCTAGGTATTTTGTTGTGGTGACAAGACACTATCTACCATTTTAAAAGCTCCTATCAAGTTACTTTAAATTTTTATTTTTACCATACACACTTCATTTTCCCCCATTGATAGTTATTCCCATAAAGTGCTATTCCTTTATCCACACCATCTAAATATCCCATTTTATATAACTCATAAGTGTGGTAACATTCTTTTAGGCTAACGGGGAAAACTGAACTCCCAAGGGATACATCAATGCTTGCCCATGGCATATGAAACAAATGAGAAGTAAGGAAAAGCCATTTGGCATGGCTGACAGCCCCTCACAGAAGCCAGAAAGACTCTTGGCAGCACGGGAATTTTGCATATGAATTGGCTGCACTCCATTCTAGGAGCTGAAAGAGTTCTTTCTTCAAGCTGCTGTGAGTTTGGAAATGAAATGGCGACTCTTCGGTGCCCAAGTGGTCACCAGCAGCAGAGCTGTGCCTCATACAGGCCCACAAGGACCCAACAGGTGGCCCACCATGACAGCGACAGCGCAGAGGATGAGAAGAGCTCTGTCAGGCCGTGCTTGGGATCAGGACCCCAGCGCTGTGTGGGTGGAAGCCCTAGTTAGCCCTGCCTTCATAAGGCACGTATGGGAGCTGCTCAGGCCCTTTCTCCTTGTGTCACCCAGGTTCATAAAATCAGTATAGAGGGACGGACACACAATTGTGGAGCTGGCAGCCTCCCTCATCCGGTGAGACTCATGGCATTGATCACAAGAAGTGCCGAGGATCAAATAGCAGAGCGTGAATAACACAAGCAGAAAATGCCCTCGTGGAGTAAGAGTCCAAAGATGTCCTGCACTGGTCACATGTACCTGTCACCAGCTGTTTGGAGGCTGAAGCAGGAGAACTGCTTGAGCCTGGAGGTTGGAGATGCCTGAAGAAAATGAGAAAACCCTGACTGAAAACAAAAGACCACCTTCAAAACTAACAGTGATTATGATGGTCATGTGGAAGGGAAGTATGGCCACATCAATTCTCCTGGCTGAATAAGCCTTTTCTTACCTGGGCCCCTTGTTCCCGTCCTTACATGGACCCCACTGCTGTCCCCTGGGTTCCCTGCTGTGCCCTGCATGTGATGCAACCTTCAGTCATGTCCCCAGTGGACACAACGTGGTGCTCCATAGCTGTATCTCCGGTGAAAGATTCCAGAACTATGGCCAACTGGGGACTACATGTTCCATAGGAGCCTGCTCCCTGTATTTCAGAGGGCGGCAAGTATATTTTCCTCCCTCATCTCCACTCTGAGCTAGGACACAGTGGTCGCGCTGGCCTGGCCCCTCCCCTGCCTCTGGAGTTCTGCCTGGGTTGCCGGGACTGTGACCCACAACAGGCTCCTACATCTGGAAACCCAGAAGATATTTCTTTCCTAAAGCAGTGGCAAATTACCACCAACTAGGTGGCTTAAAACTTCAGAACTGTATTCTTTTGCAGAGCTGAGGCTGGGATCCAGGATGGTGAGGAAGGCTCTAGAGAAGAACCACTTCTTACCTGTTTTGTCTTCCTGCTATTGTTGGAAGAGTATTCTTAGCACCCTTTGTCTTGCAGCAATTAGACTCCAATCTCTGCCTCCATCTTTCTCTCCCTCTCCCTCCCTTCATCCCTCCCTCCTCACAAGGACACTTACCAATCATAACCTACCCTAATCTAACTATGAATTCATCTTATCATGATTGCACCTCCAAAAACTATATTCCCAAATAAGGACACTGTAGCAGACAGATTCAGGTTCGCTGAGATAAACTTCCAGACCAGGCACAGTTATGGAGGAAGGGATTTATTGAAGCTTACAGATCCAAAGGAAGTTCCATAATGGCAGAAGAAGCTGGCCTGCCTTCACAGGCCCAAGCAGACAGAGAGAAGCACAAGCCTAAAGGTCAAAAGCCACAGCACACTTCAGGAACTTCAGCTAGCACACTTTGCATATCTTTAGATTGAAATCTGAAACCCACCACCACACCTTAAAATCACCCAGTGACATTGCCTCCAGCAGGTGGCTACAGATGCAAACTACAAACAAACAACTGAATATATTGGGGACCATCTATTCTATTCACTGAATTTTTTTTTTTTTTTTGCTTTTTTTTTGAGGTAGGGTCTCACTCTAGCCCAGGCTGACCTGGAATTCATTATGGTGTCTCAGGGTGGCCTTGAACTCACGGCGATCCTCCTACCTCTGCCTCCCAAGTGCTGGGATTAAAGGCGTGCGCCACCACGCCCGGCCATCTATTCTATTCAAACCACCACAGACACATTCACAGGTACCAGAGAGATGAGGACTTGAATATATCTTTTCTCAAGACAATTTAACTCACAACAGCTTAGTTGTCATTAAACCGAACAATGGGATAATGCATGTTTTCCCCAAGATCAGGAACAGGGTGAAGATGTAGTGCTTACCACACATTTCTATTCCCTATTGAAGTTGAAGCCATAGCCAGCTCAATATGACAAGGAAAGATAATAAAGATACACAAAATGAAATGGAAGAAATCAAACCTTTTTTCTTTTTCGACAATGATGAATAAAGACATCCCTAAGGATTTTTATGAGCTAGTGTCTGAATTTAGGATGTGTAGGGAATGAGATCAGTGGAAAAAAACAAATCATAAAACAAACAATTAGAAAATGAACTTTAACAAACAATGCCGTGGCTAGAGAAGATGGCTCTGTGGCTAAAGGCCATGCTTGAAAAGCCTAATAGCCCGGGTTCAATTTCCCAGTCCCCAAGTAAAACCAGATACACGTGTGTCTGGGAGTTTGCAGAGGCAGGAGGCCCTGGTGCTCCCATTCTTTGTTTCCTCTCTTTCTTCCTCTTCTTCTCCCTCCTTTTCCTTTTCTGTGTGTTTCTCTCAAATAAATAAATAAAATTATTTAAAAGTTAAAAATAAAAAAAAAATACAATTTCATTTAAAACAGCATAAAAACCTTCATCTGTCTGGTAACATTCTTTTAGGCTAATGGGGAAAACTGAACTCCCAAGGGATACATTGATGCTTGCCCACGGCATATGAAACAACACAGACTGGTAGGCTTATAGACAAGAGAAATGTATTTCTCATAGTTTTGGGGTCGGGAAAGACTGGGATTTGCATGCTGGTAAGCTGGGTTCAGGTGAGGGCCTTCTTCCAGCTTGCAGATGGCTGTCATCTCTGTGTCCTTACTCAGAGAAACAGATTAAAACAAGATCCATTAGACCCCCTTTATAAGGGCCTATAGTAGACAGCTCCACGATGCTGGGACAAATCTCCAACCAGACACTGTTTATGGGAGGAACAGAATTTATTTCAGACTTACAGATCCAGGGGAGGTTCCATCCGTGGCAAAAGAAGCTGGCTCCCATTCATAAATCCAAGCAGAGAGGGAAACCAGTACCAGATAGCAAACACCAAAATAGCAGCAAGCCAGGACCAACCAGAGCTCAGACCTCTCTGCATACCTTTGCACTGGAATTCAGGTCCGCCCCAGTGACACAGCCCCTCTAGCAGGCTCCTTAATAAATAATAAAAATACCAGAGCCCGGTATGATGGTGCATGCTATTTATGCCTGTATTCCAAAGGCCTGGAGGCTGAGTTGGGAGGATCACTGTGAGTTCAAGGCCAGCCTGAGACTACATAGTAAATTTTAGCTCACCTGGGCTATAGCAAGACCATATCTTGAACAAAAATAAAACCACCTGAGGGTATGAGGGGGTACATACATTCAAACTACCACATTCATAAAGGCTTTGGCCTTGTAGGTTGATCACGTCTCAAAGGCGCCAGCTCTTAATACCATCATATTTGGAGTTGGATTTCAACATGAATTAGGGAGTGATACAATCATTCCGAACATGGTTAAATCCACAAAATAATCAGGTAAAAAATTAATAAAATATGTATAAAGTCTCTACACCAAAAAGTAAAACATATCCAAGGCAAACAGAAGACCTAAAATGAACTTTATAAGGCATACCAGATTCATAGGGTAAAAAAAAAAAATCTAATACTGAGAAGTTGTCAGTTCTTTCCCATTGATCAAAAGATTCAGTATAGTCCCAGTGAAAATACCAGGGTAGATATGACAAAAGCATAATAACAAAAGAAATAATACATTGGTCCTCATAAACATCAGAAACTTTTGGGCTGGGGAGATGGTTCAGAAGTGAAAGTGCTTACTGCACAAGCATGAGGGTCTGAAGGAACCTGAGACCCCCCTGAGTTTGATCCTCAGCACCCACACAAAAAGCTGGTGTGGCCACACATACCTAGAACCTCAGTGGGAAGCAGAGACTGAAGAATCATAGGAGTTTGACAGTCATGATATGGGGTTTGTGGAGAGTCCAGAAAAGTCCTTGGACCCCAAACCCTTTATTCATGTCTGCTTTTAACCAAAGAATTGGATAAAATAAGACTGAGAAGGCTAATTATTAAATTATTGTATTTATTTAGGGAAGTACAAAATCGAGAGAAAGAAAACAGATACAAACTTATGCTCTGAGAGCTCATGTGGTGGGCCTGGAGGAGACATAAAAAGAGAGTTAGAGAGAAAAGGAGAAAATTCAAATAGCTCCTGCTGTGTGGAAGCCAGGAGGGTGTGAAGAGCCCATGTGGGCATAAGTGCGGGGGGGGGGGGTCCATCTAACCCCAGCTGGACTAAGACAAGAGGAAACTAACCAGAACACGGAGGTTCCGGAGTGACGCATGCCACCAAGAGACATTGCCCTTCCCTGGTAAATAACCTTAGGGTGGTGGGCCCTGTTGGGCTCTGAAAGGCCCAGGCGTGAGGCCTAGTGGAACTTCCTGAGCCCAGCTAAAGGTTGGCGACCTGTCTCTGGCCAGCTAGGACTCAGCAAGACGCCTAAAGGCTTCTGGCCTGCCACTTCCGCATGGCAGTTGTAATTACCATTTCAATAGTTAAAGTTTACTATTGGCCCTTACCTCTGCCCCCATCCTAAAATCCCTGCCTTCGTCCCCAACATGATATAGGCAACTGCTCAGAGTAATACAGCAAGTTGTTTCTGTGAGTTCCGGCATCGAAAAGACTCCCGACTCAGTGTGGGTGTTCTCCGGTGGCCAGGAGAGGTTTCTGGGTCGTCGACGCTCATTATCGTCCTCAACTCCTAGGGAGGAACCAGCAGGCCTGGTCCTTCCCTCCACACTACCTGTGCGGGAAGGAGTCCCTCAGGCCCTACCTCCAGGGCAGATGAGCCGGAGAGACAGCTGATTGGTCCATTCTACAAGCTGTCTCAGGAAGAGGCTATCCATAACACCAAGTTCTGGGGGCTGAACTTGGCCAACCACAATGTCAAGATGAGATTTAACATCTAGGAAAGGGGATCACCCTCCCAGGAGGGGCTCAGATTATTTCTAGAAAAACAGATCTAGAGAAGAAATGAGGAGTCAGATCATACTTTGATCGCTAGCAAAGTGGACCTGTAGGCCCAGAGACATTCCTGCTTTTTGTTTTCAGGGGCCCAATCACCCTAAACTACCAAACAGCTACCTCACTCCCTCTTAGTCAGCCAGTCTTTCAGAAAATGGCAGCTCCAGATTCAGTGAAAAACTCCATCTCAAGGAAATAAAATGGAAAAAGATGCTGTCCACAGGCATGCATCTATATACACGCATTCATACAACACACACTCATCCATACCTGCCAAATTTTTTCTTGAACTTTTGTGTTTATCAGAAGACACTGTTGCACATGTGGTGGCTCATGCCTTCAATCCTAGCACTTGGGAGACAGAGGTAAGAGGATCACTTTGAGTTCAAGGCCAGCCTGGGACTGCATAGTGAATTCCAGGTCAGTCTGGCCTAGAGTGAGATCCCAACTTGAAAACACAAACAAACAAATAATATATATTTTTCCAGGTGTGGTTGGAGCATACCTTTAATCCCATTACTTGGGAGGCAGAGGTAGTAGGAGGGTCACTGTGAGTTTGAGGCCAGTTTGGGACCACAGGATGAGGTACAGGTCAGTCTGAGCTAGAACGAAACCCTACTTCAAAATAAACGAACAAACAAAATGGCTCAGTGGTTAAAGGTACTTGCTTGGAAAGTCTGCCTACCAAGGTTCAATTCTCCACTCACCCACATGAAGTCAGACGGGCACCCATTTATACCAGCAAAAGACCCTGCCATGCATGCACAAAAAAAGAATGGAGAAAATATTTGTAATCATAAAACTCATATAGGACTTGTATCCAGAATACAAACTGTTGTAATGCATCCACAAGAGAACAACCTGACTTTCAAAAAATGACAAAGGAATCAAATAGACATTTTCCAATAAGATATTCAACTACAGAATGAGCACATAAAAAGATGCTCAACTCAACCAATCAGTAGAAAAGTGCAAATTAATAATGAGATACCACTTCATACCTACTAGGATGGCAATAAAAATAAACTTAAAAATGTAGAAAATTCCAGGAGAGAAGAAGAGCCAACCTCAGCAGAACGGGCTTTACTGGAGTATGGCGAGGAGCAGCCTTCTCCCATGGGAAATGAGAGCAGCAGCCCCCTTGAGTGGGCGTTGGGATTTCAAGGAGTTAGGCTTCAGGACACCCCGAGATGGGGTCAGTGGGGTAGAGTTAAACAAATTGTAGGTTGTCTGTATCCACTATGTTCCTTTTGGGGCCTGAATAATGAGAAGACAGAGCCTTTTCTTTTGTTTACTGATCATCCACTGAGAGGGGATTAGGGCTGCTTCTTAAGTGGCCTGATAACTCCCAGAGTCTTGCCATCTTCAATTGTTTTTTTAATTTTTATTTATTTATTTGAGAGAGATACAGAAATAGGCAGGCAGAGAGAAAGAGAGAGAATGAGCACGCCAGGGTCTCCAGCCACTGCAAGAGAACTCCACATGCATATGCCCCTTGTGCATCTGGCTTAAGTGGGTCCTGGGGAGTCGAACCTAGGTCCTTTGGCTTTGCAGGCAAACACCTTAACTGCTAAGCCATCTCTCCAGTGCATCATCTTCAAATTTATATTTTATGGTTCCAAAGAATTCTCCAGCAAGGTCAGTGTTGCATAAATGCTTCACTAATGAGGATATAAAGAAATTGAAAGCCTTGCACACTGCTAGTAGAATTATAACATGAAGTTGCTATGGAAACAGCTTAACAGTTCCTCAGAAAAACCACTAGAGGAGTAGTAGCTCTGTGGTAGAGCACTTTTCTAGCATTCATGAGGCTCTGAGTTCCAGTCTCAGTACCAAAAATGAAAACGAGAACACAGAATTCTTTTTTTGTTTGTTTGTTTCTCAAGGTAGGGTCTTGCTCTAGCTCAGGCTGACCTGGAATTCACTATGTAGTCTCAGGGTGGCCTCGAACTCACAGCGATACTCCTACCTCTGCCTCCCAAGGGCTGGGATTAAAGGCGTGCGCCTCCACGCCCGGTTTAGGACACAGAATTCTTAAGTGGCTCAGCAATTCTGTTTCTGATCCAAAGAAGTCAGAACAGGGGCTTGCATAGAAAGGTGAAACAACCCAAGTATTTGTCATCAATTTAAATGTGACGCTAGGGACTGGAGACACAGCTTGGCAGTTCAAGGCACTTGCCACATAACCTGCCAGCCCACATTCAAGTCCCCAGCCACCCACATAAAGCCAGGGAGGCATTCACTTGCAGCAGCAAGAGAGTGTGCGTTTTTTGTGCACACATGTGTATTAGGTGTTTTGGTCCAAGACCGAGATTCTGAGATCCATGTGGGTTAAATCAAGAGTACTTGCTTATCAGCTACAACCAACCACAGAGAAAGAATGAAGCTCTGACACATGCAGTGTGGATGAGGCTGTATCAAATGTGTGAGGCCGACAGAAAAGGGTACATGCAGGGCATGATTCATGAGATATCCAGAACAGGCCAGCTCAAAGAGACAGAAAGTAAGTTCGCAATTACCGGGGGCTGGAGGGAGGAGGAAGCAGAAGCTACTTTGTGATATTTGCAGAATTCCTGCTAGAATAATGAAAATGCTCCAGAATACTCATGATGGTCCTAAAATATGGTGCATTGCTTAATTTCAGCAAATTATTCACCTAAAATGAGCAAAATGTCAATTTTATGCATATTTTACCATATTTTTAAAGCATTAATGATGTAACACAATAGTTCCTTCATCATCTAAGGTGTTCCAAGGCCCCTAGGAGAGGCCTGAAGTAGCAGATATTACCCAACCCCATATATGCTATGTTTTTTCCCATGCAAACCTATCTATGTTAAAGAAATTAGCCATAGCAAGCAGCTAATAATGCCTAAAACAGCATATAATATTAAAATACACTGTAATGGAAGTTATGTGGATCATCTCTCTCTTTCTCTGAAAGTACTGCCTTGCACTCAACGTGTCTTCTTATTGTGATGATGTGAGTTGATACTTGAGGGCCGTGCTACAGGTACAGCATCTCTTTGCCATGCCCCAGTTGCCAGCATCACTACTCTTGCATTTAGGGGTCATTATTAAGCAAAATAAGTGTTCCTTAAACACCGTGAAACCCCGGCAGTAACCCCGGTGGCTACCCAGTGACTGACGGGTGGGTAGTGTACACAGCATGGACCCTGTGACAAAGGGGGTGCGCATCCCAGGCAAGATGTGCTGCACTGCTCAAAACAGTGTGAAACTTAAATTTTGCAAATTGCATCTGGAATTTTCCATTTAATATTTTAGGATCCTCTTTGGCATTGGGTAACTGGAACTATGGAAAACAAAAAAGCAACTAAAGGAAGACAACTACCTAAGAAAATGCACTGCTTGACTTGTAAGCTTTCAATGGGTGAATCATACGTTATATGAATTATATTTCAACAAAGCTGTGTTTTAAAAAAACCACCAGAAAGAGCTTGGGGAGATGGCTTGGTCACTAAAGTGCTTGCTGTACAAGCGTGCGGGCCTGTGTTAGGCTCCCCAGCATCCACAGAAGAGTCAGGCATGGCAGCGCTGGCCTGAAATGCCAGCACTGGGAGGCATAGACAAGAGGCTGTCTAGGGTTTGCTGACTAGCTAGCCTGGTCTAATAGCTGAGCTCCAGGCCAATGAGGAAACTTGTCTCAAAAGTAAGTTGGAGCCGGGCGTGATGGCACATGCCTTTAATCCCAGTACTTGGGAGGCAGAGGTAGGAGGATCACTATGAGTTTGAGACCAGCCTGATATTACATAGTGAATTCCAGGTTATCCTGGGCTAGAGTGATACCCTACCCTGAAACCTCAAAAAACAAATAAGGGGCTAGAGAGACAGCTGAGCAGTTAAGGCACTTGGCCTGCAAAGCCTAAGGACTCAGGTTTGATTCTCCAGTACACACATAAGCCATATGCATAAGGTGGCACATGCATCTGGAGTTTGTTTGCAGTGGCTAAAGACCCTGGCATGCCCATTCTCTCTGTCTCTCTCTCTCAAATAAATAAATAACTAAAATGTCTTTTTTAAAAAAAGTAAGTCAGAGAATGCTTCAAGAAGGTATCCCTACATCAACCTCTGGCCTACACACACACACACACACACACCATACATACACAAACATGCATACAAACCACACACCCATATACACACAAAGACAGACTAGCAAAATTAGTGTAGAAATTGATAAAATAATTCAAAAACTTATTAGAAACACTAAAGGCTTTCAATAACCAAAACAATCTTACAATCTTGAGCATTAACAGTTAAGGCACCTCACATTGCTAATTATATGACACTGTATGAAGCTGTTCTAAGCAAGATAGGTCAATCCACAACCCAAAGATTGTTATTTGATTTTTATTTTTGAGAGAGAGAGAGACAGAGAAAGAGAGGGAAAGAGAAAGAGGCAGAGAGAGAGAGAGAGAATGGGCATGCCAGGGCCCTTCAGCAGCTGTGAATGAACTCCAGATACATGAGCCCCCTTGTGCACACGTGCAGCATTGCACACTTGTGTCACTTTTGCCTCTGGCTATGTGGGACCTGGAGATTCTAACAAGCATTCTTAGGCTTCACTGGCAAGCACTTTAATTGCTAAGCCACCTCTTCAGCCCAAAATCCAAGGATCAAAAGGGAGTTTAAAAATATAACCATGCTTAGCTGCTTTGTGATCAAGATGGCAAAGCATTTCAACAACGGAAGGAAGATCTTTCCAGTTGTGGGGCTACAACCATTTCTTGTCTACAAGGACAAAAAACAAAAAACTGAAGCCCAACCCACCCTTCACATCACAAAGTATCTCGAGATAGATCATGTAACTGAATGTAAAAGTAAAAGCTCAAAAGAGAGGTTCCACAGGAAACGCGACACTGGCACACAGCTGCTCTTACTATGACAGCTTCATATGTCTTCACTCTGCTGTAGTTTACCGCCTGCCATACTAATTGTATAGGCATACTTCACTGTACAGTGCATTAAATGTTTGTCATGGTCATTGTCTACTTTTAGTTTAATTTCACAGGGCTGGAGAGATTGCCCAGTGGTTAAACCACTTACCTGAAAAGCCTAACAAGTTGGGTTTGATTATCCAGTACCCGTGTAAAGCCAGAGGCACAAAATGGCACATGTATCTAGAGTTCACTTGCAGTGGTTAGAGGCCCTAGTATGCCCATTCATATTCTCTCTTTCTCTTTATTTCCCCTTGTGAATAAATAAATAAATATTTCTTAAAAATAATAATTTTAGATTTACAAAAAAGTTGCAAAGATAGTACAGAGTCTTATATAACCTTCATCTTGCTTCCCTAAATTTCATATGACAAATTCTACTTGTTTCAACAGTGATTAACACTTTCACTTCTGCTATCCACATTATTCAGACTTCAGCAGATTTGTTTTACTAATGTATAATACATGATGCCGCACTGGATTTAATGTCATTTTAATTTAATCTTTCCCAACTCAATTATATTGACCCAAAATTATATGCCATGTTTTTATATAATTACATGAGTTAGTGTTTTTTAGTATACTTACTGTGATAGTTTGAATGTTTGGCCCTATAGACTCAATCATTATTTATTAAATTTCCCACTTGAGCCCTGTGGTAGTTTGAATAAATGTCCCCCCATAGCCCCATAGGTATTTTATTAAAATTGAGTTTGCAGCTTCAGCCCTATGGTGGTTGTTTAGGTTTCCCAAGAACTTAGGTGTTCCAAATGCTAGATTCCCAGCTGATGGAGATCTGTGAATTAATGCTTCCTGCAGGCAGTGTATTGTTGCAGGTGGGCTTATGGGTATTGTAGCCAGTTTTCCCTTGCCAGTGTTTGGTACACTCTCCTGTTGCTAGTATCCCCCTGATGTTGGCTAGGAGGTGATGTCCACCCTCTGCTCATTTCATTATTTTCTCCAGCCAATGTGGAGCTTCCCCTCAAGCCTGTAAGCCAAAATAAACCTTTTTTTTTTTCCCACAAGCTGCTCGTGGTCAGGTGATTTCTGCTAGCAATGTGAACCTGACTGCAACAACCCCCTAGCAGACAAAGTCCTGCTACAGGTGGGTATGGCTCTGGGGACAGATCTGAATTCCAGCCTGAAGGTATGCAGAGAGGTTTTGACCTCTGGCTGTGCTTGCTTATGGTGCTGGCTGTTTGGTGGTGCCTGTCTGCTCCCATTGATGAAAGGGAGCCAGATTCTTCCACCATTGATGGAATTTCCCTCGATCTGTAAGCTTAAAATAAATTCCTTCCTCCCATAAACTGTGTCTGGTTGGCTGTTTATCCCAGTAACATGAAGCAGATCACAACACTTACAAAGTCATGCAATCCTCACCATAAAAGAATAGAATTTAGAGCTGACTACTACAAGTCCCCAGCAGGCAAATCCCTGTTAGAAAGGATGTGTCACTGGAAGCAGATCTTATTTCTAGCCCAAAGGTGTGTGGAGAGCAGTTTGGGCTTATGTGGTAGCTGTTGGTGGTCTCTCTCTACTTGGATTTATGAATGAGAGCCAGCTTCTTCCGCCATTGATGGAACATCCCCTGAATCTATAAGTCTGAAATAAAACCCTTCTTCCCATAAACTGTCTGGTTGGATGTACAGCCCAGCAACATGGAGTAGACCGCAACACTTACAAAGTCATGCAATCCTCACCATAATAGAATTTTAGAATGCCTTCATTATCCTTAAAGCAAAACAAACCCTGCATCTATTAAGTATCTGTTGTGGCTTGACTGTGTAATGTCCTCTACAGGCTCAAATGCTTAAAGTTTTGGTCCCCGGCTGGTGGCATTGTGCAGAAGACTGTGGAATCTTTAGGAGGTGGAGGAGGACATGGGTCACTGGAGGAGTTCCTTAAGATGTTAAAGAACCCCCACTTCCTGCCTGCTCTCTCGTTCACATGACCAGCTCCCTCATGCTCCTGCTGCCATGTCTTCCCCACCATGATGTTTCCTTCAACTGCGAGCCAGCAGACTCCCTTGAGTTGCTTCTCATCAAGAATCTGGTCATGGAAACAAGAAAAGTTAACTATTCACACAGTGGGGTAGTTTGAATGTAAGTCCCCCGTAGACTAAGGTATTTTTATTAAAATTGAGTCAGCAGGCAGACTCCTGCTACAGGCGGTAGGCAGAGAGGTATGAGCTGTGGGGGTCCTGCTTTCCTCCAGTGTGTGCTTGCTGCTTTTTGGTGTTTGCTGGCTAGTGGTTTTCTGTTTGGATCTATGAGTGGGAGCCAGCTTCTTCCACCACTGATGGAACTTCCCCTGTGTCTGTAAACTTAAGATAAATTCCTTCCTCCCATAAAACCGTGTTTGGTTGGATGCTCAGCCCAGCAACGTGAAGCTGTCTACAACTCACAGCTAACAGAGCACTCAGCACTCATTGCACTCCAGTTTCTCCCCACTGATGTGATGCTGTGACATCAGTTTCCTGCTTCTGCCATGCTTTCCTTGCTGTGAAGGACTCTACCTTCCAGAACTGTAAGCCCAGTTAGACCCCATCCCTTTATACAGGGCTTCTGGTTGGGGATTTTATCCCTGCAAGGAGAAAGTATCTGATACAATGGACCGAGGCAGAGCAATGTTAGGTGACTTTCCCAAGGTCACCTGGGTAGTAAGTAGGTGGCAGTGCTGGTTTGGAACTCTGCAGTTTAGCTCTGGTTTCTGTGCTCATGACTGTGCAAAAGTGCCTCCCATCAGGGTTGTTCTTTGCTGGTGTTTTTTAATTTTCTTTTCATGTACATGTGTGTGGCATGTGTACAAGTGTGTGTATGTGTTTGAGGGTGCATGCATGTATGCAGGGGGGTTGTGAAGATGTGTGTATGTATGTGTGCAGGCCAGAGGACAACCTCAGGAGTCATTTCTCAGGTAATCTCCATCTTTTTGTTTTATTTTGTTTTCTTGTTTAGTTTTGCAAGGTAGGGTTTCTCTCTAGCCAAGGCTAACCTGGAATTCACTATGTAGTCTCAGAGTGGCCCTAAACTCACAGTGATCCTCCTTCCTCTGCCCCCTGACTGCTGGGATTAAGGGCATATGCTACCACACCTGACACTATCTTTTTTGAGATAGGGTTTATCACTGGCTTTGAGCTCACCAATTAGACTAGACTAGCTAGCCAGTGAACCCCAGAAATATGCCTGTTATCTGCCTCCTTATTGCTGGTATTATAAATGTGTGCCACACTTGGCTTTTTATGTGGGCTCTACGGATTGAACTCAGGTCTTTATGCTTGCAAGACAAACACCTTATAGACTAAACCATCTTCTCAGCACCTTTTCTAGTGTTTTAATGATATTTTCTAGGATTCTAGTCATTTGAAATATGGTTGTTTTATATTCTCTTTCAAGTCACCCTTCTATTAGGCAAAGTTTTAGGGATCGTCTGGTGCCATTTTTTTTTTATTTGGTGTCAGTTCATAGTTATGAAGGATTTCTTCCTCCCGCATCACACCGTTCCTGTGTGTGAGTTCATCTTTAGCAAATTTGCTTTCCTGTGAAGTGCCCCTGTGGCCTGCACTGTGCTTGAGTCCCTCAACAGCTCTTTAGCATTTGTCACAGAGAGATCACCTCACCATTAGGCCCCTTTTGACCATTTATTGATCATCTTGGGGAACAGTTATTGCATTGGTTCCTAAACCATCTACAAATGCGAATCTCTACATTTCAGGAGGAAACAGGCCAGACGATCCTGCTTTTTAGATGAACAGTTTTCTCTACTGGGAGACAGACACACATTCTTTTTATTTTGGGTGCCTATGGTATTTTCCTAATCTATTCTTTTAGAGACGAGTGAAGTTTTTTGTTTTGTTTCTTGAAGTATCATTATTTAGTTATTTGGAGAGAAAGAGGGAGAATAGGCACATATACCAGGCCTTCTTCCCACTGTAAACAAATTCCAGATGCTTATGCCACTTTGTGTATCTGGTTTTACATGGGTGATGAGAATTGAACCCAAGTACGCAGGCTTTGTAAACCAGTGCCCTTAACCAGTAAGCCATCTCCTCAGCCAACCACTGAAGTGTTTTAAAAACATCCATTTTATTTTAGTAATGAAAGAGAGAGAGTGAACATCAGGGCCTCTAACCACTTCAAACGAGCTCCAGACATGTGCCACCACGTGCACCTGACTTACATGGGTACTGAGGAATTGAACCTGAGTCCTTAAGCCATCTCTCTAGCCCTGAAGTTTTTTTTTTTTTAAATGTCTTTATTTTTATATTGTTATTTATTGGTAAGGAGAGAGTTGCCACTGTAGTGAACTCCAGGTGCGAGTGTCACACTGCACATCTGGCTTCAACCTGGGTCCTGGGGAATTGAACCCAGGGGGTGAAGCTTTAGAAGCAAGCACCTTTAACTGCTGAGCTACCTCTGCAGCCCACCTCTGCAGTTTTTAACTAAGCCGTTATATCAACAGTTTTCATGCTCAGTGCATATTTCTCTTTTTGTTTCTCACACCCCTTCTCCCTCTTCCTCTTCCTTCCCATTCATCCAGCACTTGCAGTGTTTCTTTGCAACATCCTGCCAAGCATTTCTACACAGTGTGGGAAGAGAGTTTCAGATTCTCATTTCCTCCTCTTCTCCTATGAGAATTAGAGGTCCCATCCTACCCTTTAAAATATATTAACTATTTTCATTGGGTGTGATATTGCACACCTTTATTCCCAGCACTCAGGAGGCAGAGGCAGAAAGATCACTGAGAGGTTGAGGCTAACCTGGAACTGCAGAGTGAGTTCCAGGTCAGCCTGGCCTTGAGTGAGACCCTGCCTCAAAAACCAACAAAATAAACACTCAGGAGGCAGAGGCAGGAGGATTGCCATGAGTTCGAGGCCACCCTGAGACTACATAGTGAATTCCAGGTCAGCCTGAGCTAGAGTGAGACCCTACCTCGAAAATCCAAAAAAATAAAAAAATTAAAAGAAAAATAAAGTAGTGAAAAGTTGAAAACATTTATAAAAGTATTGGGAGGAAGGGTAAAGAAAAAAAAAGATATCATTACTATAAATAACCATTCTCTGTTTCATTATTTCTATATTATATGTATATAGATAGGCATGCATATATATGTGTATATGGAAATGAATGTATGACATAACTGGATTTAAAAAAATTTAGAGAGAGAATTGGCACACCAGGTCCTCAGCCACTGAAATTGAACTCCAGATGCTTGCACTACCTCATAGGCATGTGCGACCTTGCACTCGCCTCACCTTTGTGCATCTGGCATACGTGGGATCTGGAGAGTCAAACATGGATCCTTAGGCTTTGCAGGCAAGCACCTTAACTGTTAAAACTATCTCTCCAACCCATAACTGGATCTTTATGTGCACATCTATTGGCATGTGTCATTTCCCTTAATATTATATTGTATTTTCCTTATATCATTAAAATTCATTTAAAAACAAAGGGCCAGCGGTGGTGGTGGCTCATGCCTTTAATCCCAGCACTCAGGAGTCAGAGATAAGAGGAAGGATTGCTATGAGTTTGAGGCCAGCCTGAGACTACATAGTGAATTCCAGGTCAGCCTGGACTAGAGTGAGACTCTACCTTGAAAAAACTACATATATACATACACACATGCATACAATCTCAAAGGACTAGAGAGATGGCTTAGCAGTTAGGTGACTTCTCCTGAGTAAGCCTGGAGGCCTAAGGAGACCTGAGAGTCTGCCCAGGTTCAAATCTCCAGATCTCACATAATACAGCTGAGTGTGGCCACATGAGCCTGTAACCCCAGTCTTGCAGAGGAGCAGAGACCTGAGAATTGACCAAGTCCATCAAGCCCTGAAACAGTAAAAAAGACTGGTTCAAAAACAAGACCAGGCAGAAGAGCAATGGAATAAGACACCTGATGCACCACTTGATAGAAACTGCTTTCTCAGTGAGGCTTGGAATGTCTGGTGTGGTCCTCCAACACATACGCAATATACGAGCTGTGAGAGAAAGCGTGCATGTGACAGCCAGTCTCTGTACAGGCCCAAGTGTGAAGATGCTCTGATGCCCAGGTCAAGGAATGACAAGCATGCTGGATAGAATGGTGCTCCCTTTCCCTCCTTCTAAAAGCACTTTGGCTTTAAGAGAATGGGCATTATGTTTCACTTGCTCTTGCAAATGCCAGTCTAACTTTGGCACAACACTTCATCTGCCTCAGTGTCCTTGTCTAGTGACAGAATGATTGAGGCCGATGGAATATAATCCTGGAAACTGTGGGAGGCAGGCAGGGATGCAGGATGGGAAGAATTCTTGGGATACTGGAGTTCTTGGCTCATAGCAATCTAGAATCAGTGCAAGTCCGTGCAGCCTGGTGAACGGCGAATGTGAGAGTCTCCTCACGGCCCTCCCGGATGTCAGCACTGTGCAACGTGTTAGCCAAATAGATCTGAATTCTAAGTTAGGATCTTTCCTTTTTAAAATATTTTCTTAATGCAAGTTAAGTTTTTGATACTCAAATTAGTTCCAAGTTAGGTTCTTAAAATAGGATGAGCCTAGATTAATGCTTCTCCACACTGGGATGTTCAAGAGGCCCTGAGGTACCATTCTGAATGGAGTAGAGACCCGAGAGAAAACCCTGAGTTGGGTAAAACCTAAAATGTCTGAGAAAACAGAAAATAACTAAGTTTATCTGGAGCCAACTTGGTTGTTTTCTGCCATTGCCTGGGAGGAGGCCTCAAAGGGCACATTAACTTGTTACAGGAAAATAAAGTTCAAATGCTTGCTACTTGCCTGTTTGAGTTTGTAGCCCGAGGGAAATTTTCCCACAAAACTCAGAGAAACCATCTGAGGGCCTGCATTACTACTCTGTGGGTGGCGGGTCCATGGGGTGAAGGAGACGGACAGTAGGGGCTGGCTCAGGAAGAGTCGGCACCAGGAATGGGAAGCTGCTGGACTCTCCTCCGTCTTAGCTTCTTCATCCTCTTCCCTTTCTTAGGACCAACTTTCTCCACTTCTCCACCATATGCCAGGACCTAGCAGCATCATATCCCAGGCCATATGACACCTTCTATCTCTTGGTCTCACTCCCAAATTCTCAGACAAGAATGTGACTGGCCTACTTTAGTTCCATTTCTGTCTCCCTGTGTTCAATCAACAGTGGCCTGAGGGACACTGACTGCTGTGTGCCCATGACCTTGGGTCAACACATAGTTACTAGGGCACTTGAAATGATTGTGAGCTGGGAAGACATTCCAAAAGATGATGACTTCTCAGGCCCTGTGGGGAAGGTGCCTCACTTTCCCATCTCCAAGTAGGAGTATCTGTCAATCCTGCTTTTAAGTGAAGGCAAAAGGAATTGATATGTACTGACCTTTCTCTGTACACAAGGCATTATAAGAAGCTAACCAGGTTATCTTTATATATCCTAAAAAAAACACCAAGTAGCGGGCATTCTAATTTTGATATTTATAGATAAAGAAATGGATGCTTACAAGGGTTAGCTAGCAAGTGGTAGAGCTTAGATCTGAATCCAGACAGAACCAAATCTGAATCCAAGAAAGAGTTTTTATTAAGATGAGACAATGGGGCTGGAGAGATGGCTCAGCAGTTAAAACACTTGTCCACAAAGCCTAACTATGGGAGTTCAATTCCCTAGTACTCATTTAAAGCCAGATGCATAAGGTGGTGCATGCATCTGGGGTTTGTTTGCAGTGGCTGGAGGCCTTGGTATGCCATTCTCTTTCTCAAATAAATAAATATTTTTTTAATATTTAGATAATGTCTGTGTTGATTTTCAACTACTAATAAATTTCCTGGGACAAGATCTTCCATGTAGCAAATGCTCAACATTGCAGGTTTTAGTTAAAAGAGTACCTCTCTCTCCCATTATAGCAGAAGACTTAGCATCACAGAATGTCTTGCTCACATTAATCTACTAAACACCTCAGAAGTGGTCACCTATCTGCCTTAAGAGGTTTTTGCTATGACACATTTTATTAAAATTGAAAATGAAGAAGAAAACAGTAGCTGATGGCTCTTTTAAGTATAACTAACCTTCAGCCACCATTTGGCACCATGAATTAGAGCTTCAACAGAAGCGTCATGTTGAGGTGAATTAACTAGCTTGTGAACCTACTGCCATGGTTTTTAGGATGTATTATGTGTGCTGATCTGCTGACCTCTTGAGCCAAATAGAACTATTCTTGGCACTGGGCTGCTACACAGCACCCATGCTGACTGCACATAAAGAGAAGCTTGCCAGCAGACAATGACTAATCACCTTCTCAGATGCAATCTGTGTTATAAGGGTAATTTTTCAATATCCTCAAAAAAGCCAAGCACTGGGCTGGAGAGATGCCTTAGTAGTTAAGGCGCTTGCCTGTGAAGCGTAAGGACTCATGTTCCAATCTCTAGGTCCCATGTGAGCCAGATGCACACTGATGCAAGCATGTAGATTCACACATGCTCACAAGGGGGCACATGCACCCGCAGTTCAATTGTGGTGGTTGGATGCCCTGGGGCACCAGTTCCCTCTCTCTCACACATAAACAAAAAGACAGTTTGTTGGGCTTGCCTCAGAAAAAAAAAAAAAAAAAAAAGCCAAGAATTGAGTCATTAGGAAAATGTGAATTAAGAACACAATGAAAGCCAGGCATGGTGGCACATGTCTTTAATCTCAGCACTCATGAGGCAGAGGTAGGAGGATTGCCATGAGTTCAAGGCCACCCAGAGCATCCAGAATGAATTATTCCAGATCAGCCTGGACTAGAGTAAAACCCTACCTTGAAAAACCAAATAAATAAATAAATAAAAATAAAAACACAATGAGATACTCTGCCTGCTCACGGTAATGGCTCTACTTGTGGGGGAGGAGCTAAAACCAGATAATAAGAAGTGCTGACAAAGATTTGGAGAAATTGGGTCCTTTGTATATCGTTGGTGAGAATGTACAATGATGCAGCTGCTTTGGCAAACAATCTGGCAACTCCACAGCAGGTTAAACATAGAATAACCATGTGGCCCAGAAATTCCACTCCTGGGTGTAGACCCCGAAGAGTTGAAAGCAGGTGTTTAAACCACAGTTCATCCACAAGTGGTCATAGTGGCACTGTTCATAAACACTAATCAGTGGAAATAGCACACATGCCCATCACTAGTGAATGCACAGACACAACGTGGTGTGTCTATACACTGAAGTTTATTCACCATAAGAAGAACGAGTAACTAATAGATGCCACAATCTTGAGAAAACTTAAAACATTTTGTTAAGTAAAAGAAGCCAAATATGCATCCACATATTATATCAGTCCATTTCTGTTAAATATTTATTGGTAATTCCACAGGGACAAAAGGCAGACTGGTTGTTCCTAGGGGTTAGAAGGGGGAGAATGGGCTATAGCTGCTGAAATGGATTAGGGGTCTCAACTGGGGCAAGGAAGATAAGGGAGAGGCAGAGAGAGGTGGTGGCTACACAACACTGTGGATGTGTGACATGCTGATGATGGCAAAGTTTGAGTTATTTATCTTTTACCACAATTACTAAGGAGTGCTTTAGGGCCTCTCTGTAGAGTTACAAGTTTCCCTTCTCCTAAGAGCATATCAATGATGAAAGTACATTTCAAAGTTTAACTAAGTTCTTTAAAATCTTTAGGATAAAATCATCATCCCCAAGTCCCCGCCTGCTGCACATCTCCAACACTCAGTTATGACTTTACCAGTACATCTCTATGAAAGAATTCTCACTTAATTAACCCCTTAAGGACATGGCTTCTGCCCTTTCCTTTACTAGAGCCAACCGTGGTACATTCTGCAATGAATCTATTTCACCCATGGGAAAGTAAAACAAAGACCAAGGGACGAAGCCAAGGTTATATAGCAGGCTTAGACCTGGAAGCTGGAAAGACAGGGTTGCAGAGGAAAAAGTGTGTTTGCTTCTCCTCTTTCCACTTCTGCCTCCTCTTTGACCTGGATACTCCAGTTTCCATTTCCTTCTCTAGGAGACTGGACGACAGTGATTGCTCAGGATGGATGTCAGAAACAGACCCAGAGAGAGATTGGAGTGACCAATGGGATAAAGAATTTACAGTTTATTGGCGTCTTTTACTTCAAAAATGAGTTAGATGCATGCATGAAACTTAATCGTTATCTCTCTGTCAAGAAGCACATTTTGAATAAGATGTTGTTTCAAGTTCTAAATAAACAGGGTTAAAAATCCCGAAGTAGCTGATGGCTGCTGCTGTTTTGGGGGAAAGGCTGGCCTTGTCAGTGCAGACCTGCCCTGTGGGAAAGGGTCTGCATTCTTCATGTCCTGGCATAGAGTTGCATGGAGCAGCTACAATTCCTTTCATCTAGCTTGCCTCGACTGTCACAAGGAACTCTGGAGCAAGGCTTAGCCAAGTGAACACTAGGCAAGGCAGTGTGCCTATATGACTACATGAATATACAGATGGGCCTACGCTTAGATGCTTAAGGAAGGTGAGACAGCAATACCCAATAAGTCAAAATCCTACTTCCTGGGCTAGTGAGATGTGGACTCATCCACTATCTATGCTGGACAGCCGCAGTGAACACAGCTCCCAGTCAGCCCCGCAATCCTGAGGGAAAACCACTGAGCCCCACAATGTGCTGGGCAGCTAAGATCACATCTTCAATAGGTTAGGTGGATAAAATACACTTTCAATGTATTTTCAATTTGTAATGGAGTCATTAGGAGGCAACCCAGTCATAAGTTGAGAGGCATCTATATACAGAAATCCAAGAACTACGACCCAAAGAGTTAAGAATATGAGTGTTTACTCATGATTGTGCCTGAGCCTGCATGAAATGACCTTCCTTTCAGGAGGCAGAATTAGAATGCATTGGCTCTGGGTTGCTATAGGAATTGGTCCATCAGACTATTCTGATTGGGTCTGAGAAAGGTTTACCATCAAATCTATATATAGATCTCTTGTGTCCTCACTGCCATACATAGATCAAGCAAGACCCTAAGACAGTGTGTGTGTGTGTGTGTGTGTGTGTGTGTGTGTGTGTGTGTGTGTCAGTCATACTTTGGCTATATCTCCCACTGTGCTGCTTTGCTTCTTAGATAGGCTTACATGACTCATGCTCATCTTCCTACATTCACATTCTGTGAATCCACTGTGTTTCAAGAAGGTTTATATTGTTGTTGTTTAAATTCTGGTTGCTTGTTTGAAAGCATTGTAGTTGTAAAGTTAAGTTCTTTCTTTACACATTTGCGTGTCACCCTTACACGGGGGCCATCTCACTTTCTCTGCATCATTCCAGCTTTCACATACGTACTGCTGGAGCCAGCACTAGCTCTTTTCTTTCAGGAGTGATAGAGTAGGAGGAAGCAATGTGCTAGGTAGTGAGTTTTGGAAGGCCCTTGAGAGTCAGAAATCTTTGCACACACCCAAGATTTGATCTAAAGAAAAATGTCAGTTTGCTATGGGATGAGAAAGTGGTTTAGAATTTGGTAAAAGGGGGCTGGAGAGATGGCTTAGCAATTAAGGTGCTTGCCTGTGAAACCTAAGGACCCATGTTCGACTCTCCAGGTCCCAGTAAGCCAGACACACAAAGGTGGGGCAAGCACGAGGTCAGACTTGCCCACTAGGTGGTGCAAGTGTCTGGAGTTCAATTTCAGTGTCTGAAGCCATGATGCATCAATTCTCTCTCTCTATGTCTCTCTTCGTATCACTCTCACTCTCTTTCTAAAAAAAGAATTTAGGAAAAAATACTGCACTATACTGTAGTGTTCCAAATCAGAAGAGATGCTTAGCTTTCCATAAGTTAAATTTGCATGGTTAAAATATCATTGATGTAAATATTTCAGATGTGGTATATTTACAGAAAGCCCTTAGAGATTTGCCAGTGCTATGACTGTCCATGACTTGTTTATACACCCTAGGAAAATGCTGGTAATAATTATTAAAGTGATTTAGTTGTGTTTTCCTATATTTATCTGAGTCCTAGCAGTGCTTTACCTGATAGTTTTTTGTTGTTGTTTTTTCTTTTTTTGTTTGTTTGTTTGCTTTTCAAGGTAGGGTCTCACTCTAGCCCAGTCTGACGTGGAATTCACTATGTAGTCTCAGAGTGGCCTCGAACTCACGGTGATCCACCTTCCTCTGCCTCCCAAGTGCTGGGATTAAAGGTGTGGGCTACCACACCCAGCACCTGATAGTTTTAGATATTAGACTATTGAAAGCACTCCCTTGGCTTGGCTCGTTCATTCAAACCTAAACCAGTGGCTTGCAAGGAGGTGTGCATCACACAAGATACCAAGGCCCTGCTCCTTAGTCTCCTCATTCTCTTGATGCATTATGTCCCATGATTATAATATCTCAAGAATTTCCTCTCCATAAAATTTATGTTCCTCCATTTTAACTAATCAGATTTCCTTGAAGAGAAAATCACTGCATAATCTTTTGTCTTTTATTTTCTTTTGGGAACAATTTTAGTATCCTTGTTTAACATGCCACACAAGCACCTACATTTCCTATTTTTGTTACATCATAATTTTCTATACCTTCCTAATATTTCATACTTATGGTTATTAGTTGTAAATATTTTAAGTCTATGCCATTTATAGATAGTTTTTTTTTCATTCCAAAGGCTTATTTATTTACTTATCTACTTACAAGCAGAGAGACAATGGGCATACGAGGGTCTCTAGCCACTATAAATGAATGCCAGATGCATATGCCACCTTGTGCATCTGGCTTATATGGGTATTGGGGAACTGAACCTGGGACCTCAGGCTTCACAGGCAAGTGCCTCAACAGCTAAGCCAACTCTCCAACCCATCATTGTGGGTCTTTTGTTTGTTTCCAGGTAGGGTCTTGCTCTAGTCCAGGGTGACCTGGAACTCATTGTCTAGTCCCAGGCTGGCCTTGAACTCACAGCTCCCCAAGTGCTGGGGATTAAAGGCATATGTCACCATGTTCGGCCCTCATTTTGTTTTATTTAATACTATTGATTTTGTTATAATGTCCTGTACTCTTTTTCTATAAGTAACCTTTTCTTCTTAAGCTTTCTGTAACCTACACAATGTAGTAAACTCTACTTGTGTAAGCCGATGTAAAACATTTAAATGGTATTTGAGTACTGGAAGTGTTGCCTAGTGGTAGGAAGCCTGCCTAACATGCAGGAGGCTCTGGGTTTCGTCCTCAGCACCATAACAACAACAAAGCAGAAGTGATATGTGGTCCTCCTTCACCCCACAGAACTCAATAAGTCTGACTAAATCCTCATATTTTGTTTTATGAGAGACTTTCAGAGAGAGAGAGCAAGAGAAAGAAAATTGGCACACCAGGACCTCCAGCCACTGTAGTCGAACTCCAGATGTGTGGGCCATTTTGTGCCCATGTGCAACTTTGCATGCTTGCGTCACATTGTATGTCCAGCTGATGTGGGAACTGGAGAGTAGAACTTGGGTCCTTAGGCTTCGCAGGCCAGCACCTTAAGTGCTAAGCCATTTCTCCAGCCTCCCTTATTTTTTATAGCACTGTAATTATTTGTAATGTTTCAACCAGAATGTTTTCCTTCTTTGCCAACCACTTCCTTTCTACTTGTTCCAGAATGTTTTTGTTCATTTTCTATTTGGATGAGTCTGTAATATAAACAGGGCCGTCATTTTTGAAAGTATTAGTTTTTCTGTTGCTGTGGTCAAGTACCTGGCATAAACAAGGGAGTAAAGATTTATTTGTCTTGCAGTTTCGAGGGCCCTGCCCATTATCACTTGGCTCATGCCCTTGGAAGAGCAAAACAGTTTTGGCAGAGAAGAGCTGTTGATTTCATGGCCAATCAGAAATCAGAGAATGAGACAGGAAGTAGCCAAGGATTCTATATCCTCACGAACCTACCACCTGTAATCTACTTCCTCCATCTAGTCCCTACGTTGTAGTTTCCACAACTTCCTAAAGCAGTGCTACCATCTGGGAGCCAACATTCTATGAGCCCGTGAGGACATGTCAGGCCCAATCCACAACCGAGAGCAACACTTGTTTCTACAGATTTGACCACTCATGTTGGTTTTTTCGTTGATTGTTTTTGAAGGAAAAAAGGGGGGGTCTCCATATGCATTTCAGGCTGGCCTGGCACTCACTATGTAGCCCAGTCTCAAACTGCAGTCTTCCTGATGGGATTTTTAGCATGTGCCATTACATCTGGTGTGGCAGCCCACACTGAAGCAGCAACAGTAGTCACCTGTGCTTAGGAAGGCCTCCTAGGACCTGTGCCCACTGGAGGGCAAAATGAAACTTGGGAAGCCTTCCTACAATCTTTACCCTATCGAAGGGAGGAATTAAATTTAGGCAGCCCTTCTAGAATCCTTACCCTAAGGAGAGGAGAAATGAAGCCACCCAGAAATGTCAGAAATCTGGGAGATTTTAAGAATAAAAAAGTTCACCAAAATAATATTACTGTGCACAAAATTTGTTTGTAAGGGTTTCCTAGTCAAACAATAGCAAATCTTTAAAAGGAGGCAGAGATAGGAGGAACTCAAGGCCACCTTGAGACTACATAGTGAATTCCAGGTCAGCTAGAGTGAGACCCTACCTTGGAAAAACAAAACAACAAATAAATAGATAGATAGATAGATAGATAGATAGATAGATAGATAGATAGATAGATAGAACAGTTAAATTAGTAATAATCTCTGGGGGGTTAGGGGTAGAGCATTTGCCTAGCTTTCCTAAGACCCTGGGTTCAATCCCCAGCACTGCAACACCACCACCAACAACAACAATAATAACTAATAATAAAATACCAACAATAACAATAATCTTTCTTTGAGATTTGAGATCACAAAGGAGAGGGGTACTAGGAAAAATTTGTGAAAGTCTTTGAAATAGACTAAAGATTACTCAGACTCTTCCGTGGAAAGCTCCTCAGCCTTTCTGAGCTTACCCTTCTCAGTGGTCTGGTTCTAGAGTTTGTGTCTTTGCTGTTTTACAGAAAACTGATACTAATGCCAAGTAAAAATGGTGTCTAGTGAAATGCTGCTGATTATCAGCCAAATCACTATTGACCAATTTTGCATCCATTTGTGCATTCATTTCCGCATGTCTGGTTGAACTATGCAATGTATTTAATCATCTGTAATGTCCTATAGCATCCCTCATTAGGGAGTTAAGTAAAATTTCTGGTGCCTTGTTTTGTATTTGAATAAGTTTCGTGATGGAGTTTTTTCAAAAGGCAGCACCCTTGGGCTAGGGGGTGTAGTTCAGTAGTAGAGTGCTTACCTCAAATGTGACAGGTCACAGGCTCATCATCCTTAACACCTAAAAAAGAAAAGACTCAAAAAGAAAGTGTTGTTTAACAGATATTTGCCCATTGTACAGTCTCTGTTATAATGTAAGTGGTGCCTCTTGTAAACAACACAGACATGAGTTTTCGACGATTTACCCTATCTGACAGTGTGAGTTAAGGCTCACCTGAAGTTTCACAAGAAGAGTCAGACATCTCATGATCAAGGAGTGACCAGACGTGCTGATTGCCCTCCTCCAGGATGTGCTCTTATAAAACAAAGATTGATTCTTTTTTGGATCACGTTAGTCAAAATTTAGATGGGGGTGAATGAAGTGTCTAAGTTAATGAACCTTCATGCTGAGCGGGCATTCTTTTTGCATGTTCATATCCATGTGGGAACATGTGTGCGCTGGCACATGTGCATGTGGAGGTCCGAGGTTGATGCACGGTGTCTTCTTCACTGGCTCTCCACTTTATTTACTTACTGAAGTTATCTCACTTAAATTCAGAGCTCATCAACTTGACTAGTCTAGCTAACCGGCTTGCCCCAGGAGCCCCGTCCCTGCCTCCCTTGCACCAGGATTACAAGCGGGTGTCACTCCGCATGGTATGTATGTGCACCCTAGGATCCAAACTGTGGGCCTCACACCCATGCAGCAAGTGCTGGGTACACTGAGCCAGCTACTCAGCCCCCATCATGCACTCTTGACTTTCCAAAATCTCAATCATTACCTCTACAGGCATTGTAATATCTAATTAACCTACATTAAAATTCCATCATGCATAACTGACTCAACAAAATGTCAAACTAATCAATAATTGTACACACATTATACACTGTTGCAGTTGCCTTTTCACTGCTGGGACAAAAATCCAACCAGAAGCAACCTTATCGAGGAAAGGGTTTACTTCATTGCAGGGGAAGCTTCATCATGGTAGAAGAAGCTGGCTCACTTCTGTACATCCATAGCGGAGAGACAGCAGCCAGAACCAGCAAGCACTAACACAGCTTAAGCTAGCTCTCATCTCACCTAGCAGGGCTGAACTTCAGATCGGATCCCAGTGACATATCTCCTCCAGCAGGACTCTGCTGCTGAAGACTAGGAAGCTTAATCAAAAATACCCATGAGGGGCTGGAGAGATGACTTAGCAGTTAAGGCTTAGCCTGCAAAGCCTAAGGACCCATATTCAACTTTTCAGATCCCATGTTAGCCAGACACACAAAGGTGAGGCAAATGCAAGATCACACATGCCTGCTAGGTGGTGGAAGTGTCCAGAGTTCGATTGAAGGGTTAAGGCCCTGGCACGCCAATTCTCTCTCTCTTTCAAATAAAAAATAAATTAAAAAAAAAGCTATGGGGGCTGGAGAAATGGCCTTGCAGTTAAGGCATTTGCCTGTGAAGCCAAAGGACCCAGGTTCAATTCTCCAGGACACACATAAGCCAGATGCACAAGGTGGAGCATGCATCTGGAGTAAATTTTTTTTGTGGCTGAAGGCCCTGATGTGCCTATTATCTCCCTCTTTCTCTCTCTCTCTCTCTCTCTCCCCCTCTGAAATAAATAAAAATAAAATTTAAAAATACCTATGGCTGGGGCTGGAGAGATGGCTCAGTGATGAAAGGCCCTTGCCTGCAAAACCTAACAACCCAGGGTTTGATTTCTCAGTATCCACCTAAAGCCAGATGAACAAAGTGAAACATATATCTGGAGTTCATTTGTAGTGGCTGGAGACCATGGTGTGTCCTTTATTTCTTTCTCTTTCTCTCTGCTTGCAAATAATAAATATATGAAAAAAAAAGCCTATGGCTACAAGGGACATACATTTACAACCAAACCACCACATACAGGAAGGGTAATTGTTATAGGCACCTTAGGTATATATTCAAATATCTCACATTATTAAAACACATTATGGATTCCTTATACCCTTCTCCTGTTATACACACACACGCACACACACACACTTTTCTTAAATTATTTTTATAGATGAGGAAACTGGGGCTCCATAGGGTTGGATAATGTACCCAAGTTCACACCGCAAATTTAGTGTTAAAGTCATAGTCTGAGGTACTTCTATGTTGAGCACACTGATACAAAGCCCTCTGCTGGAAGTCAGCTTCGCAGTAAGTGGCCATGTCATAAGATAGAAGGCTGCTAACAGAAATGACCACAGCTTTGGTTAGCATTTCCCTGGACACATACCTTTTCCTACAGGGAACTCTATTTGCTCATAGGTGCTCTGGAGCAATTTCTTAGGGCATGGCCTCCAGCCATGGAATGGTATGGCCCACATTTAGGATGGGTCTTCCCACCTCAAATAACCTATTGAGACAATCTCTCAGACATGCACAGAGATTTCCATGGTGATTCTAAATCCTGTGGGAGCTTGAATTTATGTTCCCCAACAGACTTCAAAAGCTATTTTTTTTAATTTAAATTTAAATTTATTTATTTGAGAGAGAGAGAGAAAAAGAGAGAGAGGCACATAGAGAGAGAATGGATGCATCAGGGCCTCCAGCTGCTGCAAATGAACTCTGGATGCATGCGCCACCTTGTGCATCTGGCTTACTTGGGTCCTGGGAAGTTGAACCTGGGTCCTTTGGCTTTGCAGGCAAATGCCTTAACAGCTAAGCCATCTCTCCAGCCCTCAAATGTTTTATTAAAACTTATAACTTTAAGCTTATAACTTCCAGATGCCTAGCTGGAAGAGATGTCACTGTGGGCAGATCCTGGGGTCCAGCTCTAAGGTGTCACCGGGTGGACCTGTTTCTAGCCTGCAGCTGTGTAGAGTGCTTGAGCTCTGCCTGGGGGTCCCTGCTGTTTCTGCTGTCTGTGCATGCTTGCTTTTGGAGGTGCTGCTGGTGGTTTTTCTCTCTGTGGATCTGTGAAAAGGTGCCAGCTTCTCCTGACATCAGTGGAACTTCCCTTGGATCTGTCAAGCTTCAAATAAGCCCTTCCTCTTATAAACTGTGTCTTGGTTTGGGGGTTCACCCCAGCAGTATGAGGCTGACTTCGACACCTGTCAACATGATTACCCAGATTAACCATCACACTTTGACAAATAGCACACTCCTCTATCAGCCACCATCTCCTGGCACCTGCCGTCTACATTCTCTGCTGACAGCCTGGGACTACCCTGGGCTCAGACCAAGGATGAGTGTGGAGCCAGCATTCTTCCCTTTGGAGTTCCTTCTACAGTGTAACAACCCAACTGTGTGGGTGAAGCACATTTGCCAGAGCAAGACGAACTACACGGACTTAGAATATGGAAGGAAGAGGTGGAACTGCATGTTACCATCAGCACAAGAGAAAAACCACAGAAGACTAAATGTGAGTGGGGTGGAGAGCTTATTTTAGCAGGAGAGGATAAGGTGGGCTTTGCCACTCCAAACAGAGCCCCTGATACCTTCCAGCCAGAGGGCTTGCACCTGCCTTCTCTTCTTGGCACACAGCTCCCAAAGACAAATGGTTTTCAAAAACAGCAAAGCCTCCCGGCAGAAATGACTTCTAAAAACAGCAAAGACTGTCTATTCCACTCTGCTCATGAATGGGATAAGCTCTCATTTCCTTTAGCTTCCAGACCATGGACAAAGGTATACCTGGAGCCCCTGATCTTCCTTCACCCATTGACAACACAAAAGACCTGATGGAAGCTCTGAGGTGACTGCCTGTCCCTGAGGCCGGGACACATGAGCTACCCTGCAGGATCCCTGAGCAGGCTGAGACAGGGAGATTCATGATCTTACTTAAGCAAGCAGGGGTGACTTTTCCAGGTATCTAAGGAAACCCAGGTTGCAGTGGCTTCCACAGGCACACAGACTTTCTTGGGCAGATTCTGCTGCAGAGGCGGCCAGTGGCTTTCCCCTCTCCATCCACCTGGGCTTTTCCAGAGGAGGACCTCATCCTCCAGGAGATATTTGGTTGTTTGGAGACATTTTTCTTTTTTTTAAATATTTTTTTAAAATTTTTTATTTATTTATTTGAGAGCGACAGACACAGAGAGAAAGACAGATAGAGGGAGAGAGAGAGAATGGGCGCGCCAGGGCTTCCAGCCTCTGCAAACGAACTCCAGACGCGTGCGCCCCCTTGTGCATCTGGCTAACGTGGGACCTGGGGAACCGAGCCTCAAACCGGGGTCCTTAGGCTTCACAGGCAAGCGCTTAACTGCTAAGCCATCTCTCCAGCCCTGGAGACATTTTTCATTATCTCACGGGGAGAAAGGAAGGTGGAGGAGAATGCTGCTAGCAGGTAGTGGGTAGGAGTCTACAACATTCAGGACAGATCTCACAATTTTAAAGATCAGCCTGCTCCAAATATTGCCAGTGTTGCTGTGAAGTAACCTGTTCCAAATACTGAGGACAATGAATTTCATTTCATCTGTGTCTCATACTCACCATGGTATCACCTTCATGTCACTTCTGACTTATAATTTTAAAATAATCAGCTGATCTTCCTAAAATCTTCCTGAAAATTAAAAGTAGCTGTGGAGTTAAGTCTTTTTTCACCATGTCATAGAATAAGGACTTTCTACCCTATGTCTGACTATTGTCCCTATTTTCAAAAAAATAAAGCTAAGGCTCAAGGCCATTAAGTAAGTTGTAGATACACATAAAACTTAAAATTGCAGAGATAGGAGTCAGTTCAGACATGAAACTGCAAAACTTCTGCCCTTATCTCAATGCCTCTCTAAAAACAATACTATCTATTCATGTCATTGCTTTGTGCCAAGAATTCTATTTTAATCTTGAGAATTTTTCACTTTTTCTGAAAAAGCTATTTGTTAAATACATATAACTTTAATTACTGTCTTCTACCATTGTAAACCAATTTAATAGATGCAGTTTTTTTTTTTTTTTGGAGGCAGGTTCTCTACCCCAGGCTGACCTGGAACTCACTTTGTAACCCAGACTGGCCTCAAACTCATGGCAGGTCTTCTACCCCCACCTCCTGAGTGCTTGCGGCGAGCCCCTGTCCCACAGGAAAAGCACGACCAGCAAACAAGGATCCTTCTCGATCACACTTTATTGGAGAGCCTCTTGGTTAACAGGAAAGTTGATGGCGAGGGGCGAGGGGCGCAGGAGTGTAGCTGCTTTTATAGGGCAGAATACTATGGGACGCCTGCTGATTGGCTGCCATAGGCTCACCCACCCACAGGAGCCACGGGATAGGCTCAGGACAAGGTGCATCAAGCGCATGCACAACCTCAAGGGAGGTTGCTGCCTAACTGAGGAAGTATTTACCTCAAGACTGGCGAGAATGGTGTCTGCATTGGCTCCCTACAGTTCCCCCTTTTTTATTAACTTATGGCATAGCTCAGAAAAATAGCCACCTTCCCGATCAGGTCCGCACCTCATGATGTGTTGACCGATCAAGGGAAGAAGTTCAACCTCCCCTTCCTCAGTGCAATGGGACAGATCCCCTGAGAGTGCAAAGGCGGCGGTCAAACGAAAGCTACCAGATCCCTGCCCATCCTCGTGCAATGGGTACTCTGAGACCCTGAGGGTGCAAGGGCCAGGGGAGCTATATGCCTTTTAAAGCTGACAGCCAAATTTGGGGGGAGGAACCACTTTCCAAGGCAGCAAACGCTTGAGAAATGACCATCTTGTCCCTCCTGGTCTGGGCTCGCAAGTGGCAAACCAACCAGAGGCAAAGTACGCATACTCCCAGGCAGCACACTAGGAACATTCCCACTCCTACCCCTTCCTTAAAATGACAGATAGCAGGAAGCATTGGTGCAATTACTAAAAGAGAAGTTACTAAGAACGAACAGAAACAGTGGATGAACACACACCAGCGCAGGGGCAAAGGAAGTATTTCTCCCACAGCCATGTCCAATGTCATTAACACCCCCAGATGTATTGAGGCGCTTCCAAGACGCCCCTTCATCTTGTGTCCCTTCCTCTTCCACTTGATTCATGGATTCCAGGCACAGGAGGAAGATTATTCACTAGACCTTCATCATCTCCGCCCTGATGAACATCACTGTCTCCTGGACCCTCCTCCGGAGATCGCTTGACTGTCCTCACCAGCCGGGCTGGAACCCAATGAGTGGAATCCTGTTCCTGTGGAAAAACACAAACAGCTCCCCTGGATCTTATCACAACAAGATCCGGTCCTTTCCATTTATTATCTAAGACATCCTTCCACAACACCATCTCACTAGATGATTGAATCACATGTTGACTGTGCCTGTCAGCTGCATATTGATTATTATTATCCAAGATTAAAAAATTAAGGGTAAAAAGGGCTAAAGACACTCTTTCCTTGGGAGTTGCATTTTCCGCTATACCCCCTTTTTGTTTAAATAAAAGAGCTTTTAGACTTTTATTGGCTCTTTCTACTATACCTTGACCTTGTGGGTTGTAAGGAAGGCCAGTGGTATGTGTAACCTGCATTTGGGCACAGAAGGCTCGAAAGCCACCAGATGAGTATGCTGGGCCATTATCAGTTTTTAGGCGGTGTGGCTTTCCCCAAGCAGCCCAGGCCTCTAGGCAGTGAGTTTTTACATGAGAGACCTTCTCACCTGCCAATGGTGAGGCAAAAATAATACCTGAGCACGTGTCCACTGAGACATGTAGGTATTTTAATCTTCCAAACTCTGGAAGATGTGTCACATCCATTTGCCAAAGGTCTCCAGGACATAGGCCTCGAGGGTTAACGCCCACAAGTGGGGAGGGTAAAAAGGTGACACAAGATTGACAAGACTTTACAATGTCTCGTGCTTTATTTCTGGAAATAGAAAATTTTTTTTTCAAGGTGTTTGCAGGAACATGATATAATCTATGGAATTTAGTAGCTGAAGCTTTTGTATCTTCCAGAGAAATCATGGCGAGCCTAGTGGCCAGGTCCACGAGGTCATTAGCCTGTGATAAGGGGCCAGGCAGAAGTTAAAAGAAGTAGAGAATGTCTGAAAGACCTCCAAAACAATTAGGCATTTAACAATTTGAGGGGAATCAGGTCTAAACATTCTTACTATAGACTCCGAGCCCTGTACCAAGTAGGCCCCACGACCAGACTTTGAACCATCAATAAAGATGGCAGGGGCTGATGTAATAGGCTTCTGAACAGTGATTTTAGGAAAGTAAACCAGATTATTTTCAACAAAGGACAAAATAGGGCTCTTTGGATAATGATTATCTATGACATTTGGGAAAGCACACATGAGAATGCTCCAATCATCTACAGTGCCAGACAAAACTTCTACCTGTTCCTTAGTATAGGGGATGATGAGTTTGTCAGGCAACTTTGCAAAGTGTATTAAACAATACTTAAGCCCCAAACAAGCCTGTCGGGCTACCAGTTGTGGAAAATATTGGAGAGTGCGGCTCCCAAGGAGTTTTTTTTCCCTTTTTTTTTCTTTCTCTTGAAGCCATAATAGAAGCCCCTCCTAGCGGAGGCCAGCCGCGACCAGGTTTTTGTTTTAATGAAGCAGCACGTGTCCCCAGGGGAGGTTTTAATGAAGCGGCATGTGTCCCCAGGGGAGTTATGGGGTGGGGGTGCGGAAGGCTCTATTGACTGTAAAGGACTACACCCTTGGCCTTTAGGCCCCTTTGTCTGCTCCCTTTTATGACAGGCGGTGGCCTCCTTTAGTCTTTCCTCTTCCCCTTTAAATAATTCTTCTTCTTCCTCCTCTGTAGAATCGGAGCTAGCCTCCTTATCTGTGTTAAGTACATTTGCATGTGTAAGCTCCTCAATGGGAGGATAGAACCTGTTAAAGGCTCCTTTTTCCCCCTCAGGGGGGGGGGCAATTATAGATTTTACCTGTTTCTCTGAGCTCATCTTGTAAACTTTTATCTTTGTTTAATCCCTTCTTTTTTATTTTTTTTCTTTTTCTAGGCCTAGTTTTTGACTCCCCATTTGAATCTGACTCAGAAAGGCTATCCTGATGCCTTGTGAGAACTTCCCGTCCCCTTCTAATAAGTTCCTTGTGGTTTTCTTTACTTAAGCAAGAGTGAACCAGCCGCCAAAACGGCAGTGTACCCTTACCTATTCTGTCCTCTGAGTTGCCCATGTTGCGCTCACAGCAAACGACAAGGACAATAAGCCACACAGGAATGAATATAACAAGGATCAGGTAGGGATCTAAGTGAAAAAACATTATGACTGGGGATGACTTACCAACGTCTTCCTCTCCGACGTCTTCCTCTCCGTGTGTCAAGTTCTGGATCCTCTTCGGCCCCTCGCCCGGTGACCACAAAACACCCAGCGTTCCCGGGTTTCGGCACCACTTTGCGGCGAGCCCCTGTCCCACAGGAAAAGCACGACCAGCAAACAAGGATCCTTCTCGATCACACTTTATTGGAGAGCCTCTTGGTTAACAGGAAAGTTGATGGCGAGGGGCGAGGGGCGCAGGAGTGTAGCTGCTTTTATAGGGCAGAATACTATGGGACGCCTGCTGATTGGCTGCCATAGGCTCACCCACCCACAGGAGCCACGGGATAGGCTCAGGACAAGGTGCATCAAGCGCATGCACAACCTCAAGGGAGGTTGCTGCCTAACTGAGGAAGTATTTACCTCAAGACTGGCGAGAATGGTGTCTGCATTGGCTCCCTACAAGTGCTGGGATTAAAAGTGTGTGCCACCACAGCCAGCTGATAGATGGTTTTTTAAAACATATTGATTTGCTAGGTGTGGTGGTGCATGCCTTTAATCCCAGAACTCAGGAGGCAGAGGTAGGAGGATCACTGTGAGTTCAAGACCACCCTGAGACTAACTATGTAGTAAATTCCAGGTCAGCCTGGGCTAGAGTGAAATCCTACCTCGAAAAAACAAAAAACAAACAAAAAAACCCCACATGGATTAAATACTCCTTTTTCTCAAAAGGAGAAAAGCAATGTGTTTTATATATTTTCATATAAATTAAGGAATATTTAATTTTTGGAGTTTCCTATTAACAGATATAGTTTAAGTGGCAGAACCAGAAAAAGTTAGAAGGAAGTTTGTAATATCTATTGATGTTCATATTTTTGTTTTGTTTTGTTTTGTTTTTTCGAGGTAGGGTTTCATTCTATCCCAGGCTGACCTGGAATTCACTATGTAGTCTCAGGGTGACCTTGAACTCATGGTGATCCTCCTACCTCTGACCCCTGAGTGCTGGGATTAAAGGTGTGCGCCACCACGCCCAACGGTGTTCATATTTTCAATGACACTTTTTAACACTATAGTGACTGTTTATATTCCTGCCTGTCGCCTTCACTGTCCCTGTCTTTGATTTTAGCTCTGTAATTCTGCAGGAGAAATTTAAACCAAGTCAGTAGTTTAAAGCCCTCATTTAGTGGCCTGCAGCTCTAGAAGTCAAAGCCCAGCACATCTGTGCACAACTGGTCTGTCTGCTCGGTCTCCCCAGACTGAAATCCTGGCTCTTGCAAGGTTCAGTTCTTATCTGGAGGCTTTGGAGAAAAGTCTGCGTAAGCTCTTTCAGGCTCTCAGCAGAATTCAGTCTCCTTCACAGAAAGACTGACATCTGTTTCCTTGCTGGTTGTTGGCTGGGTATTGCTCACAGCACCTTGATATCACTCTCTGGTCCCAGCCAGGTTCTTCTTCCAGCCCCAAAGCCATCTGGGGTGAACCTCCTGGGGCACTATGAATTCCTCTCTAGAAAGGACTTAGTCTCTTTTAAGAACGCCCCTCATTAGGCCCGACCCACCAAGCTACATTTCAACTACCTGGCACCTTAATTCACCTGCAGATTCTTTCAGAGCAGCACCTAGATTAGTGTTTGAT